>NW_020837968.1:9360773-9691284 GCF_003676395.1 Aethalodelphis obliquidens
CCAAAACTTGACAAGGATATTTCAACAAAGAAAAATTTCAAACCAATATGTTTCAGAAAAATGGATGCAAAAAACCAAAAAAAAAAATCAGTAAAATGAATCTACTGAAATTAGTAAAAAAAAAAAAAAAAGACACTGAAATCAAGTTGGGTTTATTCCAGGAATTAAATCTTAGTTATCATTCAAAGATCAGTTGTGATTCATCATATTAATAGGAGCAAGGAGAAAAATAAAGCAATCATCACAACACATGTAAAAAGACAGTTGATACAATTTAACACAAATTTCTTAGGATAAAATTTTTTAAGCAAAGTAAGAGTAGAAGCATAATTTCTTTATCTAATTAAGGGTATCCACCAAGCCCTGCACATGACTATAAAGTGGTTAATGTTTTACCAAGAGATCAAGGATGTCTATTATCATGCTTCTAATGCAGCATTATAGTAGAGATCGTAGTCAGTGTAAAGGAGCAAGAAACTTAATAAAAGATTCAAGTATTAGAAGGAAAGAAACAAAAATGTCATTTGTAGATGACATAACTGTGTATATAAACAAGTCTAAAATAAACAACTGACATGATTTATAATTAAATCAATCTCAATAGACAGGTAGTTAGATAAATATTTCATATACCAGGACCATTTCTAAAGTGAATATTAAATATATAATTTATAACAGCATTAAAACATCAAATGTCTAAGGGCAAATCTTACAACAACTTATATAAACTCTTGATACTAAAAATAATAAATATAATTAATGGAACTGAAGAGGACGTAAATAGATGGAGGTATGTATTACGTTTGTAGGTTTGAAAGCTCAGTTCCCAAATGGAGCTTTAGAGTTAATATAATTCCAACAATCAACTCAGAATACATTTTCAGAAACAGATAATTCCTAGAGTGTATCTGGTAAGGTAAAGGCTTGGAATAGCCAAGATAATTTTGAATTCCTAGAGTGTATCTGGTAAGGTAAAGGCTTGGAATAGCCAAGATAATTTTGAAGAAGGAAAAGGAGGGAGAAATTACTGGATGCTAAGGCTTAGATTTAGAAGATGTGGTTTGATTGCAAGCATGGACACACAGAAAAATGGATCAAGGAGAGAACCACACATACACTGACAACTGATTTTGAATAAGGGTGGTCCAGTAGAGCAGTGGCAAATTGATTATGTGTAGCTAGGATTGCTGGATATAAATGTCCTCTCCAACTCTTATGTGACTCCACTACTTCAAACAACATACAAAACTCAACTGCAAGTAGATTGTAAACATAAATGTGAAAGGCAAGTCGCTTAAGCCATTACATCAAAGGTGGCCAAGCTATGACCTGCAGGCCAAAACCAGCTCACAACTTGTTTTTGTATGGCCTATGAGCAAAGAATGGATTTTATGTTTTTTAATGAAAACAAAACAAAACATAAAACAATAGCATTTGGAGTCCTTCAAGATGGCAGAAGAGTAAGATGCGGAGATCACCTTCCTCCGCACAAATACATCAGAAATACATCTACACGCGGAACAACTCCTACAGAACACCTACTGAGCGCTGGCAGAAGACCTCAGACCTCCCAAAAGGCAAAAAACTCCCCACATACCTGGGTAGGGCAAAACAAAAAAGAAATAACAGAGACAAAAGAATAGGGACGGCACCTGCACCAGTGGGAGGGAGCCGTGAATGCGGAAAAGTTTCAACACACTAGAAGCCCCTTCACAGGCAGAGACTGCGGGTGGCGGAGGAGGGGAGCTTCGAAGCCATGGAGGAGAGCGCAGCCACAGGGGTGTGGAGGGCAAAGCGGAGAGATTCCCGCACAGAGGATCGGGGCCGACCAGCGCTCACCAGCCTGAGAGGCTTGTCTGCTCACCCGCCTGGGCGGACGGGGCCTGGGAGCTGAGGCTCGGGCTTCGGAGGTCGGATCCCAGGGAGAGGACTGGGGTTGGCTGTGTGAACACAGCCTGAAGGGGGCTAGTGCGCCACTGCTAGCCGGGAGGGAGTCCGGGAAAACGCCTGGAGCTGCCGAAGAGGCAAGAGACCATTGTTTCGGGGTGCGCGAGGAGAGGGGATTCAGAGCACCGCCTAAAGGGGCTCCAGAGATGGGCACGAGCCGCGCCATCAGCACAGACCCCAGAGACGGGCATGAGATGCTAAGGCTGCTGCTGCTGCCACCAAGGAGCCTATGTGCAAGCACAGGTCACTATCCACACCTCCCCTCCCGGAGCCTGTGCAGCCCGCCACTGCCAGGGTCCCATAATCCAGGGACAACTTCTCCGGGAGAACGCACAGCACGCCTCAGGCTGGTGCAACGTCATGCTGGCCTCTCACCACGGGCACGCCCTGTATCTGTACCCCTCTCTCCCCCTGGCCTGAGCGAGCCAGAGCCCCTGAATCAGCTGCTCCTTTAACCCTGTCCTGTCTGAGAGAAGCAGCGACGCCCTCAGTCGACCTACACACACAGGCGGGGCCAGATCCAAAGCTGAACCCCAGGAGCTGTGAGAACAAAGAAGAGAAAGGGAAATCTCTCCCAGCAGCCTCAGGAGCAGCGGATTAAAGCTCCACAATCAACTTGATGTACCTGCATCTGTGGAATAACTGAATAGACAACGAATCATCCCAAACTGAGGAGAGCAAGATTTATGATTTTTTTCCCCTTTTCCTCTTTTTGTGAGTGTGTATGTGTATGCTTCTGTGTGAGATTTTGTCTATATAGCTTTGCTTTCACCATTTGTCCTAGGGTTCTATCTGTTTTTTGATTGTTTTTAACATAAAAATTTTTTTTTCTTAATAATAATTTTTTAATAACTTTATTTTACCTTACTTTATTTTCTTTTATCCTCTTTCTTTCTTTCTTTCCTTCTACTTTTTCTCCCTTTTATTCTGAACCGTGTGGATGAAAGGCTCTTGGTGCTGCAGCCAGGAGTCAGTGCTGTGCCTCTGAGGTGGGAGAGCCAACTTCAGGACACTGGTCCACAAGAGACCTCCCAGCTCCACGTAATATCAAACAGTGAAAACCTCACAGAGATCTCCATGTCAACACGAGCACCCAGCTTCACTCAACGACCAGCAAGCTACAGTGCTGGACATCCCATGCCAAACAACTAGCAAGACAGGAACGCAACACCACCCATTAGCAGAGAGGCTGCCTAAAATCATAATAAGTCCACAGACACCCCAAAACACACCACCAGATGTGGACCTGCCCACCAGAAAGACAAGATCCAGCCTCATCCACCAGAACACAGGCACTACTCCCCTCCACCAGGAAGCCTACACAACCCACTGAACCAACCTTAGCCACTGGGGGCAGACCCCAAAAACAACGGGAACTACAAACCAGCAGTCTGCGAAAAGGAGACCCCAAACACAGTAAGTTAAGCAAAATGAGAAAACAGAAATACACACCGCAGATGAAGGAGCAAGATAAAAACCCATCAGATCAAACAAACTAAGAGGAAATAGACAGTTTACCTGAAAAAGAATTCAGAGTAATGATAGTAAAGATGATCCAAAATCTTGGAAATAGAATAGACAAAATGCAAGAAACATTTAACAAGGACCTAGAAGAACTAAAGAGCAAACAAACAATTATGAACAACACAAGAAATGAAATTAAAAATTCTCTAGAAGGAATCAATAGCAGAATAACTGAGGCAGAAGAATGAATAAGTGACCTGGAAGATAAAATAGTGGAAATAACTACTGCAGAGCAGAATAAAGAAAAAAGAATTGAAAGAGTTGAGGACAGTCTCAAAGACTTCGGAAAAACATTAAATGCAACAACATTTAAATTATAGGGGTCCTAGAAGAACAAGAGACAATGAGAGTGACTGAGAAAATATTTGAAGAGATTACAGTTGAAAACTTCCCTAATATAGGAAAGGAAAGAGTCAATCAAGTCCAGGAAGCACAGAGAGTTCCATACAGGATAAATCCAAGGAGAAACATGCCAAGACACATATTAATCAAACTGTCAAAAACTAAATACAAAGAAAAAATATTAAAAGCAGCAAGGGAAAAACAACAAATAACATATAAGGGAATCCCCATAAGGTTAACAGCTGATCTTTCAGTAGAAACTTTGCAAGCCAGAAGGGAGTATCAGGACATATTTAAAGTGACGAAAGGGAAAAACCTACAAACAAGATTACTCTACCCAGCAAGGATCTCATTCAGATTCAACGGAGAAATTCAAACCTTTACAGACAAGCAAAAGCTAAGAGAATTCAGCACCACCAAACCAGCTTTACAACAAATGCCAAAGGAACTTCTCTAGGCAGGAAACACAAGAGAAGGAAAAGACCTACAATAACAAACCCCCCAAAATTAAGAAATTGGTAATAGGAACATACATATCGATAATTACCTTAACTGTAAATGGATTAAATGCTCCCACCAAAGGACATAGACTGGCTAAATGGATGCAAAAACAAGACCCATATATATGCTGTCTACAGGGGACCCACTTCAGACATAGGGACACATACAGACTGAAAGTGAGGGGATGGAAAAAGATATTCCATGTCAATGGAAATCAAAAGAAAGCTGGAGTAGCAATTGTCATATTAGACAAAACAGACTTTAAAACAAAGACTATTACAAGAGACAAACAAGGACACCACATAATGATCAAGGGATCAATCCAAGAAGAAGATATAACAATTGTAAATATATATATGCACCCAACATAGGAGCACCTCAATACATAACACAAATGCTAAGCCATAAAAGGGGAAATAGACAGTAACACAATCACAGTAGGGGAATTTAACACCCCACTTTCACCAATGGACAGATCATCCAAAATGAAAATAAATAAGGAAACACAAGCTTTAAATGATACATTAAACAGGATGGACTTAACTGATATTTATAGGATATTACATACCAAAGAGTGGAATACACTTTATTTTCAAGTGCTCATGGAACATTCTCCAGGATAGATCATATCTTGGGTAAATTTAAGAAAACTGGAATCGTATCAAGTATATTTTCCGACCTGAAAGCTATGAGACTAGATATCAATTACACGAAAAAATCTGTAAAAAATATAAACACATGGAGACTAAACAATACACTACTTAAAAACCAAGAGATAAGTGAAAAAAATCAAAGAGGAAATCAAAAAATACCTAGAAACAAATGACAATGAAAACACAATGACCCAAAACCCATGGGATGCAGCAAAAGCAGGTCTAAGCGGAAAGTTTATAGCAACACGATCCTACCTGAAGAAACAAGAAACATCTCAAAAAAACAACCTAAACTTACACCTAAAGCAATTAGAGAAAGAAGAACAAAAAAAACCCAAAGTTAGCAGAAGGAAAGAAATCATAAAGGTCAGATCAGAAATAAATGAAAGAGAAATGAAGAAAACGATAGCAAAGATCAATAAAAATTAAGAAAACGATAGCAAAGATCAATAAAAATAAAAGCTGGTTCTTTGAGAAGAAAAAACTTATAAACCATTAGCCAGACTCATCAAGAGAAAAAGGGAGAAGACTCAAATCAATAGAATTAGAAATCAAAAAGGAGAAGTAACAACTGACACTGCAGAAATACAAAGGATCATGAGAGATTACTACAAGCAACTCTATGCCAATAAAATGGACAACCTGGAAGAAGTGAACAAATTCTTAGAAAAGCACAGCCTTCTGAGACTGAACCAGGAAGAAATAGAAAATATAAACAGACCAACCACAAGCACTGACATTGAGACTGATTAAAAATCTTACAACAAACAAAAGCCTAGGACCAGATGACTTCACAGGCCAATTCTATCAAACATTTAGAGAAGAGCTAACACCTATCCTTCTCAAACTCTTCCAAAATATAGCAGAGGGAGGAGCACTCCCAAACTCATTCTACAAGGCCACCATCACCCTGATACTAAAACCAAAGATGTTACAAAAAATGAAAACTACAGTTCAATATCCCTGATGAACATAGATGCAAAGATCCTCAACAAAATACTAGCAAACAGAATCCAGCGGCACATTAAAAGGATCACACACCATGATCAAGTTGGGTTTGTCCAAGGAATGCAAGGATTCTTCAATATAGGCAAATCAATCAATGTGATACACCATATTAACAAATTGAAGAATAAACACCATATTATCATCTCAATAAATGCAGAAAAAGGTTTTGACAAAATTCAACACCCATTTATGATAAAAACCTTCCAGAAAGTAGGCATAGAGGGAACTTATTTCAACATGATAAAGGCCATATACGACAAATTCACAGCCAACATTGTTCTCAATGGTGAAAAACTTAAACCATTTCCTCTAAGATCAGGAACAAGGTTGCCCACTCTCATCACTATTATTAAACATAGTTTTGGAAGTTTTAGCCACAGCAATCAGAGAAGAAAAATAAATAAAAGGAATCTAAATCGGAAAAGAAGAAGTAAAGCTGTCACTGTTTGCAGACGAAATGATACTATACATAGAGAATCCTAAAGATGCCACCAGAAAACTACTAGAGCTAATCAATGAATTTGGTAAAGTAGCAGGATACAAAATTAATGCACAGAAATCTCTTACATTCCTATACACTAATGATGAAAAATCTGAAAGAGAAATTAAGGAAACACTCCCGTTTACCATTGCAACTAAAAGAATAAAATACCTAGGAATAAACCTACCTAAGGAGACAAAAGACCTGTATGCAGAAAACTATAAGACACTGATGAAAGACATTAAAGATGATACAAACAGATGGAGAGATATACCATGTTCTTCGATGGGAAGAATCAACATTGTGAAAATGACTATACTACCTAAAGCAATCTACAAATTCAATACAATCCCTATCGAACTAACAATGGCATTTTTCACAGAACTAGAACAAAAAAATCACAATTTGTATGGAAACACAAAAGACCCCGAATATCCAAAGCAATCTTGAGAAAGAAAAACAGAGCTGGAGGAATCAGGCTCCTGGAATTCAGACTACACTACAAATCTACAGTAATCAAGACAGTATGGTACTGGCACAAAAACAGAAATATAGATCAATGGAAAAGGATATAAAGCCCAGAGAGAAACCCACACACATACGGTCACCTTATCTTTGAAAAAGGAGGTAGGGATATACAGTGGAGAAAAGACAGCCTCTTCAATAAGTGGTGCTCGGAAAACTGGACAGCTACATGTAAAAGAATGAAATTAGAACACTCCCTAATAGCATACACAAAGTAAACTCAAAATCGATTAAAAACCTAAATGTAAGGCCAGACACTATAAAACTCTTAGAGGAAAACATAGGCAGAACACTCTATGATGTAATTCACAGCAAGGTCCTTTATACCCACCTCCTAGAGAAATGGAAATAAGAATAAAAATAAACAAATGGGACCTAATGAAACTTAAAGGCTTTTACACAGCAAAGGAAACCATAAAAAACATGAAAAGACAACCCTCAGAATGGGAGAAGATATTTGAAAATGAAACAACTGACAAAGGATTAATCTCCAAAATTTACAAGCACCTCATGCAGCTCAATATCAGAAAAACAAAAAACCCAATCCAAAAATGGGCAGAAGACCTAAACAGACATTTCTCCAAAGAAGACATACAGATTGCCAACAAACACATGAAAGAATGCTCAACATCATTAATCATTAGATAAATGCAAATCAAAACTACAATGAGGTTATCACCTCACACCTGTCAGAATGGCCATCATCAAAAAATCTGGAAACAGTAAATGCTGGAGATGGTGTGGAGAAAAGGGAACCTTCTTGCACTGTGGGTGGGAATGTAAATTGATACAGCCACTATGGAGAACAGTATGGAGGTTTCCCAAAAAATTAAAAATAGAACTACCATATGACCCAGCAATCCCACTACTTGGCATATACCCTGAGAAAACCATAATTCAAGAAGAGTCATGAACCACAATGTTCACTGCAGCTCTATTTACAATAGCCAGGACATGGTAGAAACCTAAGTGTCCACTGACAGATGAATGGAGAAAGAAGATGTGGCACATATATACAATGGAATATTACTCAGCCCTAAAAAGAAACAAAATTGAGTTATTTGTAGTGAGGTGAATGGAGTCTTTATGAAGAGTGAAATAAGTCAGAAAGAGAAAATCAAATATGGTATGCTAACACATATATATGGAATCTAAAAAAAAAATGGTTCTGAAGAACCTAGGGGCAGGACAGGAATAAAGACACAGACCTAGTAGAGAGTGGACTTGAGGACATGGGGAGGGGGAAAGGTAAGCTAGGACGAAGTGATAGAGTGGCATGCACATATATACATTAAGAAATGTAAAATAGATAGCTAGTGGGAAGCAGCCACATAGCACAGGGAGATCATCTCGTTGCTTTGTGACCACCTAGAGGCGTGGGATATGGAGGGTGGGAGGGAGATGCAAGATAGAGGAGATGTGGGGATTTATGTATATGTATAGCTGATTCACTTCGTTATAAAGCATTAAGTAACACATCATTGTTAAGCAATTATACTCCAATAAAGACATTAAAAAAATGAATAGCATTTTATGATATGTGAAAATTAAACTAAATTCAAATTTCCAGTTTCTATAAGTAATGACTTTTTGGAACATATCCCCACTCGTTAATTTAAGTATTTTTTATGGCTGCTTTTTTGGTACAACAGTAATGTAGAGTAGGTGCTAGAGAGACCACGTAGACTGCAAAGCAAAAACATTTACTATCTGGATCTCTACAGAATGTGTTCAGCAACCTCTGCAGTAGACGATACTTTATGAAAATATTTGTTACCTTCTTCTGAGGAAAATTTATTAAACAGGAAATAGGAATCACTAACCAAAAAAAGAAAAGATGGATAAATCAGTCCATATTAAATTAACAATTTCTGTTAATCAAAAGTTCTTAAAAAGAATGAACAGACAAACTGCACAGTTTGAGAAGGTATTTGCAGCACATGTTATTGCAAAAGGCTTAATAATCAGAATATATATAAAGAACACTCATCAAAAAAAAAAAACTAACAATGGAAAGAGATACAAATGGGCAAACTTAAAATGGGCAGGCACTTAAAGTAGATGATATTCATATGGCCAGTAAACATATGAAAAGGTGTTCAATCACATAAGATATCAGGAGAAAAAGTCAAATTATTATAACAATGAAATAATATAGCAAATACACAAAATGACTAAGTCAGAAGGGCTGACAGCAATTATTGCCAAGAATAAACGAAAATAAAAATTTAGATCTGTTACACATTCCTGTTGCGAAGATAAATTTGTACAATCACTTTGAAAAAGTTTATGGTATCTGCTAAAGTTGAAAACACACATAACCCCTGCATTATCCAGTAAATCCACTCCTAAATATACATACCAAACAAAAGTAGAAAAAGAATGTACACAACTGTGTTATATATAATATTATCAACTTGGGAACAACTCAAATGTCCACCAGCTGGATATTCAATAAAGAGGTTCTGGGTAATCACACGATGGAATACCAAGCAGAAGTGAAAATAAATGAACTACTGCTTCATGTGTTAACCTGAATAAGTCAAATGGGCGTAATACTGACTGAAAGAAACCAGACACAAAAGGGTGCATTCTGTATCATTTCATCTACACAAATTCCAAACACTGGCAAAACTAATCATGTTAGTGGTTAGATTTAGAGATATGAGAAGGAGTGGTAGTTGGGAGAAGAAAAGAGGGTGACCTGTAGTGTCCTCTTGGTATTGCATTTTTTGACCTACCTTGCCATTACTAGAATTCATGATTTATATGCTGTTCTGTTTATTTTTAAAGATAAAAAGATAAAATTTCATGAGGGAATTTTCATGGTGTTTATTTGAATTAGACAACTTTTCCCATTCTTGATACTGGTTGTATCTTTTCTCTTTTTATCTAGATCAGTCTCATTAGAGATTTGTCCATTTTATTGCTTTTTACAAAGAAACTGCTTTTGGTTTCATGAATTTACCCAATCATTTTTCTATTTTCAATTTGACTGGTTCCTGTTTTCGTTTTTATTATTTCTTTCCTTCAATATCTTTGGGTTTAATTAGTTTAATTTTAAAATTTAATTAGCTTAATTTTATTATTTTTTTCTTAAGATGGAATCATGGATCGTCAATTTAAGTCCTTTCTATTTTTCTAACATAAGCATTGAATGCTGTCAATTCCTTCTAAGCACTGCATCCCACACGTTCTAGTAGGTTGTATTTTAATTTTCATTCAATTCAAAATATTTTCTAATTTCTCTTTTGACTTCTCCATGCCTGCAACAGTGAGGGAAGCTCTCTTCAGCCTCCTTTCTGCCTCCCATCCTTCTCATGGGGACCCTAATAGAAGTTTGTAGAAGAGAATTTGCTAAAAGGCACACATTTCACTGTGTCTGTGTCTCCCAGGGCTTCTATGCTATTATGCTAACCCACAACTGACTTGAACAATTATTTAAGATGTTGGAAGACTATTCCTGACCTTTGTATGTTAGACACATCCTTCCTATTACCATTTACAGGTGAGAAATTCTACTTGTCTTGCCTCTGGGAGAAGAGGGTCCCTTCTTATGTTTCTGGCTAATGGTTTGCCCAGCAATCTAAGCTCTCTAATGGATTTGAGAAAAGTTAGTATCTTGTAATTTATCTGGTTTTCTCTCTTTCTTAGGATAGATAAAATTATATTTCTAGCTTTTTATATCTTAGAAGTGGGATCTCAGAATAAGAATTTAAATAAAGCAAAATAAAAATTCTCAAAGTCCTGAGGAAGTGTATTTGAAACATGAATCGGAAATACGTAGTAATAGAAAGAACAACTACCAATATCTGATGTAAAATATATAAATGTTGAAGTAGTATTTGTTAGGTTTGAATAGCAGAAAAATACTGTTTAAGACTAATTTGTAAACAGGAGATTTGAAATGCTGAATTCTAGAACCGGATATAAAATAGGAATAAAGACAACTAAAGATTAAGAGAAAATTTAGGCGATTTGTAGGATAGAAACAGAAATATCAATGTTGGTCTAGGAATAAATCCAGACGGACAGAAAAGAATATACTGAGGAAAGAACATGCTTTTTAAATTACCATAATCAACTAGAATTACAGAAGATATAAAATTCTGGATTGAAAGCATACTTAATATGACCACAAAGACAACAAAGGAAAACACACCAAGACACATATATACATACACACAACATGGTAAAATCTAAAGATGTTAAAGAGAAAACAACAGCTAATTTTTTCAGAAAGCGAAGAAAGATCATCTGCATGTAAGTAGGACTCATACAGACATCAGATTTCTCAATAGCAATAAGAAATGAAAAAAATGCAGTATTTTTTTCCAAAGAGTATGGGAGTTTATGGAAGTTTTCCATTTTGTATATGATGACGTGGTAGGAAGAATGACCCCCTCACCCTGAAATGGCCATTCCCTAATCCCTGGAATTAATATTACATTATGATGCAAATTAAATTTGCAGATATTTTTAAGAACATTGAGATGAGTACATGGATCATCTACGTTGGCTCAATCTAATCACATACATCCTTACAAGTGGAAAAGGCAGGCAGAAAGGTGGGTCATAGAGGCGCAATGTCATAGGACCCTCTGCATTGCTGGTTTTGAAGATGGAAGAAGGGGGCCATGAGCTGAGAAATGGTGGCCACTGGAAGGTGGAATAGCCCTCATCTTGCAGCAAGCAAGAAAATAGGGACCTTGATTCTACAAATAAAGGGACTGAATTCTGCCAGTAACCAAAAAGAGCAGAAAATGAATTCTCTTCTATTAGAAACAGGTTCCCTCCTTTCTAGAGCCTCCAGAAAGGAATGCAGCTTGCCAACACCCTGATTTTAGTCCACTGAGACCTGTATGTATTGTATTTTTGAGCTTAAAAACTGTTAAGATAGGAAATTTGGGTTGTTTTAAGCCACTCCGTTTATGGGTAATTTGTTATCACAGCAACAGAAAACAATTTTGTTGTTTTGCATTGTGTCAACCTCTACCATCACTTTTTTAAAAAAAAATTATTACAGAGGTGATTTACAATGTTGTGTTAGTTTCAGGTGTACAGCAAAGTGATTCAGTTTTACATATAATTATATGCATTCTTTTTCATATTCTTTTCCCATATAAGTCATTACAGAAGAGTTCCCTCTATCATCACTTTGAATGCATTCTCAATTTTAAAACTTTATCTAAGGAAGAGTCTAACTATATTATATATATATATATATATGTGAATTCATAATTTCATATTTCATGCAGTATTTTTCAAATGTTTAAAATTTGTTTTTTAAATATTTCTCAGGCAGTAGCTACATTTATTTGGGAGTGCTCTCAGGATTAACACCTGTGGGGGGAAGGAAAGAAAATAGGATCAGACAAAGGGAAAAGCTGGACTGCAATGCAGTCACAGCAAGATGACAGCCAACCCCAAGGGGAGCTCTGAGGCTGGGCTTGGGCTTCAGAGTTGCCAGAGTTGGGCCAAGGAGGCCAAATATCTATACCCGTGAAGAGACCAGCCTGTAGAAAAGACCTGGCCATACTGGGGTGATTTTTTTAAAAGTCCAGCTTCAACCTGGCCTTTTATAAGTATCTTGTCTACTACTGTCTACTGTTATTTTCTACCCTAGCTTAAAAATGACTGGGTCTTGTAGCTGGCTGGCAGCTTAAGGAGGGTTGTGGGGATTTCTGTGTTTCTGAGGGACTTGGTGTCCAGTTTGTCAGCCATATCAGGGGAGATTGGGCCAAGTAATATCTAGTATATGAGAAATCACCACCTACATCCTCATTTTCTGATTCTACATGCTTTTCCCCACCCACTTTTATGATTAAGCAAAACAGAATACATGCATGTTGGTAGCCTCAAGAGTCTATGAGTCACAATGACATTTCACATTATTTATACCCCAAAGAAGAAGAAAGATGAACAAAATTACTCTTATCTTCTCAAGAGACAAATGATCACATTGCAGATAGGCCTCTATGTTGACTCTGGAAGTATGTGTTTACATTTCCTGGGGTTATGAGGTCCATGATCATTAAAAATGGGAGACTGTGATTATTACATAGTACCCAGAGAAAACAAGTTACATTCTGAAAAGGTTATGTTTTCAAGAAGACTCAAGAGAGAAAGAAAAGGCAGCTGCCTCTTTCACCTTTATAAGCAAATTCACTTTTTTAAAATTAATTTTTATGAAATCTTTGGAGATCTGATTCTTCTCTTGTTGCTACTTCTGATTCTCATGGTAGCTCATTTTCTTCGTTTTTTAAGTTAAATTGAGATTGTGAGCTTATAACTGGCTGATTTTAAACAGTAGAAATCATGAATGACCTGGTTTGTAAATGTGACTCTCCAGAAAATGATTTGTATAAGCTTTTCCTAAGTGTCCTGGAGAACTAGGCACCATCAAACTGGCTCCAGGCTTTTCTGACTGTTTCTATTTGGAGTTCCCCAAATTTGGTTAAAAATGACTGAGAAGGAAACTTCTTTTCCAATTTCCACACATACACAATATATCATTTTCCTTGTTGGTATTTTTACTATAGGAGAAGGTATTTGCTAACCCACTCTTTCACTGATGTTATAGCTCGTTGAAGGTCTTGACACTGTGTCTGTGGGGGGATAAATCTCAGCTCCAAGAGCCTGCCTTACTTAGGCCCAAGGCTGGATCTCCTATTCTGTATATGGATGTTAAAATCTGGTATTTGCACAATACTCTAGGTCATTTATGCATTTTACAGCATTTACAGGTTCAGTTTTAGCAAACTTAAATTCTCTTCTTTTCTCCCTCTCTCCCTCCTGCCCGCCCTCCTTCTCTTTTATTCTTGCCTTCTGTCCTTCTTTCCTTTACTCTTTCTCTCTTTCTTTCTTTTTTCTTCCTTCCTTCCTTCCTTTCTTTCTCCTTCCTTCCTTTCTTTCTTTCCTCTCGCTGTCATTGTTTCTCTTTTTTTTTTGCACCCATGAATTTCCTTTTCATTTTGTAAATACAAATAGATTTTTATTTTAAAATATAGTGGTAATTTATCCAGGAATTCTAGATTTTATAAAAGGGAAACATTTATTACATACTCATAAGTAATCTTTTTTTGTGTGTGTGTTGTGTGGGCCTCTCACTGCTGTGGCCTCTCCCGTTGCGGAGCACAGGCTCCGGAGCGCAGGCTCAGCGGCCATGGTTCACGGGCCCAGCCGCTCCACGGCATGTGGGATCTTCCCGGACCGGGGCATGAACCGGTGTCCCCTGCATCGGCAGGCAGACTCTCAACCACTGCACCACCAGGGAAGCCCCTCATAAGTCATCTTGATCCTATATACTTTGGAATATTTTCTTTCTTTTTTTCCTCTTTCTTCTCTCCAGACACATCTATTGTGAGATATATATATATATATATAATCACTCTTCTCTGTTTGAAATCACTTCTTTTATAGTTGTAGAAAATTTCCCTCACCCTTATCAAATTGTGGAAATGAGAACAAATGGCAATTTAATCAATGAATACTTATTGCCTATAATTCTAAGTATAAACTTACAAACTTTCTTGAGTCTCCTTAGAACCAACTTTCAGAAGTCTTTAGAGGACAAGGGGAAGATGGAGGAAGAGTAAGACGCGGAGATCACTTTCCTCCCAACAGATACATAAGAAATACGTCTACATGTGGAACAACTCCAACAGAACACCTACTGAACGCTGGCAGAAGACCTCAGACCTCCCAAAGGCAAGAAAATCCCCACGTACCTGGGTAGGGCAAAAGAAAAAAGAATAAACAGAGACAAAAGGATAGGGACGGGACCTGCACCAGTGGGAGGGAGCTGTGAAGGAGGAAAAGTTTCCACACACTAGGAAGCCCCTTCGCAGGAGGAGACTGCCAGTGGCGGAGGGGGAAGGCTTCGGAGCCTCGGAGGAGAGCGCAGCCACAGGGGTGCGGAGGGCAAAGCGGAGAGATTCCCTCACAGAGGTTCGGTGCCGACCTGCACTCACCAGCCCGAGAGGCTTGTCTGCTCACCTGCCAGGCCGGGCGGGGCTGGGAGCTGAGGCTCGGGCTTCCGTTGGAGCGCCGGGAGAGGACTGGGGTTGACGACGTGAACACAGCCTGAAGAGGGTTGGTGCGCCGCGGCTGGCAGGGAGGAAGTCCGGGGAAAAGTCTGGACCTGCCGAAGAGGCAAGAGACTTTTTCTTCCCTCTTTGTTTCCTGGTGTGCGAGGAGAGGGGATTAAGAGCGCTGCTTAAAGGAGCTCCAGAGACGGCCGCGAGCCGCGGCTAAAAGCGCAGACCCCAGAGATGGGCAGGAGACGCTAAGGCCGCTGCTGCCGCCACCAAGAAGCCTGTTTGAGTGCACAGGTCACTCTCCACACCTCCCTTCCGGGGAGCCTGTGCAGCCCGCCACTACCAGGTCCGAATGCACGGTGCGCCTCAGGCTGCTGCAACGTCACGCCGGCCTCTGCCGCCGCAGGCCCGCCCCGCACTCCGTGTCCCTCCCTCCCCCCACCCCATGCCTGAGTGCGCCAGAGCCCCCGAACCAGCGGCTCCTTTAACCCCGTCCTATCTGACCAAAAAACAGACGCCCTACGGCGACCTACACGCAGAGGCGGGGCCAAATCCAAAGCTGAGCCCCTGGGAGCTGTGAGAACAAAGAAGAGAAAGGGAAATCTCTCCCAGCAGCCTCAGGAGCTGCGGATTAAAGCTCCACAATCAACTTGATGTACCTGCATCTGTGGAATACCTGAATACACAAGGAATCATCCCAAATTAAGGAGGTGGACTTTGAGAGCAAGATTTATGATTTTTTCCCCTTTTCCTCTTTTTGTGAGTACGTGTATGCTTCTGTATGAGATTTTGTCTGTATAGCTTTGCTTCCACTATTTGTCCTAGGGTTCTATCCGTCTTTTTTTTTTAATTTTTTTTCTTAATAATTATTTTTTAATTTAATAACTTTATTATATTTTACTTTATTTTATTTTACTTTATCTTTTCTTTCATTCTTTTTTCCTTCCTTCCCTCCTTCCTTCCTTCCTCCCACCGTTCCTCCCTCTCTCCCTTCTTTCATCTTTCTTTCTTTCCTTCTTTCTTTCCTTCTTTCTTTCTTTCTTTCTTTCCTTCCTTCCTTCTTTCTTCCTACTTCTACTAATTCTTTCCTTCTACTTTTTCTCCCTTGTATCCTGAGCCGTGTGGATGAAAGGCTCTTGGTGCTGCAGCCAGGAGTCAGTGCTGTGCCTCTGAGGTGGGAGAGCCAACTTCAGGACACTGGTCCACAAGAGACCTCCCAGCTCCACATAATATCAAATGGCGAAAATCTCCCAGAGATCTCCATCTCAACACCAGCACCCAGCTTCACTCAACGACCAGCAAGCTACAGTGCTGGACACCCTATGCCAAAAAACTAGCAAGACAGGAACACAACCACACCCATTAGCAAAGAGGCTGCCTAAAATCATAATAAGTCCACAGACACCCCAAAAAACACCACCAGACGTGGACCTGCCCACCAGAGAGACAAGATCCAGCCTCATCCACCAAAACACAGGCACTAGTCCCCTCAACCTGGAAGCCTACACTGAAACAAACTTCGCCACTGGGGACACACAACAAAAACAACGGGAACTACGAACCTGCAGCCTGCAAAAAGGAGACCCCAAACACAGTAAGATAAGCAAAATGAGAAGACAGAAAAACACAGCGCAGATGAAGGAGCAAGATAAAAACCCGCCAGACCTAACAAATGAAGAGGAAATAGGCAGTCTACCTGAAAAAGAATTCAGAATAATGATAGTAAAGATGATCCAAAATCTTGGAAATAGAATAGACAAAATACAACAAACATTTAACAAAGACCTAGAAGAACTAAAGAACAAACAAACAATGATGAACAACACAATAAATGAAATTAAAAATACTCTAGATGGGAACAATAGCAGAATAACTGAGGCAGGAGAACGGATAAGTGACGTGGAAGATAAAATAGTGGAAATAACTACTGCAGAGCAGAATAAAGAAAAAGAATGAAAAGAACTGAGGACAGTCTCAGAGACCTCTGGGACAACATTAAATGCACCAACATTCGAATTATAGGGGTTTCAGAAGAAGAAAAGAAAAAGAAAGGGACTGAGAAAATATTTGAAGAGATTATAGTTGAAAATTTACCTAATATGGGAAAGGAAATCGTTAATCAAGTCCAGGAAGCACAGAGAGTCCCATACAGGATAAATTCAAGGAAAATACGCCAAGACACATATTAATCAAACTGTCAAAAACTAAATACAAAGAAAGCATATTAAAAGCAGCAAGGGAAAAGCAACAAATAACACACAAGGGAATCCCCATAAGGTTAGCAGCTGATCTTTCAGCAGAAACTCTGCAGGCCAGAAGGGAGTGGCAGGACATATTTAAAGTGATGAAGGAGAAAAACCTGCAACCAAGATTACTCTACCCAGCAAGTATCTCATTCAGATTTGATGGAGAAATTAAAACCTTTACAGAGAAGCAAAAGCTGAGAGAGTTCAGCACCACCAAACCAGCTTTACAACAAATGCTAAAGGAACTTCTCTAGGCAAGAAACACAAGAGAAAGAAAAGACCTACAATAACAAACCCAAAACAATTTACAAAATGGGAATAGGAACATACATATCAATAATTACCTTAAATGTAAATGGACTAAATGCTTCCAACAAAAGAAACAGATTGGCAGAATGGATACAAAAACAAGATCCATACATATGTTGTCTACAAGAGACCCACTTCAGACCTAGAGACACATACAGACTGAAAGTAAGGGGATGGAAAAAGATATTCCATGCAAGTGGAAACCAAAAGAAAGCTGAAGAAGCAATTCTCATATCAGAAAAAATAGACTTCAAAATAAAGACTAGTGGAAGAGACAAAGAAGGACACTACATAATGATCAAAGGATTGATCCAAGAAGAAGATATAACAATTGTAAATATTTATGCACCCAACATAGGAGCACCTTAATACATACGGCAAATACTAACAGCCATAAAAGGGGAAATCGACAGTAACACATTCACAGTAGGGGACTTTAACACGCCACTTTCACCAATGGACAGATCATCCAAAATGAAAATAAATAAGGAAACACAAGCTTTAAATGATACATTAAACAAGATGGACTTAATTGATATTTATAGGACATTCCATCCAAAAACAATAGAAGACACATTTTTCTCAAGTGCTCATGGAACATTCTCCAGGATAGATCATATCTTGGGTCACAAATCAAGCCTTGGTAAATTTAGGAAAATTGAAATTGTATCAAGTATCTTTTCCAACCACAATGCTATGAGACTAGATATCAATTACAGGAAAAGACCTGTAAAAAATACAAACACATGGAAGCTAAACAATACACTACTTAATAACGAAGTGATCACTGAAGAAATCAAAGAGGAAAAAAAAATACCTAGAAACAAATGACAATGGAGACACGATGACCCAAAACCTATGGGATGCAGCAAAAGCAGTTCTAAGAAGGAAGCTTATAGCAATACAAGCCCACCTTAAGAAACAGGAAACATCTCGAATAAACAACCTAACCTTGCACCTAAAGCAATTAGAGAAAGAAGAACAAAATAACCCCAAAGTTAGCAGAAGGAAAAAAATCATAAATATCAGATCAGAAATAAATGAAAAAGAAATGAAGAAAACGATAGCAAAGATCAATAAAACTAAAAGCTGGTTCTTTGAGAAGATAAACAAAATAGATAAACCATTAGCCAGACTCATCAAGAAAAAAAGGGAGAAGACTCAAATCAATAGAGTTAGAAATGAAAAAGGAGAAGTAACAACTGACACTGCCGAAATACAAAAGATCATGAGAGATTAGTACAAGCAACTCTATGCCAATAATATGGACAACCTGGAAGAAATGGACAAATTCTTAGAAATGCACAACCTGCCAAGACTGAATCAGGAAGAAATAGAAAATATGAACAGACCAATCACAAGCACTGAAATTGAAACTGTGATTAAAAGTCTTCCAACAAACAAAAGCCCAGGACCAGATGGCTTCACAGGCGAATTCCATCAAACATTTAGACAAAAGCTAACACCTATCCTTCTCAAACTCTTCCAAAATATAGCAGAGGGAGGAACACTCCCAAATTCATTCTACGAGGCCACCATCACCTTGATACCAAAACCAGACAAGGATGTCACAAAGAAAGAAAACTACAGGCCAATATCACTGATGAACACAGATGCAAAAATCCTCAACAAAATATTAACAAACAGAATCTAACAGCACATTAAAAGGATCATACACCATGATCAAGTGGGGTTAATTCCAGGAATGCAAGGATTCTTCAATATACGCAAAGCAATCAATGTGATAAACCATATTAACAAACTGAAGGAGAAAAACCATATGATCATCTCAATAGATGCAGAGAAAGCTTTTGACAAAATTCAACACCCATTTATGATAAAAACCCTGCAGTAAGTAGGGATAGAGGGAACTTTCCTCAACATAATAAAGGCCATATATGACAAACCCACAGACACCATCATCCTCAATGGTGAAAAACTGAAATAATTTCCACTAAGATCAGGAACAAAACAAGATTGCCCACTCTCACCATTCTTATTCAACATAGTTTTGGAAGTTTTAGCCACAGCAATCAGAGAAGAAAAGGAAATAAAAGGAATCCAAATCGGAAAAGAAGAAGTAAAGCTGTCACTGTTTGCTGATGACATGATACTATACATAGAGAATCCTAAAGATGCTACCAGAAAACTACTAGAGCTAGTCAATTAATTTGGTAAAGTAGCAGGATACAAAATTAATGCACAGAAATCTCTGGCATTCCTATACACTAATAATGAAAAATCTGAAAGTGAAATCAAGAAAACACTCCCATTTAGCATTGCGACAAAAGAATAAAATATCTAGGAATAAACCTACCTAAGGAGACGAAAGACCTGTATGCAGAAAATTATAAGACACTGATGAAAGAAATTAAAGATGATACAAATAGATGGAGAGATATACCATGTTATTGGATTGGAAGAATCAACATTGTGAAAATGACTCTACTACCCATAGCAATCTACAAATTCAATGCAATCTGTATCAAACTACCAGTGGCATTTTTCACAGAACTAGAACAAAAAATTTCATAATTTGTATGGAAACACAAAAGACCCCAAATAGCCAAAGCAATCTTGAGAACGCAAAACGGAGCTAGAGGAATCAGTCTCCCTGACTTCAGACTATACTACAAAGCTACAGTAATCAAGACAGTATGGTACTGGCACAAAAACAGAAAGATAGATCAATGGAACAGGATAGAAAGCCCAGAGGTAAACCCACGCACATATGGTCACCTTATCTTTGATAAAGGAGGCAGGAATGTACAGTGGAGAAAGGGCAGCCTCTTCAATAAGTGGTGCTGGGAAAACTGGACAGTTACATTTAAAAGTATGGGATTAGATCACTCCCTAACACCATACACAAAAATAAGCTCAAAATGGATTAAAGACCTAAATGTAAGGCCAGAAACTATCAAACTCTTGGAGGAAAACAGGCAGAACACTCTATGACATAAATCACAGCAAGATCCTTTTTGACCCACCTCCTAGAGAAATGGAAATAAAAACAAAAATAAACAAATGGGACCTAATGAAACTTCAAAGCTTTTGCACAGCAAAGGAGACCATAAACAAGACCAAAAGACAACCCTCAGAATGGGAGAAAATATTTGCAAATGAAGCGACTGACAAAGGATTAATTTCCAAAATTTACAAGCAGCTCATGCAGCTCAATAACAAAAATCAAACAACCCAATCCCAAAATGGGCTGAAGACCTAAATAGACATTTCTCCATAGAAGATATACAAACTGCCAACAAACACATGAAAGAATGCTCAACATCATTAATCATTAGAGAAATGCAAATCAGAACTACAATGAGATATCACCTCACACCAGTCAGAATGGCCATCATCAAAAAATCTAGAAACACTAAATGCTGGAGAGGGTGTGGAGAAAAGGGAACACTCCTGCACTGCTGGTGGGAACGTGAATTGGTACAGCCACTTGGAGAACAGTATGGTGGTTCCTTAAAAAACTACAAATAGAACTACCATATGACCCAGCAATCCCACTACTGGGCATATACCTTGAGAAAACCATAATTGAAAAAGAGTCATGTACCAAAATATTCATTGCAGCTCTATTTACAATAGCCCGGAGATGGAAACAACCTAAGTGTCCATCATCGGATGAATGGATAAAGAAGATGTGGCACATATATACAATGGAATATTAGTCAGCCATAAAAAGAAACGAAATTGAGCTCTTTGTAATGAGGTGAATAGACCTAGAGTCTGTCATACATAGTGAGTAGTGAGAAGTAAGTCAGAAAGAGAAAGACAAATACCATATGCTAACATATATATATGGAATTTAAGGAAAAAAATGTCATGAAGAAACTAGGGGTTAGACAGGAATAAAGACACAGACCTACTAGAGAACAGACTTGAGGATATGGGGAGAGGGAAGGGTGAGCTGTGACAAAGTGAGAGAGAGGCATGGACATATATACACTACCAAATGTAAGGTAGATAGCTAGTGGGAAGTAGCTGCATAGCACAGAGAGATCAGCTCGGTGCTTTGTGACCGCCTGGAGGGGTGGGATAGGGAGGATGGGAGGGAGGGAGACACAAGAGGGAAGAGATATGGGAACATATGTATATGTATAACTGATTCACTTTGTTATAAAGAACTAACACACCACTGTAAAGCAATTATACCCCAATAAAGATGTTTAAAAAAAAAAAGAAGTCTTTAATGTAGACAAAACAATGTCCCATTTCTCAAATTTTGTGCCAGTGTGGGTATCAAAAGAAAACAAAATGTATTTGCCTATAATAATTTTACTAGCTTATTTATTATCACCATCCTAGAAATATGTACAGATTTTGAAAATATATAAATGTTTATTTCACCAACAGAGAGTAAAGTGTGTGAAGGGTGTGTGAATATGTGTGTGTGTGTGTGTGTGTGTGTGTGTGTGTGTGTGTGTGTTGGACATAAAGGACTGACAACCAGGGTTTCCTGACTTGGTAAAAGAAAATTAAGAGTGAACTTAGTAGAAATGGGAGAGTTGAAATGAGCTTAGGACAACAGTGACAATAAATAAACACTGATATTAAAGGAGCACATGTATCATCTGGTACGTACTTTCATAACTAATTTTATTGTTATGTTTACTAATATAAAAGAACACATTTTGCAACTTCTCTTCTTCCCAGGAAGTTATAATATTTAAGACCATTGCCTTATTTATAGTATAATAAATTTCTCAACTTAAGGCTCCTGTTACATAAAATCCAATTGTAACTTGAGGAACAAGTCAGAAATCCAGTTTGGACCCTGTTTCATCAAACTCTGCATCTGCTCACAAAAGGCATAATGCTGATCTGTGTCCAATCTGATTCTTTATTAAAGTTTATTCCCACTTTCCTTCTGTAAAATCAGGGTCCTTGCTTTGCTGGGCAGGGAACTATAATACTATGACTCTCTTCTTCCATTCTATTTCAGCTGCAAAAGTTTGACTGTAAAACTGAATGAAATTTTTGAACAACACCTCTAGAAAAATTCAATGTAAAATATCATCAGTTAATAAGACACACACCAATTTTTTTAAGTTAAATTGATTGTTAGATGAATTATTCACTGAGTGCACTTAATATGATGACACTTACAAGTAGTACTGCTTTACTCACCACACACCCACTGAAAGTCCTTGTTTTTACCTCATACACTTGTTTAATTGCTAGAGATATGGATATGAAAAAGATAATTTAAGTTACCTGTGATTTAGTGATATAACAGAAGCATCAGCAGGGAACACAGGAAGGGTGAAAATGGGTCCAGGGGGACACAAAGTTGTCAGTCAGAAAATGGCAGGTAGTGAGGATTTATTTCATGCTTGTTCTATACCAGATAACTTGCTAAGGACTGAGAAAATGTGGTAGTTGCCAGAGAAAAGTAAACTGACCTTATTCACTATTTTAATACAAGCCTCAGTAAACTATTAGTGGTATATGATCATACCAAACAAAATGTTTATAAGAATATGTTTCCAATTTCACATTGTAAATATAATTTTTAAATAAAAATATTTATGTATAGATATTGGTAGTTTACTAATTTTAATATATAACTATTGGCTTTCCACAAAGTGTTAAACTTGCTAAACAACTTTGTGATATATTATTCTCCCAGGAGCACTCTAATTGTTATAATTCAGATTGGCAATATATATAGCACATACTTAATAGACACTATGTACATATATATACTATGTACATATATATTATGTGTGTACAATTATATATATCCAACCACAGTGATATGATTATACATATATAACATATATACAAAAACTTTACTTATACATATAAAATCTTAAAGTTTAGCTTATGCTATCACTGGGGCATGCTTGTCATTTAAACATATTATCTTCGTTATCAATGTGTGTTAAAAAATAACATCACAGATAACAGATGCAAATATCAGATTTACAGTAAAGACTACTTTCACTAAGTGTAGCATGTGACACACAGTGGGAGTTGAAATATGATTGGCTGATACCCATCAGGATTCAGATTTAGTAAAGGAAAAGTAAGAATGAAATAGTAGAAATGGGAAGGGTTAAAAATAAGCTAGAACCAGAAAATGGTAATAGGAACATACATATCGATAATTACCTTAAACATAAATGGACTAAATGCTCCAACCAAAAGACACAGACTCGCTGAATGGAAGAAAAAACAAGACCCATATATATGTGGTCTACAAGAGACCCACTTCAGACCTAGGCACACACACAGACTGAAAGTGAGGGGATAGAAAAAGATATCCCACACAAATGGAAACAGAAAGAAAGCTGGAGTAGCAATCCTCATATCAGACAAAATAGTCTTTAAAATAATGACTGTCACAAGAGACAAGGAAGGACACTACATAATGATCAAGGGATCAATCCAAGAAGATCTAACAACTGTAAATACTTCTGCACCCAACAAAGGGGCACCTCAATACATAAGGCAAATGCCAACAGCTACAAAAGGGGAAATTGACAGTAACACAATAATAGTGGGGGACTTTAACACTCCACTTACACCAATGGATAGATCATCCAGATAGGAAATTAATAAGGAAACATAAGACTTGAATGACACACTAGACGAGGTAGACTAAATTGATATTTACAGGACATTCCACCCAAAAGCTGCAGAATAAACTTTCTTCTCAAATGCAAACGAAAAATTCTCCAGGATAGCTCACACCCTGGTTCACAAATCAAGCCTCAGAAAATTTAAGAAAACTGAAATCACAACAAGCATATTTTCTGACCACAATGCTGTGAGATTAGAAATCAATTACAGGAGAAAAAATGTAAAAAACACAAACACATGGAGGCTAAACAATACATTACTAAATAAACAAGAGATCATTGAAGAAATCAAAAAATACCTAGAGACAACTGACAATAAAAACACAACAACCCAAAACCTATGAGATGCAGCAAAATCAGTTCTAAGAGAGAAGTTTATAGAAATACAAGCATACCTCGAGAAACAAGAAAAATCCCAAATAAACAATCTAACCTTATACCTAAAGGAACTAGCGAAAGAAGAAGAAAAAAAACCCAAAGTTAGTAGAAGGAAAGAAATCATAAAGATCAGAGCAGAAATAAATGAAATAGAAACAAAGGAAACAATAGCAAAGATCAATGAAACTAAAAGCTGGTTCTTTGAGAAGATAAACAAAATTGATAAAAATTTAGCCAGACTCATCAAGAAAAAAGGGGGAGGACTCAAATCAATAAAATTAGAAATGGAAAAGGAGAAGTGACAAATGATACTGCAGATATACAAAGGATCATAAGAGACTACTACAAGCAACTCTATGCCAATAAAATGGACAACCTGGAAGAAATGGACAAATTCTTAGAAAGGTACAACCTTCCAAGACTGAAACAGGAAGAAGCAGAAAATATGAACAGACCAATCACAAGTAATGAAATTGAAACTGTGATTAAAAGTCTATCAAACATTTAGAGAAGAGCTTAACACCTATCCATCTCAAACTCTTCCAAAAAATTGCAGAGGAAGCAACACTCTCAAACTTATTCTATGAGGCCACCATCACCCTGATAGCAAAACCAGATGAAGATATCAAACACAAGAAAAGAAAATTACAGGCCAATATCAATGATGAACACAGACCCCAAAATCCTCAAAAAAATACTAGCAAACCCAATCCAACAGTACCATGGATCATGCACCACGGTCAAGTGGGATTTATCCCAGGGATGCCAGGATTCTTCAGTATATGCAAATCAATCAATATGATACACCATATTAACAAACTGAAGAATAATAACCATATGATCATCTCAGTAGATGCAGAAAAAGCTTTTGACCAAATTCAACACCCAGTTACAATAAAAACTCTCCAGAAAGTGGGCACAGAGGGAACTTACCTCAACATAATAAAGGTCATATATAACAAACCTACAGCAAATATTATTCTCAATGGTGAAAAACTGGAAGAATTTCCTCTAAAATCAGGAGCAACACAAGGGTGATCACACTCGCCGCTATTCAATGCAGTTTTGAAAGTCCTAGCCACAGCAATCAGAGAAGAAAAAGAAATAAAAGTAATCCAAACTGGCAAAGAAGAAGTAAAACTGTCACTGTTTGAAGATGACATGATACTCTACATAGAAAAGCCTAAAGATGCCACCAGAAAACTACTAGAGCTAATCAATGTATATGGTAAAGTTGCAGAATGCAAAATAAATGCACAGAAATCTCTTGCATTCCTATACACTAACAATGAAAGATTAGGAAGAGCAATTATGCAAACAATCCCATTCACCACTGCAACAAAAAGAGTAAAATACCTAGGAATAAATGTACCTATGGAGGTAAAAGAACTGTACTCAGAAAACTATAAGATACTGATGAAAGAAATCAAAGATGACACAAACAGATGGAGAGATATACCATGTTCTTGGATTGGAAGAATCAATATTGTGAAAATGATTATACTACCCAAAGCAGTCTACAGATTCAATGCAATCCCTATCAAATTACCAATGGCATTTTTCACAGAACTAAAACAAAAAAACTCAAAATTTGTGTGGGGACACAAAGAGCCCGAATAGCCAGAGCAATCTTGAAAAAACAAAATGGAGCTGGAGCAATCAGGCTCCTGGACTTCAGACTATACTACAAAGCTACAGTAAACAAGACAGTACGGTATAGGCACAAAAACAGAAATATAGATCAGTGGAATGGGATAGAAAGCCCAGAGATAAACCCGTGCACATACGGTCACCTAATCTATGACAAAGGAGACAAGACTATACAGTGGAGAAAAGACAGCCTCTTCAATAAGTGGTGCTGGGAAAACTGGACAGCTACATGTAAAAGAATGAAATTAGAACACTCCCTAACACCATACACAATAATAAACTCAAAATGGATTAAAGGCCTAAATGTAAGGCCAGACACTATAAAACTCTTAGAGGAAAACATAGGCAGAACACACTCTTTGACATAAATCACAGCAAGATCTTTTTTGACCCACCTCATAGAGTAATGAGAATAAAAACAAAAATAAACAAATGGGACCTAATTAAATTTAAAAGCTTTTGCATAGCAAAGGAAACCATAAAAAAGATGAAAAGACAAAACTCGAAATGGGAGAAAGTATTTGAAAATGAAGCAACTGACAAAGGATTAATCTCCAAAATATACAAACAGTTCATGAAGCTCAATGTTAAAAAAAAATA
Source organism: Aethalodelphis obliquidens (assembly GCF_003676395.1). Classification (NCBI taxonomy): domain Eukaryota; kingdom Metazoa; phylum Chordata; class Mammalia; order Artiodactyla; family Delphinidae; genus Aethalodelphis; species Aethalodelphis obliquidens. The sequence goes on from NW_020837968.1 coordinate 9,387,576, forward strand.
AACCCAATCCAAAAATGGGCAGAAGACCTAAATAGACATTTCTCCAAAGAAGACATACAGATGGCGAAGAGGCACATGAAAAAGCTGCTCAGCATCACTAAGTATCAGAGAAGTGTAAATCAAAACTACAATGAGGTATCACCTCACACCAGTTAGAATGGACATCATCAGAAAATCTACAAACAACAAATGCTGGAGAGGGTGTGGAGAAAAGGGAACCCTCTTGCACTATTGGTGGGAATGCAAACTGATACAGCCACTATCGAGAACAATATGGAGGTTCCTTAAAACACTAAAAGTATATGACCCAGCAATCCCACTATTAGTCATATACGCAGAGAAACCCATAATTCAAAAAGACACATGCACCCCAATGTTCACTGCAGCACTATTTACAATAGCCAGGACATGGAAACAACCTAAAAGTCCATCAATTGAGGAATGAATAAAGAAGTTATGGTATGTATAAAAAGGAATGAAACTAGGTCACTTGTAGAGACGTGGATGTACCTAGAGACTGTTATACAGAGTGAAGTAAGTCAGAAAGAGAAAAACAAGTATCGTATATTAACGCATATATGTGGAATCTGAAAAAATTGGTATAGACGATCTTATTTACAAAGCAGAAATAGAGACACAGATGTAGAGAACATATGTATGGATACCAAGGGGGAAAGGGGGTGGTGGGATGAATTGGGAGATTGGGGTTGACATATATACACTATTGATGCTATATATAAAATAGGTAACTAATGAGAACCTACTGTAAAGCACAGAGAACTCTACTCAGTGCTCTGTGGTAACCTAAATGGGAAAGAAATCCAAAAAAGAGGGGATAAATGTATACACATAGCTGAGTCACTTTCCTGTACAGTAGAAACTAACACAACATTGTAAAGCAACTACACTACAATAAAAATTTAAAACAAAAGAAAAAAAAGCTAGGACCATAGTGACAACACATAAACATTGGTATAGGGGTAAAAGGGGCATATACCTCTGGTAGCTAATTTTATTGTTATGTTTACGAACATAAAAGAACATCTTTTGGAGCATCCCTTCCTCCTAAAGAAGTTATAATATCTGAAAATGATTGTTCTGTCACCTCCCACCATGAGGACAGTAACCTGGAGACTTCTTCCCCTCTCCTTACCCGCCCCTTCACCCCCAGACTTTGAAAGGTATACCTATCCAAACTGAACTGCAACACCATCTCCCACGATGAAATCAGGACACTTGTGGTCAGAAGGGGCTGAAGTTACTGTTCGGGGGGAATCTTATTAGCCCTTCAAGGTCTTCAACTTTAATTGTCATAGAGTTATACCTAATATTTGTTTAATTTCTTTTATATCTGTGACTATACATATTGTTATGACTAATCTTTATACCTGGACTCTCCTTTAGTGGCAGACAAAAAAATTATTTAACTATTAATTTGGAATTTTTAAAGAAACTATTTTGGATATATGCCTTCTTCCTACCATTTCTTAATTTTCTGCTTTATTTATTTCAGCTTTTATGTTTATTAATTTCCTTTTCCTACATTCTTTTGGCTACTTTTTAAATTCTCCATCCTAAAATGAACATCAGGTTACATTTCTTGAGAGGGGCACTAAAGAATTTTCTTTCTTAATAATGAAGATATGTAGCTTTAGCGTCTCTTGGTTCTTCTGTGTCTCACAGATTTTATATACACACTTTATTTAGAGATTATACAATTCGACTCTAGGTTTTTTCTTTGATGCAATATTGCCCAGGGATTTTCTTTTTAATTTCCAAATAAAATTTAATTTTTGGCTAACTTTCCAATTTTATTTTTCTGATCTTTATTGGATTATGATCATGGGCTGCGGGCTTTCATATCTTTACTTTTTAAATTGGTTTAATTATCTTTGTGGTCAAGTATATAATTGATTTTGGTAGAAACTTCATTATCATAAAGTAATGTATACCTCATTTTGAAATATATCTATATCTAATTAAATGTGCTGCCCTTATCTTTTCTATTGATTTTCTCCAAATCTGAGATTTATTGAAGTCCCTTAGCAGATTTATATCTATCCCATTTTCTAGTTGCACATTTTTGCTTACAAAACTAGCAGACTGACTGAAAAATATTGTTTTTCATTAATGTAATGCAATGTAATGTAATGTAATGCAAATTCTGATTTTATGCAATTGAATATTTGTCTCATTTATTTTGTCATTTTATCATTTTCCTATATACACACATGTATATTTTTACTTGCTTCTCAACCTAATTTTTTCTCATTCTGTGGTCTTTTTCTGATTGACTGAGTGATTATTTGGTTTGAGTCTTTACTTCAGTACTTTCCTCAGATAAGATATAGAGTGATATTCTAGCTCACTCCTGCCATATTCATAAATATCTTTCAGTTATCTATAGCAATGAATGACATCTGGGGTAAATATAAAACAGGTACCGATTTAGTCTTTCCTCAACTCAAATAAATATCCTTCTTCTATTATTTATTGTTTCCTCCCTACCATCTAACTTTTTTCTTCTTCTGGAACTCCTATCATTCAATGGGATCTACCCTAAGGCTCTCCTGATTTTCATAGTTTTGTTTGTTTGGTCTATGATAGAGAAAGTTTTTTCTCATTTTCCCAAACTACCAACTTTGCAGTGACTGTCCTGTCTTGCATTTTGTCTCATTTTATTAAACTGCTCTTATTATATCTTTTTTTTTTTTTATGTTTAGGTAGCTCTGTCTCCTCCATTGGCTCTGTTGGGTTGAATTCTCTTTTATTCTATTTTTCTTCCTGTCTCACTTCAGGTGTTCTATTATTTCTTTGTCTGTTGTTTGAGGTCAGGGTCTAGGTGTAAGTGGTAAGTTCTAATAGATCTGTGAGTGATATAAGGAAAAGCATTCTCTGCAGTGTGCGCGGCTTAAAGTAGCTGACCAGCATTCATTCTCCCATACCAGCAGAGGTAGGCTGTTTGCCCAGTCTCTAAATTTTGAAAGTAGAGAAAACAGCTCACCTTTTTAGCTCCTCTTGGATGCTTGCGACCAGAGGGACCAGGTACTTTCAAAGGGGCTGATGTCAACCTTCCTACTGAAAGGTCTACAGATCTCTGTGAACTGAGACCTTCCCTGAGTGCCCTATGTTCTCATCCCCACATTACAGGAAGCTGACCACGTGTCCAGCCTCTCCACGGACTGATTCACCCAAGAGAAATCCCATACTTCCCCCTCAGTTTGGATGCACAGAATATCCCAGGCCTGATTCATACTGATCTACTTGCTGACCCCAGCAGTAGCTGGTCCAGAGAGGAAAATTTGTTGCACTTGACAGCAGAGCAGAAACCAAGTCATTTTTCCCTTATACAGTTCCACAAAGAAGAGCATCATTTCCTAGTTCATTAGAAATAAAACTTTCTTACACAATCACAACTTTAACTTTAAAAAACAAGAAATGCATTAGCATCTTTATTACAAACGTAATTGGTTTTCTTTTATTTTTCTTCATAGGGATAGGGTCACTAACTAAAATATACCACTGTAAAATCTGCAATTTAAATTTAATTTCATGCTGCATTGTAGAAATAGTTTACATAAATAGTGTCCATTAATCATTTAAAACAAAGGTTAAATGTAAATTAGGATCCTGTTATATATTTCTATGATTATTTATGGTTTTCTGGTAAAGTTTTATTTTTCTGAGGGTGAAGGAATTAATGTTTTTGAAAGTAAAATATCTTTAAACTAAAATTGATAACTTCCAGAAATCAGTTGACTTGAAGGGAATGCCATATCATCACAAACAGCATTTGAAGTTAAAAAACACATGCTAGCTCTCAGTCACGATTTTAATTATGTCATAAGTTAATCATTAAATCTCTTTCTTTAGGAGCCATATCTGCTATATTAAGTAACTACATTGAATACAATTTTGAGAAAAATGATATTCCGGTGGCTGTAATTTTTTGAAGAGAGTCGGAATACTGGTTTGATGATTTTTCAGTTTATTCAACAAAAGAAGGTAGTGAAAGGAATAACAGTAGTATAAGTTAGTAAAGACTATCTAGTTTAAGCTGCATTGCCAAAGGAACAAAATATCTGGATAAACACTTTGTTTCAGTGGTTTGTATAAATTTTTATCCTTTTATTAGGAAATACCAAAGTAATTGACCCACATTTCACTCGTCATTCTAAACTACTGTTCTTAGGTCACCACCGTTAGTTTCTTTTAAGTGTTTCTATTCTTTAATTTGATTCTGATGGTTTTATTCTTTTATCACAGCTTAGATATGATACTTACGTCAAGATTGACAATCTGAACTTTATGAAACAAGATAAATAAATAATTAGGCATTTTATCATTTACTAAATTCCAAATGAAAGCACAAAAGGTGTTACCTGAATTAAAGTTATTTAGAAGAAATAATATTTTCTATTTCTTGTAATGGATTACAATCACAGGAGAAAAAAAGCAAAGCAGCAAAACAAAAACAATTGTGTTTATTTCAGCACTCGGCAACATCATATTTTACTGCACTGTTTTCTTTACGTGGGTTGTTCGGGTTACAGTTAACAGTGATATTTATGCAATGCTGCCTCCTCTGAATACGTAAAACCAAGAATGCAATATTCTGATGAACAATATCATTGTGGCTAGGTGTCATTATACATCTCACTTAGTTCCCTGGATATTTTTGAGCAACAAAGTTTTAAGAAAGAAGTGAAGTTATAAAAGGAAGTATTCTATATCTTTTGTAATACAACAATAGCATCTACAGTGTTGAATGAGAGTTTTTCAAGATATTTGCAATAATTTTAATAAACCATTATTATAATAGCCATTCAGAGATAAGTAACTACAATGTTAATTTTAAATATCTGAACCAAAATTCAAGTAACTGTTTCAAGTAAACTATCATAATGGCTTTTCGTTCATATTATTTCCAGATCATGTTATCCAAGGTTGGTTATATGTAAATACAAGAGTTAGGAGCTTGTTGGCTCAAGCAAAAATTATACTTCAATTATGTTCTAAACATATTTCATGTTATTCTTTACTAGAGCAAGAAAGCAATTACACTTTAACTCTCTCTTTCTGATGAAATAATAATCAGAATTCATTAACATGTTTAAAAGGATAGATCATTAAGCGCAATGTCATTCAGAGAATGGAAATAAGTGAGTCAGGTTTAGAAAATCATTTTCTAATTTTCTAGGATTTTGATCATAGTAAGACCTCTACCAGTGAAGCCAAGTCTAGAAGTTTCAGTTTGTTATCTAGGCTTTCACTACCATATCTCTACAGACACCATGACTTGAAGGTGAACCTTCACAACTTAAACTTTAAAATAAGCAAAATCTGTATTTTAATATCTCCTGTGAACATGAAGCACTATGTATAGCAAGTATACAGGGGAAACCTTTTAAATTAATTTACATTGAGAACAAATGTCATGTAAAGTACATTTCTAATACCATCCTGAAAGGACAATCATCAGCCCTTGAACACCATATGTGGTCTGCATTATGGCTTCTTGGCACCAATCCACAGTCTATTTCTAGCAGCCACCATTTCAAAAATTTATGAGGACCTGGAAAGCACAGAAGGGCTAAAGAAGCCACTTGAGTTCTGCTTATTAGCATACTCATTAAGCCTAATCAATAATTGATGAACCATTTGTGGAAAACATATGGATTAAATTACATCTTGGCTTAGACCATTCAGAAAAGAGTCATAAGTATTTTGCCCTATTGTTTGCTGTGTAAACATGATGTCAGAACTGATTCCATACAGACAACTGAAAAAGCTTGGGCTTTCTTTTCTCTACAGACGAAAATTATAATGTATTATGCCATATTTTTTAAATGCTTTGAAAGAATTTACTACAGGAGCTATTGGAATCAAAATTAGTGGGATATAGTAAGAACTTTACATTTTTAAAAACATTGCCCCTAGAAATGCTTGAGAGAAAAATATCAAAGGCACCTATGAGGAAAACGTTTTGAAGACTTAGAAACACTAGGCTATGTCTACGCACATTAATGCTTCTGCTATTGGCCTTGGGGTAGTTTTCAGCTAAAAAGAAATCCACAATTTTTGTGGTTATATGACTATAGAGTCAAAGTATATTTAAAAAAAATTTAATTTGCAACAGTTTTAAGTTCACAGAAACATTGCTAAGATACTCTACACCCCACATATTCCATCTTGTTTCCTCTATTATTAACTTCTTATATTAATATAGTACATTTGTCATAATCAGTGAACCAGTATCAATACAGTATTATTAACTACAGTTCATATTCTATTCGGATTCTTTTAACTTTTACCTAATGACCTGTTTCTAGTTCATGACCCCATCCAGGATATCCCATATTACATTCCATTATCATGTCTCCTTAAGCTCCGTTTGGTTGTGACAGTTTCTCGGACTTGTTTCTGATGAACTTGATAGTTTGGAGGAGTATGTATTAGTACTTTGTAAAGTGGCTCTCATTTGGGATTTGTCTGATATTTTTCTCATGATTAGACTGGGTTTGAAGGAGGTAAAGTACATTTCTCATCACACTATATCTAGGGTACATACTATTAACATGACATGACTGTTGATATTAACCTTGATCTGGCAGTGTTTGTCAAGTTTCTTTACTCCAAATTCTTCTTCCCCCCTTACCATAAGTACTGTCAGGAAGGTGTTTCTATGTGCCATCAACACTTAATAGTGTACAGTGTGCTTCACCTCCTTGAGGGTGGAGTATAAATCTATGTAAATTATCTGGAATTCTTATGTATGAGATTTATTCTCCCACATCTATTTATTTATTTATTCAGTCATTTATGTCTGTTAGTACAGACTCATAGCTATTTATTTCATACTTTGACTTATAATCCACTGTTACTACAATACAATGCTATTTTATTTATTTTATTACCCTTGTCTGGTTTTGGCCTCATAAAATTAATTAAGACATCTTTCCTCCTCTTCTATTATATTATTTGTAAGAGACTGAGAAGTGTTGTTATTATTATAGTTCTTCTTTAAATGTTTGGTGGAATTCATCAGTGAAGCCACCTGGTCTTGGGCTTTTGTTTGTTAGGAGCTTTTTGCCTACTTACAACAGGGTTGTTTTGTTATTGTTGAATATTAAGAGTTCTTTGTAGGTTTTGGATAGAAATCCTTTATCAGATATTGTTTTGTAAATATTTCCTCCCAGTCTCTGACTTGTGTTTTCTTAATTTTAAGTAAGTTCAGCTTGTGAATTTTTCCTTTCTTTGATTGTGCTTTTGGTGTTCCATCTAAAAACTCATAACCAAATCCAAGATAATTTGGGTCAGATGATTTCCTCTAGAAATTTTATTGCATTTTACATTTAGTTTTATGATCCTTTTTAAATTAATTTCTGTGAAAGATATAATGCCTATGTTAAGCTATTCTTAGGTGGTGGTGGTGATGGTTGTTGCTGTTGTTGTTTTGCCTATGGACATATGTTCCACCACCACTGTTAAAAAGGCTATACTTTTCCATTGTACTGCTATCTTACCATTGTCAAAGATGCACTGACTATATATATACGGTCCTATCTAGTTGTCCGTTCTGTTCCTCTGATCCATGTGTCTATTCTTTTGCTAATACAACACTATCTTGATTCCTGTGGCTTTACTTTAACTCTTGAAATTGTGTAGTGTGAATCCTCCAATTTTTTTCTTCTTCAGTGGTGGATTGGCAATCCTAGGCCTTGTAGTTTTTCACATAAACTTTAGAACTTGTTTGTTAATATCTACAAAGTAGTTTATTGGAATCTTGAATGGAATTGTGTTGAATCTGTTTATCAAATTTGGAAGAATTGAAATCTTAACAATACTGAGTGTTCCTAACCACGAACATGGAACATTTCTCCATTTATTTAAAACTGATTTGTTTCATCAAAGTTTTAGAGTATATTGCTTATACTTCCTAAAAATAATATTTTGTTAGTGTTATAGCTAAGTACTTTTTGGTGATTTTTTTTAAATGGCAGTATTTAAAACATTTCAAATTCCAATTGTTTATTACTGTTATATGGATTTTTTAAAAAAGTCTTCTATTATTCCTGTGTCCTTGCTAGACTCAACTTTGAGTTTCTGGAGTTTTTTGTTGATTCTTTTGAATTTTCTGCATGGACAATCAAGTCACCTATGAGTGAAGGCAGTTTTAGTGCTTCCGTTCCAATCTATATCTTTAATTTCCATTTATTTTCTTTTCTTATTCAGTGAGCTACGACTTCCAGTACAATGTTGAATAGCAGTGGTGAGAGAGGACTTCTTTGCATTGTTCCTTACTTCAGGTAGAAAGTATCCAGTTTAATCACCATTTAATATGATTTTAGCTATAGGGTTTTTGTAGATAATATGATACTTTTTCTGTAACACTCAGAAAATCCCAATTCATCAAAAATTTTTCAGGATCCATCATAAATGTGTACTTATTTCTCTGTTTTATTACTACTTGCCCATCATCAGAAAATACTTTTCTAATGCTAACATGGAGAAACATAATTTAGCTTTAGGGACCCAGTTATTAAATTTAAACTCTACAGAATTCTAAAACCCCAGAATTCTAAAACCCCATATAAAAATAGATATGTGGCTAGGGCATTTTGTAAATACAAAAGGAATTGGCATAAACATAGAAGGGAAAAAAGTTCAAAAGAGTCATGCACCAAATAAATGAAATTATGTAATGTTGAAAAAGGGATAATCAGGAAATATTCATTGACTGACATCCAGGGAGAGAAACTTAGAACATAGAAGACACTAAAACAGCAGATGTTTTATAATTTCTATTTTCTTTTGATTTTATCTCTAATAATAATTTTTAAATGTCAGCAACCTTTAGATTATTTCAGACACCAGTAGTTAGAGTATAAAAAGTCAGATTTGACTAGAATAAAATACAGGAAGATCACTGTTCAAGCAAACACAAAACCACTTTATCATCTAGCCTGAAGTCAAAAATACTCTTGTAGAGCACAATTTCTTTTCTATATTCCATCAGTAACCCTTAAAAAGACTCTATGAAAATAGTGTTCTTTATGAAAAGAATTATGCTAGGGCTGATACTCAGTGTTGGTTCCTGCAGTATCTAAGTGCTACTTAAGAATAGTAATCATAGGACTCAATATCAGGAAACTGAACTATTCAAAAATAGTACTATCAAAGAATAATTTTTAAAGAAAGTTAAAATCATGAGTCCCATAAGGTATAAAATAGACATGACTATAACTAGGTAACCCAGAACACTTTTCTAAACAATGTATAGTTTTCTATGTAAACACATTTATTTTTACATTTTCATTTGTTGACTGAATTATACAATTTGCATTGTAAAACTAATTCATGACAACTATTCTAGTCATCTTGAATATTTTTATTTAATTATTTAAAAATCTGAACACTGAGATACCAGTTTCCAGCCCAGCATGTGAGCTTGAAAGTCAGCCCGCCATCATAAAAAAATTAAAAGCTGGGCTTCCCTGGTGGCACAGTGGTTAAGAATCCACCTGCCAATGCAGGGAACATGGGTTCCAGCCCTGGTCCGGGAAGATCCCACATGCCATGGAGCAACTAAGCCCGTGCACAACGACTACCGAGCCTGCACTCCAGAGCTGAGCCACAACTACTGAGCCCACGTGCCACAACTACTGAGCCTGTGCTCTAGAGCCCATGAACCACAACTACTGAGCCCACGTGCCACACCTACTAAGCCTGTGCCCTAGAGCCCACGAGCCACAACTACTGAGCTCACGTGCCGGAACTCCTGAAGCCCGTGTGCCTAGAGCCCATGCTCCACAACAAGAGAAGCCACTGCAGTGAGAAGCCCGCACACCACAACTAAGAGCAGCCCCCACATGCTGCAACTAGAGAAAGCCCACACACAGCAAGGAAGACCCAACACAGCCAAAAATAAATAAAATAAATAAATTTTTTTAAAAAGCTGACCAAACTGAAACATTAACAACTTTTCCTAAATCCATAAGAGAAGTGAGGTCACAGGGCAAGTGGCTGCCCCCTAAATTAGACATACCTACAGGATAATACAAAGAATCACAGTTTACCAGAGCAGAAACCTCCAGGAACTAGTGCCAGAGCAGGGAAACCTGAACTGTAATTGATGGGCTGCTGGAGGCTCAAAGGGGACTAGTCTGAGAGGTTAAAATCTCTAAGGGAAACAGTAGTCATTAGGGAGCCTGCACACTTTTGTGAGGTTTACCTCCAGGAGCTCGACCAGGTGCTCAAAGCAAATTCTGGAGAAAAATCTCCTTATGCTTCCCACAGCAGGAGGGAGAAAAGAAACACTTTGAAATAAGCCAAAGCCTTCTGTTCTTCTAACAATGTCTGCCTTCAGGAGAAACTCTTTAAACAGAGCTTAATCTATTGGGGTTTTATCAGAGCCTAAGTGACTGAATTGGGTATAGGAAAACACCCCAATCCAGCCTCTTCTAGCTACCCTGTTCTACCTCAGGTGAGGGAGAAAAAATACTGGGAATCACATGTGAAGTTCACAGTCCAGGGGCACAGGCTCACTAAAAGACAGGCCTAATCATAAGGCTAAAGAACACTTCCTCTCACCCCACATCTCACTGCCATATTATTAAAGATCTATTCACAGCAGTTCCTTTTATTGAGCACGTCGTGTCTGCCTATCAAGTTACAAAACATAGTGAAAAGCAAAAACAAAAACAAAAACAAAAACAAAAACAGTTTGAAGATTCAGAGCAAGCATCAGTCAGACTTGCGGGGATATTGGAATTATCACACTGGAAGTTCAAAATAACTATGGTTAATATGCTAAGGGTTCTAATGGGTAAAGTAAACGGCATGCAAAAATAGATATGTAATGAAAGCAGAGAGAAGGAAATTCTAAGAAAGATAAAAAGATATGCTACAGATAAAAAAAATACTATATCAGAAATTAAGCATTCATTTGATGGGCTTATTAATACTGGATACTACTGTAAAAGAATCTCTGACCTTGAGAATATCTCAATAGAAAGTGCCAAAACTGAAAAGCAAGAGAAAAAAGATTGGAAAAAGAAAGAAAGAACAGAATATCCAAGGACTGCGGGACAACGATAAAAGGTATAACATAGGCATAATGTGAATACCAGAAGAAAAAGAGAGAAAGGAACAGATAAAATAGTTGAAAAAATAACGACTGAGAATTTCCCCAAATTAATGTCAGACACCAAACCACAGATCCAGGAAGTTCAGAGAGAATACTAACAAGATAAATGCAAAAAAACAAAAAAAATATAACAAAACAAAAAACCCACTACACCTAGGCATATCATTTTCAAGCTAGAGAAAATAAAGAAAAAATTCTGCAAGAAGCTGGGAGTAGAGGTGATGGAACCAACCTTATCTATAGAGGAATAAATCAGACATCGCAGAAACCATGTGCGCAAGAAGAGAGTGAAGTGAAAAATTGAAAGTGTTGAAACAAAAATATCTCCAACCTAGAATTCTCTACCCTGGGAAATAATCTTTCAAAAATGAAGAAGAAATAAAAACTTCCTCAGAAAAACAAAAATTGAGGGAATCTGTCAGTAGACCTACCTCACAAGAAATGTGAAAAAAATTCTTTAGGAAAAAAGGAAAATGATACAGCTCAGAAGCTCAGACCTACATAAAGAAAGGAAGAGAACCAGAGAAGATATAACTGAAGGTAAAATAAAAACTGTGATTTTTCTTATTCTTAATTGACTAAACAGATAACAGATTATTCAAATTAATAACAACTGTGTACTTCAATTATACAGCTGTCCCTCAGTATCCTCATGGCATTGGTTCCAGTATTCCCAGTATGATACACATATCAAAATATGTGGGTGCTCAAGTACCTTATATAAAATGCCATAGTACAGTCAGTCCTCTCTATCTGTGGATGCAAAACCTGCAGACATGGAGGGCTGACTGTATGCTTGTGTGTGTGTGTGTGTGTGTGTGTGACAGAGAAAGAGGGTGCATGTCTTTATGAATGCTTATGTATAAGTGAAGTTAATGACAGCAATGATATTAATTCAACGGATGGGAGGGAGGGAGGATTTATGAATTATTTTGTTATAAGGTATGTGCACTACCCATGAAGTGATACAGCAGTATTTGAAAGTGGACTTAGGTTAGTCGTAAGTGTATATTAAAAACTCTACGGTACCATGAAAAAAAGGAAAAAAGAAGTGTAACTGATGTGTTAAGAAAAGAGAGAAAATCAAATCATATAAAATGCTCAACTAAAACCACAAAAGGCAGAAAAAGTGTGGAGGATAAAAATAGTGGGAACAAAGAACAGGGCATCAAATAGAAAATGGTAACAAATATGGTAGATATTAAACCAACAATATCAAGAATCACACTGAAAATCAATGGTCTAAATGCACCAATTAAAAGAGTGATTGGCAGAGCGGATCCCCAAAAAATAAACCGACTATATATCATCTATGAAAAATGCATTTTAAATATAAAGGCACATAAATATTAAAAGCAAACGGAGGGCTTCCCTCGTGGCGCAGTGGTTGAGAGTCTGCCTGCTGATGCTGTGGACACAGGTTCATGCCCCAGTCCGGGAAGATCCCACATGCCGCGGAGCGGCTGGGCCCGTGACCCATGGCCGCTGAACCTGCGTATCCGGAGCCTGTGCTCCGCAACGGGAGAGGCCACAACAGTGAGAGGCCCGTGTAAAAACAAAACAAAAAAACAAAAAAACCCCCAAAAAAACAAGTAAATGGATACAGAAAAGATATACTATGCTAACACTAAAAGAAGGAAGTAGGAGTCACTGTATTAATTTGAAACAGAGTAGACTTCAGAGCAAGGAAAGTTATCAGGAATAAAGAGGGGCACTACATAATAATAAAGGGGTCAATTCTATAAGAAGACATACCAATTCTTATCATAAATGTGCCAAATAACAGGTTGCCAAAATATATGAAGCAGAAATTAATAGAACAGCAAGAAGAAATAGATGAATCTACTAAAATCACTGGAGCATTCAACGCCTATTTGTCGGAAATGGAGAGATCCAGCAGACAGAAAATCAGTAGTAGTTGAATTCAACAATGTCATTAATCAAGTGGATATAATGGGCATCTATGGACTATTTCATCCAACAACAGTAGAATACACATTCTTCTCAAGCTCACATAGAATATTCACCAGGATAGACCACACTGTGGACCACAAAGTCCAATTAACAATTTTAATAGAATGGAAACCGCACAATATCTGCTCTCAGACCATGAGGTAATTAATTAGAAATTAATAACATAAAGGTAGCTGGAATATCCCAAATTATTCAGAGATTAAACAGTATATTTCTAAATTACACATGGGTTAAAGAAGAGATCTGAAATTTAAAATATTTAGAGTAAAATGAAAATGAAGACAAAACTAATTAAAATTTGTGGAAATGCAGATAAAGCAGGGTTTACAAAGAAATTTACAGTACTGAATGCATATATAAGAAAAGAAGAAGGATCTAAAATCAATTATCTAAGCTTCTTCCTTAGGAAACTAGACAGAGAAGAGCAAATTAAGTCCAACGTGAGCAGAAGAAAAGAAATAATAAAAAATAGAGCACAAATCAATAAAACTGAAAACAGAAAACTGACATAGAAAATCAACAAAACCAAAAGCTCATTCTTTGAAATAATCAATGATATCAATAAGCCTCTAACCAGACTAAGAAGAAAAAAGAAAGGACACAAATTATTAACATTAGAAACAAAAGAAGGGACATCAATTCAGATCCCATACACATTAAAAGGATAATAAAGGAATACTATGAACAACTCTATAGCCACAAATTTGATAACCTAGGTGAAATGAACAAATTCCTTGAAAGACACAGCTGCCAAAATTCACACAAGAAGAAACAGACAATCTGAATAGGCCTACATCTACAAAGAAATTGAATTAATAATTAATAATCTTCTAAAACAGAAATCACCAGGCCCAGACGGGTTCACTAGTGAACTCCACCAAACATTTAAGGAAGAAATTATGCTAATTCTCTACAATCTATTTCAGAAGATAGAAGTAGAGAGAATACTTCTTAACTCATCTATGAGGCCAGCATTACCATAATACCAAAAGCAGACAAAGACATTGGAAGAAAAAAAAAAAGAGCAATATCTGTCATGAACATAGATGCAAAAATACTCAACAAAACATTAGCAAATTGAATGTAACAATGTACAAAAAAATAATTTTCACCATGACCAGGTGGGATTTATCTCAGGTATGCAAGTCGGGTTCAACATTTGAAAATCAATTAATGTAATTCATCATATCAACAAACTAAAGGAGAAAAATGATCATATCAGTAGATTACAGGCAAAGCATTTGCCAAATCTAAAATGCATCTGTGATAAAAGCTCTCAGAAAACTAGGAAGAGAAAGGAACCTCCTCAACTTAATAGGATTATTTTTTTAAAAACCTACAGCTAAGATTATATTTAATTGTAAAAAATCAAAGCTTTCCCACTAAGATCAGGGATAAAGCAATTATATCTCCACTCACCATTGCTTTTAACATCATACTGGAAGTCCTAGCTAATGCAGTAATACAGGAAAAGGAAACAAGAGGTATACAGATTGGGAATAAAAACATAAAAGTATCTTTGTTAACAGATGACATGATCATATATGTAGTAAATTTGAAAATATCAACAAAAACACTCCTGGAACAGGTAAGTAATGATAGCAAAAGTGGAATATACAAGGTTAACATACTAAAATAAATTGCCTTCCTATATACGAACAATGAACAGGCGGAATTTAAAATTTTTAAAAATACCATTTACATCAACACCCTAAAAAATAAAATTCTTATGTAAAAATCTAACAAAATATGTACAGAAGCTATCAAGAAAAATTACAAAATTCTGATTAAAGAATTCAAAGAAGAACTAAACAAATGGAGAAATATGTCATGTTCATGGATAGGAAGACTCAATATTATAAAGATGTCTGTTCTCCTTAACTTGATCTATAGATTCAACGCAATCCCTGTCAATCCCCAGCAACTTATTTTATGGATACTGACAAACTGATTCTAAAGCTTATACGGAGAAGCAAAAGATCCAGAATAACCAACCCAATATTCAAAGACATGGAAAGATGGAAGACTGACACTACCTGATTTCAAGGCTTAGTATAAAACTATAAAATAACAATAATCAAGACACTGTCATATTGGTTAAAGAATACACAAATAGATCAATAGAACAGATTAGAGAACCCAGAAATAGATCTACATAAATACTGTGAAATGATTTCAGACAAAGGAGATAAGGCAATTCAATGGAGAAACATATTCTTTTCAACAAATGGTGTTGGCACAACTGGACACCCACAAGCAAAAAAAAGAATCTAGACACAGACCTTACACTCTTCAGAAAAATTAACTCAAGATGGTTCACAGGTCCAAATGTAAAACACAAAACTATAAAACTCCTAGAACATAATATAGTAGAAAAATCTCGATGACCTTGGGTTTGGCAATGTTTTATTTTTAGATGTAACACCAGAGGCACTATCCATGAAAGAACAGTTAATAAACACAACATTAAAATTAAAAACTTTTGATCTACAGAAAACACAGTAAAGAGAATGAAAAGACTAGCCACAGACTGGGAGGAAATATTTGCAAAGGATATACCTATTGAAGGATTATTATACAAAAATATATTATACGAAGAACACTTAGAATTCAACAATAAGAAAACAAATAACTCAATTTTAAAACAGGCCAAAGTCCTTAAAAGACACCTCTTCAAAGAAGATATACCAATGGCAAATAAGCATATGAAAAGATGCTCCACATTATATATCATCAGGGAAATGAAAGTTAAAAGAACAATTATTCTAAGATCATATAATTAACTCTCATATATATCATAGTATTTGGCATACAGATGCCTGGTACTCTGGGTCAGTGGTTGTAAACCCGGAAAGCCAAAGTTTAAGAAAGATATTGGCTGTGGTAGATTGTGTTATTAGGCCCAATGTGTCACCCTTCCTTCCGCATTCTTTGCCATTGGATGTTGCAACTAACCTATTAAAGAAAGACGGAGGGTCTATTCTCCACTCCTTCAATCTGAACTCAATCATGTAAACTGATTTCATCAAATGCAGAAGTTATGGTTTGTCAGTTCTGATCCTAGGTTGCAAGAAACTATACGTGCTTCTGCATGTTTTTGAATTTTGACTTGTAATGTTGCCATCACCAAGAGAAAGCACTAGTCCACTAGCCCACTGTTTTCAGAACAGAATGAGACACTCTGTTGAAGAGACAAACTGAACCTGATGAGTCCAGCCAAGATCAGCTGATTTTATAACCTTGACAAATGCTTAATTACATACCACTAAGGTTTTCTGGTTGTTAAGCAGTATTATTGTGGCAATAGATAGCTTACATATGGGTCTTTTTCCTATGCATGTATACACTATATACTCAGGTATTCTCAGAGAGCAAGTCTTGCTCTTCATCTAACTGAATATCAGATTAACCAAAATTAAATCAGATATTTGTGGGTTGCTTGTGGCTTTATTTCTATATGAAATACTTTTCAAAACCCAGTCTCTCTGGGATATTTTAAATATACCATGCCCTTTGGCAAATTTATTCTTGCAGCCAGTTTTTCTAATCTTCTATGATCCAAAGTTTTCACCACATTTTGAAAACTGACATTTGTTTAGACTGTATAGTGGTTCTTCTATTAGGGAGTTTTGTTTGAACAAAGCATGTGCTACAAATATTTTCAACTCCTTTTATATCTACAATAAGCAGTCAGGTATTCAGTTATATGTTCGAGCTAACTCCATACTCTATTATTGTAAGCAAAACCATTATTAGATACTCATGGTTCTAGTTACTACTTTCTTTTTACTTTAAGCAAGGACTTCATTTAACTTGCTAGACTAAACGTTTGTAAATAGCATACAAAACATTTGTTCTAAAATCAACTTTAATTTATAAGACCAATGATTATTTTTAAATTCTAATATCCCTATAACTATCTAGCTCTAGACTAGGTAGTTATACCAGCCAAAGGCGACTTAGGTGATATACTTCCTGACCGTAGAATCTTCTGGAAAGACAAGATAAAAACATGTAATACAGAACTTAATGTTCTCACCAAATATATGTATTCATATAAAAATATGTGAGATGAAGATGGCGGTGTGGAAAGATGTGGAGTTAGTGTCTCCCCACAACTAGGGCACCTGCCGGCTGATGGTGGGGGACTCTGATACCCAAGGAAACGGGAGGAACCCCAAAGTGAACCGATAGGATGTACGGGGACTGAGTGGGGAGGAGAAGTGGAGGCCAGACAGGATCAGCGCCCTTGAGGCTGGGGAGACCAGGAGAGGCAGGCAGGAGGGACCCTCCCAGAAGAGTTGAGAGGAGCAGAGGGTGATCGTGTGGCCCACTCAGGCCAGGAAGCCTGCTGAGCTCCCAAGCCGGTACACCCTCTCCAAAGCCCCCTCCAGGCCACGTGGGCCCTGGGGGCATAGGAAGAAGCCCAAGGGGAGAACAGGAGAGGCGGGTGGGAGGGGCCCTCTGGAAGGAGCAGGAGAGGAACCACTCAGGCACAGGGAGCCTGCTGAGCTCCCAAGCCAGTCCCCTGCCCTCCAAGGCCCCCTCCAGGCCATGTGGGTCCTTGAGGGCATAGGAGGGAGGCCATGGAGATCAGGAGACAAAAGCAGGAGGAACCATCTGGGAGGAGCAGGAGAGGAGCGGAGGGTGACTGCCCTGCCCACTTGGGCACAGGGAGCCTGCTGAGCTCCAACTGGCAGGCCAATTCCCTGCCCTCCAAACCTCCATCCAGGGTGCAAGGGAGGCTGGGGATATCAG
Source organism: Aethalodelphis obliquidens (assembly GCF_003676395.1). Classification (NCBI taxonomy): domain Eukaryota; kingdom Metazoa; phylum Chordata; class Mammalia; order Artiodactyla; family Delphinidae; genus Aethalodelphis; species Aethalodelphis obliquidens. The sequence continues at coordinate 9,405,457 of NW_020837968.1, forward strand.
GAGAGGCAGGTGGGAGGAGCCATCTGGGAGGAGCAGGAGAGGATAGGAGGGTTTTTGTTCTGCCCACTTGAGCCCAGGAAGCCTGCTGGGCTCCCAGGTGAGGTCCTCTGTCCTCTGAGACCAGGGGTGGGGGGCATTCCTGGGTCCCTTCTATTCCTTGAGCCTAAGCCCCACCCCCACAGCCCCCAGGGCTTTTCCAGCCCTGTGGGTCCTGAGCATAGGCACCACCCACCACCCAAACCTCACCCTTGCTTAGGCTCCACCCTCCACAACCAAAGTCTTTCCCTCCCCTTTTGATTTTTTTTTTTTTCTCTCTTTTCCCTCCTCCTCTTTTTCACTATTGTAGTACTGATGTACATTCCGGTTGTTGATTCATCTACATTTTTATTTTTATATTCTTTCTAACATATCTGTTAGTTTCCTAGTCTAATTTTATTTTTTACTTTATTATTGTTCTTTTTTCCTTTTTTTCTTTTTCTTTTTGCAACCCCATGTGGCTTGTGGGATCTTGGTTCACAAGCCCAGGGTCAGGCCAAAGTTCCTGCAGTGGGAGCTCTGAGGCCACACCCCTGGACTAACAGAGAACCTCAGACTGCAGGAAATATTCATCAGAGTGAGGTTTCACAGAGTTCCTCATCTCAGCACCAAGACCCAGCTCTACCCAATAGCCTACAAACTCCAGTGTGGGAAGCCTCAGACCAAACAACCAGTAAGACAGGAACACAGTCCTGTTGATTAAGAAAAAAACCAAAAAGAGACAGCAAAAAAATACGTCACAGATGAAGGAGCAAGGTAAAAACCTACAAGACCAAGTAAGTGAAGAGGAAATAGGCAATCTACCTGAAAAAGAATTCAGAGTAATGATAGTAAAGATGATCCAGAATCTTGGAAATAGAATGGAGGCACAGATTGAGAAAACACAAGAAATTCTTTAAAAAGATCTAGAAGAACTAAAGAACAAACAAACAGAGATGAACAACCAATAACTGAAATGAAAAATACACTAGAAGGAATCAATAACAGAATAACTGAGGCAGAAGAACGAATAAGTGAGCTGGAAGACAAAATGGTGGAAATAACGGCGGAGGAGCAGAATAAAGAAAAAAGAATGAAAAGAATTGAAGACAATCTCAGAGATCTCTGGGACAACACTAAATGCACCAACATTCAAATTATAAGGGTCCCAGAAGAAGAACAGAAAAACAAAGGATCTAAGAAGATATCTGAAGAGATTATAGTGGAAAACTTCCCTAACATGGGAAAGGAAATAGTCACCCAAGTCCAGGAAGCACAGAGATCCCATATGGGATACACCCTAGGAAAAACATACAAAGACACATAGTAATCAAACTGACAAAAATTAAATTCAAAGAAAAAATATTAAAAGCAGCAAGGGAAAAAAAATAACATACAAAGGAACCCCAATAAGGTTATCAGCTGATTTTTCAGCAGAAACTCTGCAGGCCAGAAGGGAGTGGCAGTATATATGTAAAGTGATGAAAGAGAAAAACCTACAGCCAAGATTACTCTACACAGCAAAGATCTAATTCAGATTTGACAGAGAATTCAAAAGCATTTCAGGCAAGAAAAAGCTAAGAGAATTCAGCACCACCAAACCAGCTCTACCACAAATGCTAAAGAAACCTCTCTAGGCAGGAAACACAAGAGAAGGAAAAGACCTACAATAACAAACCCAAAACAATTAAGAAAATGGTAATAGGAACATACATATTGAGAATCAACTTAAATGTAAATGGATTAAATGCTCCAACCAAAAGTGTCAAAATACACTTTCTTCTCAAGTGCACACAGAAAATTCTCTAGGATAGATCACATCTTGGGTCACAAATCAAGCCTTGGTACATTTAAGAAAATTGAAATCGTACGAAGCATATTTTCTGACCACAACGCTATGAGATTGTAAATCAATTACAGGAAAAAAAACTGTAAAATACATGGAGGCTAAACAGTGGGCTACTAAATAACCAAGAGATCACTGAAGAAATCAAATAAAAAATTTAAAAAATACATAGAAACAAATGACAACAAAAACACGATGACCCAAAACCTATGGGACACAGCAAAAGTAGCTCTAAGAAGGAAGTTTACAGCAGTTCAATCTCACCTCAAGAAACAAGAAAAACCTCAAATAGACAATCTAACCCTACACTTAAAACAACTAGAGAAAGAAGAACAAAGAAAACCCAAAGTCAGTAGAAGGAAAGAAATCATAAAGCTCAGAGCAGAAATAAATGAAATAAAAATGAAGAAAACAATAGCAAAGATCAATAAAACTAAAAGCTGGTTCTTTGAGAAGATAAACAAAACTGATAAACCTTTAGCCAGACTCATCAAGAAAAAAAGGGAGAAGATTCAAATCAATAGAGTTAGAAATGAAAAAGGAGAAGTAACAACTGACACTGCAGAAATACAAAGGATCATGAGAGGTTACTACAAGCAACTATATGCCAATAAAATAGACAACCTGGAAGAAATGGACAAATTCTTGGAAAGGTACAATTTTCCAAGACTGAACCAGGAAGAATTAGAAAATACACACAGACCTATCACAAGTAACGAAATTGAAACCATAATTTAAAATCTTCCAACAAGCAAAAGTCTAGGACCAGATGGCTTCACAGGTGAATTCGATCAAACATTTATAGAAGAGCTAACACCCATCCTTCTCAAATTCTTCCAAAAAATTGCAGAGGGAGAAACATTCCCAACTTCTTCCTATGAAGCCACCATCACCCTGATACCAAAACCAGAAAAAGATATAGAAAAAAAGAAAATTATAGACCAATATCACTGATGAACATAGATGCAAAAATCCTGAACAAAATACTAGCAAACAGAATCCAACAGCACATTAAAAGGATCATGCACCATGATCAAGTGGGATTTATCCCAGGAATGCAAGGATTCTTCAATATATGCAAATCAATCAATGTGATACACCACATTAACAAATTATGGAATAAAAAATAAATGATCATCTCAGTAGATGTGGAAAAAGCTTTTTTTTTAATTTTTTGCGGTACGCGGGCCTCTCACTGTTGTGGTCTCTCCCGTTGTGGAGCACAGGCTCCGGACGCACAGGCTCAGTGGCCATGGCTCACGGGCCTAGCCGCTCCACAGCATGTGGGATCTTCCCGGATTGGGGAACGAACCCATGTCCCCTGCATCGGCAGGCGGACTCTCAACCACTGCGCTACCAGGGAAGCCCAGAAAAAGCTTTTGACAAAATTTAACACCCATTTGGGATAAAAAAAAAAAAACTCTCCAGAAAATGGGTATAAAGGGATCCTACCTCAACATAATAAAGGCCATATATGACAAACCCACAGCAAGCATCATGCACCTTGGTGAAAAACTGAAAGCATTTCAACTAAGATCAGGAACAAGAAAAGGATGTCCACTCTTGCCACTCTTATTCAACATAGTCTTGGAGGTCCTAGCCACAGCAGTCAGAGAAGAAAAAGAAATAAAAGGAATACAAATTGGAAAAGAAGAAGTAAAACTGTCACTGCCAATGACATGATACTATACATAGAAAATCCTAAAGTTTCCACCGGAAAACTACTAGAATTAATCAATGAATTTGATAAGGTTGCAGGATACAAAATTAATGCACAGAAGTCTCTGGCATTCCTATACACCAACAATGAAAAATCAGAAAGAGAAATTAAGGAAAAACTACCACTTACCACTGCAAAAAATAAAAAAAAGAATAAAATAACTAGGAATAAACCTGCATAAGGAGGGGAAAGACTTGTACTCAGAAAACAATAAAACACTGATGAAAGAAATCAAAGATGACATAAACAGATGGACAAATATACCATGTTCTTGATTGGAAGAATCAATATTGTGAAAATGACTGTACTACCCAAAGCAATATACAGATTCAGTGCAATGCCTATCAAACTGCGAATGGCATTCTTCACAGAATTAGAACCAAAAATTTTACAGTTCATATGGAAACACAAAAGACCCCAAATAGCCAAAGCAATCTTGAGAAAGAAAAATGGAGCTGGAGAAATCAGGCTTCCTGACTTCAGACTATACCACAAAGCTACAGTAATCAAGACAATATGGTACTGGCATAAAAACAGAAATATAGATCAATGGTACAGAATAGAATGCCCAGAGATAAACCCACACATACATAGATACTTATTTATGACAAAGAAGGCAAGAACATACAATGGAGAAAAGACAGCCTCTTCAGTAAGTGGTGCTGGGAAAACTGGACAGCTACACCTAAAAGAATGAAATTAGAACATTCCCTAACCCCATACACAAAAATAAACTCCAAATGGATTAAAGACTTAAATGTAAGACCAGAAACTATAAAACTCTTAGAGGAAAACATAGGAAAAACACTCTTTGACATAAACCACAGCAAGATCTTTTTTGATCCACCTCCTAAAGTAATGGAAATAAAAACAAAAATAAACAAATGGGACTTAATTAAACTTAAAAGCTTTTGCACAGCAAAGGAAACCATAAGCAAGACAACCCTCAGAATGGGAGAAAATATTTGCAAATGAAACAACAAAGGATTAATCTCCAAAATATACAAACAGCTCATGGAGCTCAATAGCAAAAAAACAAACAACCCAGTTAAAAAATGGGCAGAAGACCTAAATATACATTTCACCAAAGAAGACATACAGATGGAAAAGTGGCACATGAAAAGATGCTCAACATCACTAATTATTAGAGAAATGCAAATCAAAACTACAATGAGATATCACCTCACACCAGTTAGAATGGCCATTATCAAAAAATCTAGAAACAATAAATGCTGGAAAGGGTGTGGTGAAAAGGGAACCCTCCTGCACTACTGGTGAGAATGTTAATTGATACAACCACTAAGGAAAACAGTATGGAGGTTCCTTAAAAAACTAAAAATAGAACTATCATATGATCTAGCAATCCCAATGCTGGGCACTTACCCTGAGAAAACCATAATCAAGAAGAGACATGTACCACAATGTTCACTGCAGCACTACTTACAACAGCCAGGTCATGGAATCAACCTAAATGTCTATTGACAGATGAATGGATAAAGAAGATGTGGCACATATATACAATGGAATATTACTCAGCCATAAAAAACCCGAAATTGAGTTATTTGTAGTGAGGTGGATGGACCTAGAGTCTGTCATACAGAGTGAAGTAAGTCAGAAAGAGAAAAACAAATACCGTATGCTAACACATATATGTGGAATCTAAAAAAAAAAAAAGGTACTGATGAACCTAGTTGCAGGGTAGGAATAAAGAGGTAGACATACAGAATGGACTTGAGGACATAGGGTGGGAGGGCGGAGCTGGGGCAAAGTGAGAGTAGCATCGACATATATATACTACGGAATGTGAAACAGCTGGCTGGTGCGAAGCAGCAGCATAACACAGGGAGATTGGCTCGGTGCTTTGCGATGACCTAGAGCAGTGGGATAGGGAGGTTTGAAGGGAGGCTCAAGAGGGAGGGGATATGGAGACATGTGTATGCATATGCCTGATTTGCTTTGTTGTGGAACAGAAACTAACACAGTATTGTGAAACAATTATACTCCAATAAAGATCTGTTTAAAAAAAATAAAAATATGTGAGGTGATGGATGTGTTGATTCACCAGACAGGAGGAATCCTTTCACAGTGTATATTAAATCATCTCAAAGTAGACTTGAAGTATTTATAATTTTGTCAATTACACCTCAATAAATCCAAAAGAAAAAAAACCACCATACAGAACAAAGTACAAAGAAACTCAAAGGCATTAAAATGCAGGGTACAGACTACATGTGTCTTTTTGAATCAAAAAAAGTATAGGGTATATTGGGCTAATCAAAGAAAACTCTCAGAAAAATCTAGTCGAGAGTGAGCTGCTAGCTCCTTTCACACATTACATCATCAACATTACTGAATGTTCCCTGCAGTTGGGGGTATTACACACATATGCTCACAATCTGGTTGTTTTGTTGATCCACTGAAGTTCACTCTAGATATTCATTTTAAGATTGAGTCTGGGATTTTTTTATCATTTTTAAGTTACCTTTTTGGACTGGTGTTAGATCTAGTGGACCCCAAAGAGACTTGATATCCCTTTGAATTGTACTGAACAACACCCCAGGGAGATTTTCAAAGTTGGTCAAAACCCTCAGAAAAAGGCAAAGGACATGAACAATTAATTCCCAAAGGCAGAAATCAAAATGACTAAGAATCATTTAAGTACCATACAAAGTGGAAAATAAACCTTAGTCTTGGAAGTTGTTGGAAATCTAAATTTGAGTTTTGTTCATTCATTAAACAAATATTAATACAGCATTTTTTTTACATCTTTATTGGAGTATAATTGCTTTACAATGGTGTGTCAGTTTCTGCTTTATAACAAAGTGAAACAGTTATACATATACGTATGTTCCCATATCTCTTCCCTCTTGTGCCTCCCTCCCTCCCACCCTCCCTATCCCACCCCTCCAGGTGGTCACAAAGCACCGAGCTGATCTCCCTGTGCTACAGCATTATTTTTTTTCTAGATATTATCCTAGGTGCTGGGATACAGTGGTGAGGAAACAGTCCTTGTTCTCATGGAGGTTACATTTTAATAGAGGCATTTACGCTAAACAATAATAGTTCTTTGCCTCTATACATATTGTATGTATTATGTATTAAAATTATATGGCATTTAGTGGAGGTCACAACTATTGAAAATAACTAGATATTTAGAATCAGTTAATGTATTTCCAAGAATATTATTTACGGAAAAGCTTTTGTTGAAAAAAGTAAATCAGAAACTTTAAAACCATTCTAATGATTTGACCAAGTAATTCAAATTCTAAGATTAACATGAAGAAGTAATCAAAGAAACAATAAACAATTATGCATATGAACGTTTCTGTGCAGCTTTATTTATAACAGGAAAAACTTAGAAACAACTTTAATGTGAGGAAATAGAGGCCTGGTTAAATATATTGCAGTATACTGACTTGATGATATATTATGCAGCAATTGATCTTGGGTTTTACAAAATTTGAATGTCAAGAAGAAATGCTCGTAGGGGCTTCCCTGGTGGCACAGTGGTTAAGAGTCCGCCTGCCAATGCAGGGGACACGGGTTCGAGGGCTGGTCCGGGAAGATCCCACATGCCGTGGAGCAACCAAGCCCGTGCGCCACAACTACTGAGCCTGCACTCTAGAGCCCACAAGCCACAACTACTGAAGCCCACGCACCTAGAGCCCGTGCTCTGCAACAAAGGAAGCCACTGCAATGAGAAGCCCGTGCACTGCAACAGAGAGTAGCCCCCGCTCGCCACAACTAGAGAAAGCCCGTGTGCAGCAACGAAGGCCCAATACAGCCAAATATTTTTAAAAAATTAAAATTTAAAAAAAGAAGAAATACTCATAAAACATTAAGTGGGAAAAGTGAAATATATAACTGTATATAAAATAGGCTCCTCTCGTTTCATTATTTCTTATTTTTTTGATGTGCTATATTATCTGAATTGAAGCTCTAAAAAACATTTTAAAATACAAAAAATTTATTTTTCTATGGTGAGGACTTAAATTACCCTTTGCTTAATTTTCCTTCTATCTCAGGAAACGTCTTTAACCAGCCCTTCAATTACTCACATAAAAAGCAAGTATATACTCCTTAGTTAGAAGGAAAAACTGAGAAGAAACCATTCACTTGAATGCAAATATTTTAAAGACAGAAGTCAAATGTTCTATGTGGAATACATTTTATTTGTTGTGTTTTCATGAGATATTTGCCTCTGCAGAAATTGGGGCTTTTAAGATTTATGCTTCTTGTTCTAAATATGGAGTTTGATGGTTCTGTGCTGCATTTTTTTCCTTATTTTCGTGATACTGTCTTCTTTTTTCAGTAGTTATTTGCAGGAGAGGCAAAGCTGAGACAAAACAGCTTGAAGAAGGATTTGTGGACCTGACCTTCATGTGACACTGTGGGAGAGGGACATCAACAGTGGTCCAGGTAAAGCTCATTCTGTACTGGGCTGTTATTGATGATTGTATCCATAATCTATTGTCGAGTTGCACATCAAGCCAAAATTCGGTGGCTTCCAGCAACACTAATTTATTAAGGTTCACAGATCAGCAGACGAGCTGGAAGTTGGCTAAGTGTGGCTGGGATCCTCTGGAGGTCTCTGCTTCAGGAAGAAGCAGCTGGGACACTGCTACTTCTCACTGCAGGTCTATCAATCACTTAGAGCAATGTTAGCTCACATGCCACTCACTCTCCTTGGACAGGTGGGCTAGCTGACCACGGTTTTCCCCCGGCAACTGCAAAGGTGCAAGGGGACAAACTGCTTACATTTCGGCTCTGAACTGGCATACTGTCACTTCTGCCCACACATCACTGGTCAAGCAAGCCAGATGGCCAAGCATAAAGTGAAGAGATGAAGACACTGTACCTACAGTGAAGTCAACAAGGCAATCTGTCACAATGATGGTATCCAAGCATGAAATACCTCGACTTTGGAAAACACACCAATGTTGAGATATTATTGTTTTCTGATGTCACCCACTACAATCAGTGTAGGAGTGACACTCGTGGATGTTGGTTCTTCTCTAAAGGATGTGGACATTTCCAAATGTAAATCATCCTAAGAAACTGCAAATTTTGTGAATCAGTGACTATAAATAGGTTGGGGCATTCTTCCCCATGTCTTGTTCATATTGTCCTTTTAATCAAATCAAGAACGATGGTTTTAGAGATCCCTTCTCAAAAATGATGTCAAAGTCTTTGTGTATAACATCCACCTATGACCTAAGTTTTATGTACTAATTTTGGTTTCTTCGAAGTGTGGCCTTCCCTACAGTGTCGACCTTTTAGTAGGAGTTCCTCGCCTTCACCCAGTGATAAACTGCACGCTTCATCTTCATCTTGAAAGAGATGAATAGGCCCAAGTTTATTCTAGTCTTCATTACTGACCATTTGAATCTTTTAAATTAAGTCTTTATAACACTAAGTTTCTTAAGAGTCATTTTATTTGAGGATATGTTGGTAAGTGAAACAAATGAAGCAACTCAGTCCAAGAAAAGGATAATGTTCATGTGATGCTATCTAGGGCTTGTAAATCCATTAATGCAAAAACAGTGGAGGCAGAGGTGGGCACTCTTATCCGGATTGATCCCACGTGTTGGGCATTGCCAAATCTCAACTTCTATCTCAAGAAAGCCTCTAGGCCAGGCTTAGATCTCATTTGGTACCTCTCAGTTGTGAAGTAGCATCCATCTTGAGAGTTGGGTCTACTGATTGGTCAGAAGACACCCATGCCTTTGAGGTATGGGCTCTGTTTCACCTGGGGCACCTAGTGCTTCAACACCGGTCCCGCCAGAAACTAAAACTAAATATGTATAAGGAATGTACTGATTCTTTACGGCAGTGCCTGAAGATAGCAGCCATTAGCCAATTCTTCTATCATTATTCACTTGATGAAGATTCTGTCTCCAGTGTGTCTTTATTCTTTCCCCAGAAAGAATTTTGACACACAGAACATCTTTAATGCACATAATCAGGCTAGCATAAAATTTATATAATTGATTTTCCCATTCTTCATATACCCAAATTATACAAAATTTTTTAATACTTCTGTTATTTTTATGAAAGAGGATTGTTTTCTTCTACTGTACTGATATAAAACATTCTGAATCACTGAAATGACAGTGACTAGTTAAAGCTCCACTAACACTTGGCACGTACTAACACGAGGATAACCATTAAAATTTCAGAAAGTAAAAAGATATCATTATATGACACAGATCATATAAACAGGGAAACGTATCTGAAGAATTATTATTTTATTTTATAATGTGCTAGTAATAAAGACAGAGGAGAACTGCTAAAGAGGGTAGAGTTGGGGAATCTGAAGTCTATCTTTGCAACAGGTCTATCTTTCTTAAAGCATTAAGAATTAGTTGGTATATTAATGTTACCTTATTTGTACTTATATGCAGGAAAGCCCCATTATCTGTAATTGGAGTGAAGCACTCAAAAACGTCACCAATGATTTTTGAAATAATACCAACAGCAACAACAAAGATTACCGTCTCTGTTACAAATATAAAATGAAGTAGGTGCCCCCGAATTGCTGTGGTAAGAGGCAGAATCATTAAAGCAGCGCCTTCATTCTTTCTGTACCATCCCACAGTTCAAGGATATAAACTGGGAGATCCAGGAGCATGGCAACGGTTGTTGGGTATTAAGGGAATGAGAACCACATGAAATCTATGGCTAAATGCCTTGATGATTCAGGTTTTAAATATGGCAAAGAAGGTCACTAAATGGATGCAGAAATTCTCATCTACCTATAGCAACTCTCATCAAAGAGAGACCATGGATGCAAAAAAATAATACATGTAAATGGAGGCTGAAGGACTTTTAATTTTATTCATTCATTCATTCATTTATTTATTTATGGCTGCATTGGGTCTTCGTTGCTGTGCGCGGGCTTCTCATTGCGGTGGCTTCTCTTGCTGCAGAGCATGGGCTCTAGGCGCACAGGCTCAGGAGTTGTGGTGCATGGGCTTAGTTGCTCTGCGGCATGTGGGATCTTCCCGGACCAGGGCTCAAACCCGTGTCCCCTGCATTGGCAGGCGGATTCTTAACCACTGCGCCACCAGGGAAGTCCCTGAAGGACATTTTTCTTTATATTTTTCTGTTTATGTACTGTGACGAGCACAGGATTGAATTGCAAATTACCCCAGAAAACTGGGTCATTGCTACGTTATCAAGAACAATAGTGAAAAGACAAAGATTTAAATGAAATTAAATATTACTAAAAGGATGAGAATATCCCACATTTTCCCTCTTGTTCACAGTGACCCAACCACTCAGATTTGTCTTCACAAACAAAAAGTACTCTTTAACATTTTCTAGCTGCAACTGAAGTTCGTATTATACTTTGTGAATAGCCTTTTGCTACTTATCACAATACTGCAAATGACTTTTGAGAAAAAGCAGATTTCAAATGCAGAATGAAAGCTTTAAACAGAAGATGGAGAATCTTAAAGAAAATTATATAATACGATCTGACTGTTATTCTGGAAATTCATTTGCACTGAATTATTAGCACCAAGGAATGAAATGTTTCTGAAAGATGATTTAATTTTCCCAAGAGTTATTGGTCCATATCTGAAAAAGAATAGTTGGGTTCTTCCTTGATGATTAATTAGAATGTGATGAATAGTGTCAGATAAAGGAGTAATACTTGGCATATATTAATGATATTGGAACTTAGGTATCTATTCCACATTATAAACACCAGTGGCATCTTAACGAAAAGAAAAGAATATAAATGCACACTATAAACGCTGTTTATGATACAAACATTTAAATATGATGTTTTGCCTTGGGGATAGCTATTAAATATTTTTAATTACTTAAGTATGTTTATTTGCCATTATTTTCTTCAATTTTTTACAGTTTTTCTCTGCCACTACCAATGTACTTCTGCCTTAGTGCCTTAAGTTATAATTAGAAATCTAAATACATACGTGCGCCAGAATTTTCAATACTGAAACCTAAATAACGCTTAAATATTAAATGTTGAAAAAAGACACTTTAAAACAATGTAAACCCCGAAACATCAGTAAAAGATCCTTAGAAATATTCTTATATTTGAAGAGTCCTATTATCTAAGTACAAATTGAATATTTCACAAGGATGATACACTTTTTCTCTAAAAACAAAAGGTATCTACTTGGAGAGTAATTCAAATCTCTTTTAAATAGAATGTAATTACACTATTGTAATGTTAATTCTGGTTAGGAATTTTATGTAAAATATTAAAACCAATTCTTTGAAAACACAGTCAAATTCACTATGAAAATGTATCATCAGAAAACTATGATATTTAGAAGTAATTTGAATCATCTTTATAGAATGAGTAGGGTTTATAATATTCACAGTTTACATGATAAAAATTACATTCTATTCAAAAAGTTCATTTGAAATTTATCTGTTTGTTCGTTCATACTAACACATTTTTTTGACATCTTTATTGGAGTATAATTGCTTTACAACGGTGTGTTAGTTTCTGCTGTATAACAAAGTGAATCAGTTATACGTATACATATATCCCCATATCCCCTCCCTCTTGCGTCTCCCTCCCACCCTCCCTATCCCACCCCTCTAGGTGATCACAAAGCACCGAGCTGATCTCCCTGTGCTATGTGGCTGCTTCCCACTAGCTATCTATTTTACATTTGGTAGTGTATGTATGTCCATGCCACTCTCTCACTTCGTCCCAGCTTACACTTCCCCCTCCCAGTGTCCTCAAGTCCATTCTCTACATCTGTGTCTTTATTGCTGTCCTGCCCCAGGTTCTTCAGAACCTTTTTTTTTTTAGATTCCATATATATGCGTTAGCATACGGTATTTGTTTTTCTCTTTCTGACTTACTTCGCTCTGTATGACAGACTCTAGGTCCATCCACCTCACTACTGATTATACACTGTGTCCAAAACAGTGTACTGAAAGTGGGGCTAAATCATTACACAGGACAGACAATGTCCATAACCTCTGGATGCTTACAATGTAATAGGAGGGAAATATATACTAAAAATAAAATACTTAGAAGTAAAACACAAAGAAAAAGGCAAAAGAGAATACATAGGACTCTGAAAGTGAGGATAGGTAAAAATAAATCTGTTTTGTAAAGTAAAACAAAATAAGAAAAAAAAAAAACCCACACGAACAAACACAAAAAGCTGTTTAAGCTAAGATCTGAAAAGCAAATATAACTCAGCTCAAAAAGAGAGTTGCGGGAGGGATGAGAGTAAAGTGGGGTGGAGGGTGGAATAAGGGGAGTGTGGGGTCACTCTAGGAACTGCAAAAGGCCCCGAACGGGGGAAAATTCATGATCCATTCCAGGCACTGGAAGAAGGAACATGGTTGGAAGATAAAACTGAAACCAAATACAGCATGAGAGGATTCGGTGTGAGGCCAGATCAGGTACAACTTCACAGGCCAGCATGTGAAATTTTGCCCTTATCTTAAGAGCAATGGACAAGTACCAAAATGTTTTAACCAAGGAAGTGAGAGGACAGATCTGAATTTAGGAGTGATCTTTCAGACTGTGGAGGATGGAGATTGCAGTCAGAGGAAGGGTTTCAAAAGGTTAATGCAGGGACTTCCCTGGTGGCACAGTGGTTAAGAATCCGCCTGCCAATGTAGGGGACACAGGTTCGATCCCTGGTCTGGGAAGATCCCACGTGCCATGGAGCAACTAAGCCCGTGCGCCACAACTTCTGAGCCTGTGCTCTAGAGCCCATGAGCCACAACTTCTGAGCCCGTGTCACACAACTACTGAAGCCTGCACGCTCTAGGACCCGTGTGCCGCAACTACTGAGCCTGCGTGCTGCAACTACTGAAGCCTGCATGCCTAGAGCCCGTGCTCTGCAACAAGAGAAGCAACTGCATGGAGAAGCCTGCACAATGCATTGAAGAGTAGCCCCTGCTCGCTACAACTAAAGAAAGACCACGCGCAGCAACAAAGACCCAACGCAGCAAAAACAAAACAAAAACAAAAACAAAAAAGGTTACTACACTCATCTAGGAGAGAGAGAGTAGGAGGTTTCAACTGTGTTGGCCATGGTGGAGACGCAAAAAATTTAAAAGATTTGAAAGATAATCAAGATGTAGAAGTTACGCCATTTGGTGAATGATTGCATGTAGGGAGTAAAGGAAAAGAATGAGTCAAAGACAATGCCCAGATTTCTGGCTTGAAGAGCCTAAAGGATGGTGAGTGCAGTAAAGCACTGAAGAGAGACTGAATTTGAAACTGGGAGAAAAGCGTTCAGTTACAGACACCGAATATGAGGTATGTGTGAATAATCTAGGTAGAGAGTTCAAAGAAACAGCAAACGGGTGTACATACAGGAGATCAGACGAGAATGTTTCAAACACTGTGTTATCACACTTCATTCAACAATAACAAAACTGAGAGCCTGTTATTCTAGGCACTATTTTGCAATTCAGGACTGAGAAGTGAACAAGGTGGTCAATATACCTGCATTTGGGGTTTTATTTGGGGATAGGAGTGATTGGCAGTCAGAAAAAAAAAAAAAACCCTAAAAAATAGAAACATTCACAAGGATTCAACCAGAATTAAATTTGATGTTTGACTATTTCAAAAAATGTGTTATTAGTTACTGAGATGGGATTTTCTTTAAAAAATAGTATCACTGAACACGTTAAAATATAATAATAGGAACATATACATACTGTTTATCAGTATTATTTTCAAAATTTCAGTAGCTGTATCTTTCAGTCTGTCCCTGCAACAAGCACAGTGAGGCTAGCCTTCTGCTAATTGTGCCACCATGTGGAAAAATTATGCAAATACGGGTGATGGAAAATATGAGTTATAGTAAATTTTATACGCAATGAGTCTACTTTGAGGGCTGAGGTGGGAAAATGGGCAGCAGAATGTTTAAAAAGTCATTTCTGTGGCTTTTTTTCTTCAAACTACAGAATACTAACCTTAACTATTCTACAATCTGATTGTGAGAAATATAGCAAATATAAGTTAAAGAAATTTTAAAAGGATGAAAAATGTTATAAATTTACTATCTATCGCTTTCAGGACATTCCAAATGTATGTTATTAATGACAAAGCAGGGACATCACAAAGAAGTTGATTATATGAATATATCAGAATAGTTTTCAAATTTTACTGGTGTATAGTTTAAGCCATTATGATTTGCAGTTTAGCATTAAGTCCCATTAATTGTAGAATGAAGACATGATTCATTTTTGACAATTAAATATAATTTTACTGGAAGGGAGAAAGAACTCTGAATTGGACTCAAAGGAGCAATCTTCTTTAAGGTCACCCTTATTAAATGGCATGACAATTTGATTATGCCATTCATACTCAACACCCCAGTCTATTCCCAACACAGTGGCTGGAGAGATGCTTTGTAAAAATGAAAGTCTTATCATATTACTCCTCTACTCAACACCCTACTGTGCCTCCTCATATCCCTCTGAATAAAATCCAAGTCTGGTCCAGAGCCTCCCGAAACATACATGATCTGTTCCCCATCACCCACGTCTCTGATACCACACCCTCTTCCTCTTCCCCTGCCGGCTCTGCTGCAGACACACTGGCCTCCTTGAACCTGCACATATGCCAAGCTTGCACCTGCTTCAGGGCTTTCTACACTGGCTATTTTTACCTCCTGGAAATGCTGTTTCTCCCTCCCAAATATCCACTGGGTGAACTACTTCTCCTTCAAGTCTCTAACCTAATTATAACTTCTCAGTGAGACACCTCCTGACTACTTTATTAAAAATGGAAGGCAAGCGGGGCGGCTGGGCCCGTAAGCCATGGCCGCTGAGCCTGCGCGTCCGGAGCCTGTTGCTCCGCGGCGGGAGAGGCCACAACAGTGAGAGGCCTGCGTACCGCCAGAAAAACAAACAAAAACAAAAATGGAAGGCAAGCCCTAATGGTACTCCTGATCTCTTACCTGCCTCCATTTTGTCTCTTTTTTTCCCATAGCATTTAACAACTTATAAAATATTATAAAATTTACATCCATATTATGTTTATTGTTTATTTTCTGTTCTCCCCTCCTCATTGAGAATATGAGCTCCAAGATCCTAATGATATTGTTTTATTCCCTACTGCCTCCTAAAAAGTACCTCCTGCATAGAAGTGCTCAGTAAACATTTGCTGAGCGAATGAATTGTTTATTAATTCTTACCTTTATAGAAGGATTTTAAAACTTTGTTTGTGGGTAAACACTCAGAAGGGAACTGATTTACTTCAGGCTTCGACTTAGGATGTACAAAGTTGGAAAGAGCATTTACACTTAAAATAAGAAAACACGAGAAAATCTGAAAATGCACAACGTTTTTCGAATCCATTAGAGATCAACTATCTAATCCTGGATTGAAGGAAAAACAGGCAACCTGTGGAGAGAGATAGCAAGCCAGCAGTTTAACTGAGACTGATTCTGCTGAACACATCCAAAAGAATTCAGGTAAAGTGGTTAAAACTTGACAAAGACTAAACGTGGGCTACCAAGAGAAAACGGAACTTGTAGGGGAGGGGCTGTTGATAAAAGGGGAAATTGACCCACTTGCAGGATCTTCTCCAAGACCTCAGAGATACTCACAAATAAGACTGTAAATGTCCTGAGGAATGGTACTTCTTGGTAAGGGCCCATGGAACACAAATGCCAACCCCGGGGAAGACATGAAACCTCAAATTGATCCTTCATCCCTCTCTAGGGAAGGAAAGCCTCCAAGTCCTGGGAAAAAGGCAACAAATACTGCCACTTTTAGGTCATTGGTGAAAACATATTTCAGTTGGAAGAAAACAGAAAAATATTCTCTGTCCAGGGACAGGGCAGGAATATATGCTGGTCCTAGGACTGGAACTGGTGAGAAGCAGGGATTCTGAGGATGCCATGGCTCTAAGATCCAGGGACACAGTGTCTGCCTAGGACTGAGGCATAATGAGAAAAGCAAAGAATATCTGCTCCCTCCCGATCTCACCATCAGGCCAACATGTTGAGTGCTAAGTAATGTTGGAATAGTGTTAGAAAAGGGATAAGAGTGTGGAAAGAGACCCTCCCAAAAGAGCAGTGCAAGTGACTGATCTAAAACTGAAGGTGAAGTAAATACTTAGCAAAACCATATGGCAAACCAGTCTCAACCTTAACACAAGGTAACACAAGAGGCAGTTTTAGCCTATGATTCACAAAGGATAACCAGAGCAACAACAATCTTAAGCCTAGTTCATACCTGTCTAGATTTTCTAGGCTGACCCACACCCTCACACCAAAGGCCTAGCAGAGGGAACTGCATGCCCACTTCCAGGCATAAAAGCTATAGCTCCATCTGTCTTACAGAAAATCTCATGAAAAACTTATGGCTTTCAACAACAAAATTTAAAAGTTATTTCCAAAGTAAAGAAAAGCAATAAACTGTATAGAGCAAAGCAAATGATAGAACCAGACTTACATATGGTAGATGTTTGAAGTATAAAACAAGGATTTAAAAATAACTCTGATTAGTATGTTAAAGACTGTAACAGAAAAAGTAGAAAACATGCAAGAGCAGATGGGAAATTTCAACAGAGATGGAAACTATAAGAAAGACTTGAGTGAAAATTCTAAAAATGAGAAACAACAAAAAGTCTTGGACTGGCTCATTAGTAGGTTCAACACAGCCAAGGTAAGAAGCAGTGAACTCAAAATAGGTCAATACAAATTAACGAAACTGAAACACAAAAAGAAAAAAAGTGAAAAAATACATAAACAAGAAATGTGGGATAATATCAAATGGTCTAAGTCATGCATAACTGGAACCCCAATTATGAAAGGGAAGAAGAGAACTAAAAAGAACAGAATAAATATCTGAAAAAACAATGGCTGAGAATTTTCCAAAATTACTAACAATAAACCAGAGATCAAAGAAGCCCAGAGGATACTAATCAGGGTCAACAATAACCAAAAAAAAAACAAAAATAGCTAGGTATATCATATTGAAACTGCATAAGATCAAAAACAGAAAGAAAAACTTGAAGACAGCTAGAGAAAAAAAGACATGTGACATAGAGAAATCAACTAAAAGACAGATTGCCAGATTTATTTTTAAAAACTCAAAGACTAACTATATAATGTCAATAAGGTATCCATTTAAATATAAAGACATAGATAGGTTAAAAGGATAGAAAAAGGCATACAGTACAAAGACTATCCAAAATAAAGCTATAAGTAGTTATATTTCTATTTGACAATGTAGATTTTAAAATGAGGAGTATTAAAAAAGGGGATTTGGATAATGATAAAAGGCCCAATTTTTCAAGAAATAATAACAATTCTAAATGTATATTCACCTAACAACAGAGCTTCAAAATATCTGAACCAAAAACTTAGAGGACTGCAAGAAGAAACAGACAAATTCATATTTACAGTAGGAGACGTCATCACTCCTCTGTCAGAAATTGGTAGCACAGGTAGACATAATCAATAAGAATATAGAAGACCTGAATGACACTGTCAACCAATATGACCTGACGTTTAGAGAACCCTTCACTCAACAGTAACAAGAATGCACAATTTTCAAGTGCAAATGGAGTACTCATTAAGATATACCATATTTTGTACATTAAAATATTAAATGTAAATGATCTCATACAATGTGTTTTGACCATACAATGTTTATGACCATACAATGTTATGTTCACATAGTCATACAATGTTTATGACAGTTACAAAATTAAACCAGAAATCAACAATAGAAAGATATCTGGAAAATATTCAAATATTTAGTTAAAGAAGTCAGTCAGAAAGTAAGTTTCAGTGGAAGTTTAATATATTTTGAACTAAATGGAACTGAAAATGTAATATATCAAAGTTGAGGGATGGAGCTAAAGAAGCACTGAGAGGAAACTTTATACCATTAATGATTATATTGAAAATAAATAAAGGTATCAATAAGAAACTTAAGCTTCTCCTTTAAAAAAGTAGGAAAAGAAGAGTAAAATGAAGCCAACTCAAGCAGAAAGAAGGAAATAAGAAAGAGCAGAAATTGATGAAATTAAAAATAGAAAATGTGTAGAGAGGGAGTTCCCTGGTGACACAGTGGTTAAGAATCTGCCTGCCAATGCAGGGGACATGGGTTTGAGCCCTGGTCTGGGAAGATCCCAAATGCCATGGAGCAACTAAGCCCATGCGCCACAACTACTGAGCCCACATGCCACAACTATTGAAGCCCATGCACCTAGAGCCCATGCTCTGCAACACGAGAAGCCACCACAATGAGAAGCCCACACACTGCAGTGAAGAGTAGCCCCTGCTCACCGCAACTAGAGAGAAGTCTGCACGCAGCAACGAAGACCCAATGCAGCCAAAAAAAATTTTTTTAATAATAAATAAATTTATAAAAAGAAAATGTGTAAAGAACATCAATGAAGTGTAAAGCTGGTGTTTGGAAAGGACAATATAATTAATATACCTCTATTTTGGCTGGTCAATCAGTGATAGAAAGCGAGTGAGAGAGAAGACATAAAGTACCAATATCAAGAGGAAGGGAAGAGGGAGCATCACTACAGACACACAGGCATTAAAAAATTAAGAAAGGAATGTTATTTATCCTATGCCCACTAACTCAAAATTTTAGATGAAATGGACAAATCCCATGAAAGATACAAACAACCAAATCACACTCAAGAATAGATAACCTGAATAGTCCAAAGCCTTTTAAAGAAATTTAATTCACAGTAAAATACCTTTCAACAAAGAAAATGTCAAGCCCAGATTGTTTCACAGGGCTTAGAAGGAAAGGCAGTCCTGGTCTAAGCTTTAAGAGTTATCAGAATATTCCCTGCCTTTCAGATGAAATTAAGCAGAAGTAATTATCACAAAACCAAAGCATCTGACAAAGTTAAGGTACCTAATTTGAGGACCATCAATATCAAGACTGATAATAAACAGATCACCTACCAAGAATGTGAATTCATCTACAGGTCATTTTGCCATGTAATGACTATGCTTCATTGGGCTGTTTTGACCTATTTCCACCAACCACTCTCTTCTTCAATTTAGTACTTGTTACGCTGGGCCGTCTGCGCGTAAGTGTACTTTCTAAGTGACTCAGCCCTTTCCCATTTCTCACCGCGTTTCTCAATATTTGACAGTCCTTGACAATTCTGCTTGTGCCACATGATTTTTCTTTCAGAAGAAAAAATCCACATTGAGTTGTATTCAAAAAAGAAAGCAGCGTAACTTTAAAAACCAAATAATGAGAACTTTAGGAGACTATCAACTATTACCTAGGTGAGGAATTGGTGTTTAAATTTTTCCAAATTCCATTCAGAGGTGTATTTAAGGGTTTGCCTGATAGGAGGTAACTTTTCAATTGTTTCTGAATTTTGTATTTGATGGCATGTGTGGAATAAATGAGTTTTTTATATTTAGCATTCTGTACTATAGCATTAGGAAAATTTATCAATAGTCTCCAACATTTGAAATTGCAATGAACCTGTTTTCTTGGCACCTTTCATTTGGCTCTAGATTTTTCCATTCTTAACCTGGCACTGCCTTCTGAAAATAAGCTGCATTATTTTACGGATTTTAAGAGATGCTAATACTGAAAAATAAATGCAAGTGGAAAAGTTGTTTGCTAATTATAGTTATGTGAAAATGAGGTATTTTGTCTCATGTCTGCTATGAAAATAAGAGTGAATTAGGCAGAAATATAAAGGTTATAATACATCAAAAGTAATGTGTGCATACACACATAGTTTCTTGGAAAAGTATTTTATTTATAATATAGATATGGATACAGATTTCTAACGTAGATAGGTAGATAACTGGCTAACTAGCTAGCTATATAGATTTAGATGATATAGGTAGGTAATATAGACTTACAGATAAGTGTAGTAGTTTTTTAAAATCTATTTTATTGACATATAGTTGATTTATAATGTGTTAATTTCTACTGTACAGCAAAGAGCTTCAGTTATATACATATATACATTCTTCTTCATATTCTTTTCCACTACAGTTTATCAAAGGATGTTGAATATAGTTCCCTGTGCTATACAGTAGGACCTTATTGTTTATCCATTCTATTTATAATAGTTTACATCTGCTAATCCCAAACTCCCAATCCGTCCCTCCCCGCTCCCCAAAGAGATGCTCATTTTATCTTATCAATTACCTTTTCTCTTTTATTTTAAACAAAAGTTAATTTCAATTACAAAATTCACAGAATACTTCTCCTGTTTTATGTTCTACAGAACACAGAAATAAAAATATTCATCTATGGGTGAAAAAAAGCTGATATAAGTTTATAGTCATCAGTATTGCAATATTTTTTACCACCTTCAATCACACTAATGGATATTTCTTGAGCAATCTATCCTAGTAATCTTTGTGATATTGTCTTTTCATTTATTGAAAATTTGAATATTTTAGAATTTGTCTTTTCTTTTTCCTACTTGTAGGGTGCAAAATAATGAAAAGTTGCACTTTAATGAAAATGCCAAGGTTTACAGAATAATCTAGATGCTTTTTGATTTAGTCTTGAGTTAGTCAACAGAACATCCAAAATTAAAATTTAATGGAGAACTGTTGGAATTTTAAGATTATTCTCTGCTAAAGTGGATGCATATTCTCAGTTTTTCCTTTCAACTTCTATTTCTTCCTGCCTGAGAAACCCCTTTTCAAAAATCTTACATCTTTCTTTAGCAAAATATAAGTTCCAAAAGAATTTAGGAATAGTTATTTAGATGCTATAAACGAATACAGTGAGGAAAGTGGATAACAAGACCGCAGAGATGCAATAAAGAGAGAAACTAACGAGGAGATTTTGAAATTCAAGGAAATCTGAATGTTTAACTTCTGACTAAACTTCAAAGTTTCAATTATATAAGATAGCTCTCAGCCCTGACTTTGGGCAAAAACAAATGATCACTTCCAAAATAACTTTACCTAAATATACAAATCAACCACACATCACTCATAATAACTTGTATCAAGATGCAAGATAACGAGAATGCATTGCCACCTACTAAAAGGCAAATGTCCCTATAATTCCTGAGGAAAACACCCGGACCTCAGCTGGCACTGAAAAGAAATGACAGCACAGTTTGTCATCACAAGAATGTGGCTGTATTCTGTTCATTATGCCTCACTATGATTAAACAGAACCGGACGATCTTTATTTCATTTACTTTAATCAGAAGGCTCTTCTAAAATGCTGCTGGTTAATATTTGGTTGGAATGAAGCACTTTATTAAAAATGGTGGACGTTTCTACTTAACACAGCCTGAATAGCTGAAAGGGAAATAATAGCACAGGCATGAAATGGCATAATAAATCAAAGGATACCCTTTTCCTTCTAAACATTTCCAAGGTTAGTTTTCATCTTAATAGAATTGCTGATCTGTCAACTGATCAACTGCAGATACGCCTGTGACTTGTTTCAATGGAAAGAGGGATGCCAAAAATAATGAGAAATAACCCTTGGAGCCTCGTCTGAAAGCATTTTTGTTTTGCTGCACATGCTTTGTGTACACTGAAAAATTTTTCCCTTCTGCAGAAAAAAATTCCAATTGATTAAAAATAAAAGGACTTGGCTGGTTCATATTTCTAAATGGCATGGAGCAACAGATCATGGTGGTAAACACCATTTTCAGGATTGACTTTAAATTGTCAAGCTGGTAGCAAAAGTTAATTAGAAATCTCCAACTCCATCGGGAACAATGAGGTGTTACGACCATCTGAAAGGTTAGAAAACTATATAATCTGAAGTGAGAACCGTCTTTACATTGTCTCAATTAACAGTTAGAGACCTGGAGATCATCTTTACCTCCTCTGTATAATGAGGGAAAGAGAGCTTTTCTTGGCCTCCTTGTATATATTCTGGACGACCACTTCCACTTTCACATAAGAATTTTGAAATCCCTCAGACACTTACAGTGACAGTTACATGACAACTCTCACTTAATTCCAGTAAAAGATAAAGAGTCTCTAAAGAGGATAAGAAACTCTGGTTGTGTCATATCCTATCACTCAAAATAAAGCCTTTAATCAGGAAGGCGCACAACAGGAAGAAAGGTATTTCAATCAGTTTTGGAATTAGGTCATAGTAGGCAGAGGACATATCTATATGACTCACCCTTTAGGTGAAGGTCCTTCCCTACTGCCTTCGTGTCAAAGTGCCAGGGTTGTCTCTGGGGCTCCTTTTTTGTCAGGCAGGGCTTGCTCTCCAGGCTTGCTGAATAAGCTCCTATATTAGAAAATCTCAGCTAAAATTATCTGCCTATGCTTCTCCAGGTGAAAACCAGCTTTTACGCATGACAGAAGCGCAGTGTCTATCACACAGTAAGCATTCAGTAAATCCTTGTTGTGCCTGGTGGAGGTGGACTGATAAATTTCACTTCATCAGCCATCAGATTTCAAGTTCTTCTCAGGCAGAGTCTAAGCCAGAATGTTGCCCTCCTTCTAATTAATGACTACACGTAGCAGAGCTAAGATTCCCAAAGCTACAAAGGGCCATTGTTATAGCTTTAACTCATCCCCAAATCCTGACAGACTGGAGCAATACTTTTATACTGGATGAAGGTGCTTTCAATAAGGGCAAGTCATTTAGAAATCATATCCAGCATTTCATTTGGATGTATATTCTGTTGCTGTTCAAGTGCAGTAAGGTATACTTTGAGCTTTAACTTGGGTAGAGCACAAGGACATCTTTTAAGGTCCCTTAAGTCATTAGACTAATTGTTTTAATCTGAGCTGTAAGAAAAGGATTTTCTTAAGAGAAAATCAGAGAAAATTATACATTTAATATACCAGTCAAAGATCAAGGAAAGACATACAAACAGGCACATACACTCCCTGAAAAATCTTCAAAATACCTACTATAATCTTTATTCCCATCAGCTTAAGAAAAATGGGAACCCTTTTTTTTATGACTCAGGGAGAACATAATAAAATGAATGGAATGGGACAGTTCAAACAGGTCTTCACTTGCATTTACCTCTATTACTGATGCCACTCACAATTTCAGGACATCTCACTTTTCATCCTAATCTTCTGATGGCACAATTTATACCTGCACTGCTAGATTCAGCTTCTCAAATTTCATCATCACATTTTACAAAATACATAAAGTTTTCCTTCATACAGAGGTAAGTGTGAGAAACAAGGGTGAATAGCTAGAGAGAAATATTCACTTTCTACACATAAAGAAGCACAATCAATTCCTGTATTCTAGAGGAGAAGTTGGAAGTTAAATGTTAGAGTAAAAAGGTGCTTGCAGATACGAGAGCAAGAATCAAAATCATTATAAAGGTGATCACATCATTTGTTTTTACAGTAATACGTAGTAAAACAAGTAGCTCATTATTTAAAACAGTAGCATGTGATATAATACTATATTAATATAACCCTGTCTATGCTATAAAAATAGCTGTATTTTTATCATCTTTATAATTGTTTGCTAAATAAACAATATTGTTTTAAACTATATTATTGTTTATATTGTATGTGTATATGTAGTTCATAGTTTAAAACAGTGTATATAGTTTTATAAAGGTAGTTCCTAGTTTTAAACAACATATTTATAATATAATAAATTATAAATGTATAATGATATATAAATAATAATTTAAGACCTAATAAGTGTTAGCCATGGTTAATTTTATGTATTATCTTGGCTGGGGTAAGGGGTGCCCAGATAGCTGGTGAAACATCCTATCTGGGTATGTTTGTGAGGGTACTTCCAAAGGAGATTAGCATTTGAACCTGTAGACGGAATAAACACGACGACTCTCATCAATGCAGATGGGCATCACCCAATCTGTCGAGGTCCTGAATAGAACAAAAAGGTGAGGGAAGGGCTTCCCTGGTGGCGCAGTGGTTGGGAGTCCGCCTGCCGATGCAGAGGACACAGGTTCGTGCCCCGGTCCGGGAAGATCCCACATGCCGCGGAGCGGCTGGGCCGTGAACCATGGCCGCTGAGCCTGCGCGTCCGGAGCCTGTGCTCCGCAACGGGAGAGGCCGCAACAGTGAGAGGCCTGCGTACCATAAAAAAAAAAAAAAAAGGTGAGGGAAGAGCAAATTTGCTCTTTGCTGGAACTGGGACATCTACTCTGTCTTGGGACATCAGCATTCCTAGTTCTCAGGCCTTCGGACTCAGACTGAATTACACCACTGGCTTTCCTGGGTCTCCAGCTTGAAGACAGCAGATCATGGGATTTCTTGGCTTCCATAACTGCATAAGCCAATTCCTTAAAATAACTCTCTCTCTCTCTCTCTCTCTCTATATATATATATATATACACACACACACACACACACACACACATACACATATATGTACATATATCCATATCTATATGCTATTTGTTCCATTTCTCTGGACAACCCTGTTCAGTGATCACCTATTATAATTTTAGTATGTTTCTTATTGACTTATGAGTTCATTAAATATTAAAGCTATACAATCTCTGCAGTTTTTCCTGAAAATATGTCCAAAGCACTTGATTTTTTCTTTTCGCTCAAGATGTGTCTTAATTTTAGTGCTGTGTGCTCACTCTTTTGATACAGAGAAATTCTTAAATTATATCATACATTTTAAAGACTAGATTGTGTCATCTATGCAGATGGGATTCTGAAGATGTTATCACTGAGGCAGTTCTTCCCGATGATTCAGAAAGGTGACCATTCAGTGGCAAATAAGAGAAGTGTCCAATGTTTGAAAGTCAATATTGGCAAAAAGGGACAGGGAATATGCTACTACATAACAAACAAAGTGAAAATGATCTTCACAAGAAGGCTGACATCAGCTGGCTTGGCCTTAAATAATATTTATGTGTAGGGTGCGGTTTGGTATGAAAACAATAGTCAATACTCGCACCCCACGCCCCACCCCTGTCTTATCTTGGTGGAGTTTGAGCTTTGAGTTGATTTAATTTAGTCCCACATTGATCTGGTGTAGCAACTTCCCCTTCATTCTACCAGAACCTTATTAGTATTTAGGGCTTTCTGTCCCTACAGAGTCAAAGGTATATCCAAGGCCATTCAAGAAAAGGAGGTAAGGGGTGAGGGGTGGATAAAATTTTAGACAAATCAAGCATCACTCCTCCTGGAAAATGTTTGGGCAGTTTACCTCACCGGACGGCAGGAGGAAGGCTGTGTGGGTCTCTAGCTGGCCCTGTAAAAGGACCCTGGAACTGTACTTTCCCCCTTTCATCCTCCTGTCCCTGTGGGATTCTCCTTCTCTTTCTCCAGCCTTTGCCACCCTCATCAGTTTTACAGGGTGAAACTTAAATCTGCACACCACTTAATACTTCAAAACATTCTGCCATAATTCAAATAAAAAATGTTACCAAGGGTTTCCCTGGTGGCGCAGTGGTTGAGAGTCCGCCTGCCGATGCAGGGGACGTGGGTTCGTGCCCCGGTCCGGGAAGATCCCACATGCTGCGGAGCAGCTGGGCCCGTGAGCCATGGCTGCTGAGCCTGCGCGTCCGGAGCCTGTGCTCCGCAACGGGAGAGGCCGCAACAGTGAGAGGCCCGCGTACCACAAAAAGAAAAGAAAAAAAAAAATGTTACCAAAAAACTGGAGAACATGAAAAGATGCTTTGGAGGGCATGAAATGGAGACAGTGAGAACGTCTACCCAGAAAGATTCTCTTCCACTGCAACTGCTGTTATACATGTGGAGGGCACCTAAGAAACTAGAATTTCTCCCAGGGAATTTTTTTTTTTCTTTTTTTTTTGTGGTATGCGGGCCTCTCACTGTTGTGGCCTCTCCCGTTGCGGAGCACAGGCTCCGGACGCGCAGGCTCAGCGGCCATGGCTCACGGGCCCAGCCGCTCCGCGGCATGTGGGATCTTCCCGGACCGGGGCACGAACCCGTGTCCCCTGCATCGGCAGGCGGACTCTCAACCACTGCGCCACCAGGGAAGCCCCCCCAGGGATTTTTTTATTCCTATAGGTCCTTTTTCTGACTAGTTGCTACACGTCATTTTCCTTTAAATAAATTTGTGTCTGATAATTGTGAGGCACTTTAGTAAGACATGTTCCATATTCAAATATTCTCTAGCCTTTCATAGATGGAGAAGTTTTTGCCTAGAAAGCAATATTCCACAACACAAATTACCCAGGAGAAGGCTACTCTGACTTGGATGTTCATTTATAAATGTTTTCTTGCATTAAGTCTACCTCCTTCTACTTGAGGTCCTCAACCACGGAGATTTTTGAATGTTATAAAACACAATGGACTTTTCATGGGTGGAGAGTTTTAAGAATTTCTTGAATTTCCAAATTGTAGTATATAATTTTCCCATTAAAATATATAGTGGATGAGAAGGGGAGAGTCATGAAGCCGCATCTGATATGGGCACTGAGTAGCTGGCGAGGCTCTCACACTAGCTTACAGGTTCACCCACTTACACCACCCTCAAAGCGCTATTCAAAACTATAGTTCAGCAAACTGACATCTAAGTATTTACCCTGTGCATGTAAGAGACTTGAAACTGTTAATGGGTTGACATATACACACTACTATATATAAAATAGATAACTAATAAGGACCTACTGTATGGCACAGGGAACTCTACTCCATACTCTGCAATGGCCTATATGGGAAAAGAATCTAAAAAACAGTGGATATATGTATGCTGTAACTGATTCACTTTGCTGTACACCTGAAACTAACACAACACTGTAAACCAACTATATACTCCAATAAAAATTAGTTAAAAAAAGGATGTATCATGTCTAAATGGTGAGTGAGGAGACAAAATTAAAAATAATGTAGGGACTTCCCTGGTGGCACAGTGGTTAAGAATCCACCTGCCAATGCAAGGGACATAGGTTTGATCCCTGGTGCAGGAAGGTCCCACATGCATGGAGCAACTAAGCCCGTGCACCACAACTACTGAGCCTGCACTCTAGAGCCAGCAAACCACAACTACTGAAGCCTGCACACCTAGAGCCCATGCTCTGCAACAAAGAGAAGCCACCGCAATGAGAAGCCCACGCACCGCAACGAAGAGTAGCCCCCGCCTGCCACAATTGGAGAAAGCCCGTGCGCAGCAACGAAGACCCAATGCTACCAAAAAATAAATAAATAAAATAAATACATTTTAAAAAATAATGCAAGGGCTTCCCTGGTGGCTCAGTGGTTGAGAGTCCGCCTGCCGATGCAGGGGACACGGGTTCGTGCCCCGGTCCGGGAAGATCCCACATGCCGCGGAGCGGCTAGGCCCGTGAGCCATGGCCGCTGAGCCTGCGCATCCGGAGCCTGTGCTCCGCAACGGGAGAGGCCACGACAGTGAGAGGCCCGCGTACCACAAAATAAATAAATAAATAAAATAAAAATAATGCAAAAGACAGACACAAATCATAAAAGTACTATTTTTAAACATTTGTTTTCAACACATGTGACTTTAAGGTTTATAACATTTATTTTAAAAGTTAGGGTACAATAGCAAATATATCAATAGGTCAACTCATCTATAATTAATCCCTGTTGTACAGTTTGGTCAATTTCACAGCATAAACCAAAAAATCAGTAAAATTACTGAAAAGTCAAAAATAATAAAAAATGATGTGTACTCTAAGACATCTCTCCATGAAGAATCTTTCTTGAAATGACACCTTTTCAAATTTGGAAGTAGAAAAGCAATGAGGAAATTAAAATTCAACTTCTGAAAGTGCAGCACAACTTGCTGAAAATAATTATTCTGTGACAGAAATAAATGCATCTAAGAGCATGTGAGTATAATTATGTACCACAGGTAGTAAATATCATGTTATGTTTCAATGATTTTATGGATATCAAACTCATCTGTATGCTATTTCTAATAGCAATTTTATGACTAAAACTAATAAATATAGGAAACTGATCTGATTTTTAATAATACATGGTTTCTTATGGCGGTAATATTTGGGCTGATGTAAAATGATAAATCTGAAGGCTAAGGTTAAAGCAGTTCTTGGAAAATAACTGAAAACATTAAATGCATTCCTTGTCCTAGATCTTTCTAAAGTCATTATTGCATTTTTTGAAAGTATACTTCAGGGGCTTCTTTTCCACTTCAAAGTTAAAGCCATTAAACTTACTGTTCCGTGTAATAAATTAATAAACAAGATAGATTAACCAAATGATATGGAGCATTACCTCTTCCAGTTCCTCTCATTCTCCTCTAGTTCACTGTTGTTCCTCTCTTGGGAAGTGGGGAAAAGTTCTGCTCAAATTTAGATTGAATAAAGTGCTCAGTAAGATATTTCAGACTCCCAGAAGTGTGGTATGCGATAGAGAGAGGAAATGGACTTTTTTTTTTCCTGGAGCTTTTAAATATTGGCCTGTGAGCAGCAGCTCGATTGAGCTGGCTGCCAAAATAACACTGGCAGTTGTTAAGCTCCCACCAGAGCTGAGAAAGCAACCCAGAGAGGATTTCTCCAAATACCAACTATCCTATGTGGTTTGGTGAACTCTAATATTGACCTGCCTTACAGCCTTTGCCTGTAACATGTAAAAATCCTGCATCTTTTGCTAAATGCCAAGGGGGAAAAGAACAGCAGCAGCAACCACTGAACAGCCTTCTTTTGTGGTTTAAACTCTTCCTGGGGGTTTGACTCTCACTGCGACTTCTGCCAAAGGGGCCTCACCATGGCCAGGAGGGCTGTCCACACAGTCTGTGACTGGGATAAAATGGAACTTATCGTACTGGACACTTCTGAGAATGAAAGAGGGCTGATTAACAATTACATCAGGACACTAGATGTAAGTTTAGAGTGTCCCAGGCACACCAGGACAGAGTGTACCAGCTCGGCAGTTCTTTAACTTATCAGCATAACACTTCCATCAATTTGAAAATGTCTCATCCCGCCACTTCCTTCTGTGTCAGCGTTTGTGGTCCCTGAGCTAGTGAAATTTGGACAGCCTGTTGAGGTTGGGAGCGTTTGGTTTATGTTAATATATGTTAAATTCTTTAAAATAAAATTTCTACAATGCCCTGTAACTGATTGCTAATGATCTTTGTATACGATTCAAACTGCCATATCTATGCTATGTATCTTCAGCTAGACTCTCCTTTTCTACCTCTAAAGTCACTTCCATGAACACTCAAACTGCCCTATAACCATGTTTCCTGTCCTTTTTGAGAATCACTGTGTTATGGCATAGCTAAGAAGCAAATTCCCACTAATGCATAAAGAGGAACCGAATTTAACGACTGATTAAACAGTGATGACGGTGTGTCATGAAAGAAGTGTATTCTTTTCAGCAGAGGAAAACGTCAAATCTTGCATTATATAAGCTCATTCTGAAAAAAATCACTGAATCATGTAATAAAGTCTCACATGAGCCATGAGACACAAAGGCGAGATCTTGACTTATTAAATCTTTTTTATTTTTAATTGTCTTCAAAGGCTGTTTTGACAAGACATCTTGTGTCTACAACACAGCCCTGGAATGGTTGATTTCAGTTATTTAATTTTGCTAATTGTTGCAAAACTGTTCTTTGTTGGTCTCAGGTCCACTCATTCCATAAATACTTATTGAGCACTTACAACAAGGAGGTATCTGTTTAAGCACTCGGGAAAATGTATTGAAGTTATAAAGAATTTCTGCTCTCAGGGGATTTACGTTCTAGAATCCAGAGACAGAAAACTTAATAAATCAATATGAAAAATACTAGTACTGACAAATCGTAATCAGATAAATTAGGGTGATACAACAGCAATTGACTGAATCACGGAAAACCTTTCTGGAGAGGTAGCATTGAAGAAGTAGAGCTCAACTTGGCTAGCAAATTAACTTAATGCCCTTCTCAAATAAGTATGCCCCATTCATATCTTTATCATTTTCTCTTCTATCATTCTTACTATCTCTACAGCAGCTAGTTTTCTCCCTGTTGATTAAGAATACAAACAAAACTTGCACATTCTTTGAATTGGAATCAGTCCAGAAATATCCTCTCCTGTATATGAGCACTTTTATACAATGCCAGGCTATATAAAGTTAAGAAAATCTATTAACTGGCCATCTTAAAGGTCAACAAGATAAAACTGGAAGTTTTTATTTCTTCAATGGATTTTGAGCTTTTAAAAAAGATCTCTAAAATTATCCCAGACAAGGCAGATTGGAATTGACATAGATACACTAATATGTATAAAATAGATAACTAATAAGAATCTGCTGTATAAAAATAAATAAATAAAATTCAGATTAAAAAAAAAATTATCCCAGACAAATAGACCAATGGAATAGAGAATCCATCAAGTGACCTAGTTATATGTGGTTAGCTAATTTACAACCAAGGTGATACTGAAGTACAGCAGGGAAGAAGACGGTCTTTTCACTTAATAGACCTGGGTTGATAGGCCAGCCATACAGGAAAAAAAGGTACCTTGATTCCTATACCTTGCACCATATACAAAAAACAATTCTAAATGTATCATAGATAAATGTGAATGGTAAAACAACAAAGCTTTTGGGGGAGGTGAGCAAAAGGGCAAAGATTTCTTAAGCAAGAAACAAAAAGTGCTAAATGCAAATAAAAGTATTGATTAAAAGACTGCATGAAAATTGTAAAAATTCTGTTCATCCAAAGACACCATTAAGGGACTTCCCTGGTGGTCCAGTGGTAAAGAATCCGCCTTCCAATGCAGGAGATGCGGGTTCGATCCCTGGTCGCGGAACTAAGATCTCACATGCCACGGGGCAACTATACCCATGCTCCACAACTTCTGAGCTTGTGCGCCTCAATGAGAGAGCCTGTGTGCTGCAAACTACAGAGCCTACATGCCCTGGAGCCCGCAGGCCACAACTAGAGGGAGAAAACCTACACCACAACTAGAGAGAAGCCCACGCACTGCAAAGAGGAGCCCATGTGCCGTAACAAACAGCCCACATGCCATAACTAAGACCTGATGCAGCCAAAAAAAAACTGACACCATTAAGAGAAAAGGCAAGCCACAGAATGAGGGAAAATGGTTGATATATATGTCCAATAAACCTATGACATATAAATAACTCCTATGAGTCAATATTAAAATGTCACAGAAACCAAAAAAGAATTGGCAAAAGTCTTATACAGGACCTTCGTAACGAAACAAGCCAAAATGGACAACTGATATAAGAAAAAGCACTCAACTTTATAAGTCATTATGGAATAAACACTAAAACCACATAAAATACCACTGCACACATACTAGATTGGTTAAAATTTAGAAAGAAAATGATGCACATTCTCAACTGCTAGCAGGAATGTGGAATAACTGGAATTACCAAGCACTGCATGTAAAAGTGTAACTTGGTATAATTACTTTAGAAAACATTGGGCAGAATCCACTAAGTAGAATATACACGTACCTTATGACTAGAAATTCTACTCATGTATTTTCCCCACAGATATGAATATCAAAGACACGTATGAGAATGTTCATATTTACACTATTCTTAAAAAGCGAAAACCAGAAGCAAATATCTATCCAGAGCAGGATGGATAAATGAAGGGTGATATATTCATATCATCAAATACTATACAGCAGGGATTGGCTCACTATAGTCTATGAGCTAACTGTAGTGTGAGGCCTATTTTTGTGTGGCTTGCAAACTAAGACTAGTTTCTATATTTTTAAAGGATTGGTAACACACACACAGAAGAACATGCCACAGTTCTACACATGTCCTGCAAAGCCTAAAATATTTTCTATCTGCTCCTTTAAAGAAAATATCTATTGGCCCCTGTTATATATCAGTGAGAATAAACAGCAACAACTACACAAAACAGCGTGGACGAATAACCTAAGACATATTGTTGGCAGGAAGGTGCCAGACATAAGAGAGAATATAGTGACAAAGTGAGAGAGAGGCATGGACATATATACACTACCAAAAGTAAGGTAGATAGCTAGTGGGAAGCAGCCGCATAGCATAGGGAGATCAGCTCGGTGCTTTGTGACCGCCTGGAGGGGTGGGATAGGGAGGGTGGGAGGCAGGGAGACGCAAGAGGGAAGAGATATGGGAACATATGTACATGTATAACTGATTCACTTTGTTATAAAGCAGAAACTAACACACCATTGTAAAGCAATGATACTCCAATAAAGATGTTAAAAAAAAAGAATATAAAGTATGACTCCTTTCAAAAAAGTTCAAAAGCATCTATGATGTCAGAAGTTAGGCTACTATTTCCCTTGGAGGGTGAGGAGCCACTGGAAAGGGTCCAGAGCTCCTGGGGTTGGGCTAGTTCCTTCTTTCTTGCTGTGCACTGCACACACAGCTGGCTTCACTGGTGGAAATCTCTTGAGCTGTACACTTACAGTCATGTATAGTTTTCTGTGTCTAAGTTGTATTTCTCCTTTAATAAAATTTAGAAAAAAATCCATAAATCTCCACAATAATTAACATGTATATGCATAAATTCAAGGATATATTCACCATAGCATCATATAAAATAGATAAAAATCAGAATAAATCTAACTGTCCAACAAGAGACTTGGTTAAACAAATTATAATTTACCCACACAGCGGACTCCTATGCAACCACAGAATAAGCTTATAAAAGAATATTTATTTGTATGGAAAGACGCAAATAACATAATCTTAAATGAAGGAGATTAAAGAGGACATGACAATTGAGTATTTTGTAAAGGCACGAACACATACCAGGATCTCAGCCGAGAGGAATGTTCACAAATAATGGATAATACTTTCTTCTGGGTGTGGAATTAGAGGTGCTTTCACTTTATTATTGGTTTTTTGTTTGTTTATTCGTATTTCCTGATAATTTTTAAAGAAAATATTTTCACAGGGAAAAAATTTGTTTTAAAATGTGTGCATTTTAAGTACTTTTGGAAAAGTTTGAAACAGGCACTGTGATTTGAAAGCTAGAAGGGTTACCCTGGCTGATGTCAGTCTGGAAGATGGTGTGAGGAAACGCACAAAGATCTATGATCAGCTGTAGAAGATGTAGGAACACTCAATAAATACACTGCTTCTACTTGGGTCTCTCAGTATAAGATCCCAACCTCAAAGAGATCTAAGGCTTTACAGTATCAGAAGTGTCACACTGACATTGCACCACTATTATTTATGAGCATCGTAAGCCCCTGGGGGTGATAGACGACTTCCCTCTCACACTGATAAATAGATAACAGACATAGCTTTATTATCTCCTCAAGGTTAAAAATCAATGGTTTACCTGTGAAAACATCTGTTTATAAACTTGTATTGGCTTCTCTCAGGAGCCACATTTACATGCTGGGCTTTAAGCATGCCAGAAATGAGAAGCCTAAGTTTCACTTGGCCTGTTTTTTTCTTAAACATGCCAGGACAGCTCTCTACAAGAGAAAGGGGGTAAAAAATGGAACAGCGATGTAAGCCCACCCTCATCCATTGGTAATGAGAACAAGTTAGATTTCACCTGTTAAAAATTAATGAATAGCATAGCATCTCTGAGCAGGTGACTAGAGACATGAACATCGATTTTTTTTAGATCAAGTGATGGTTGTAGAATAAATGCTAGCCAAGGAGATTCAAATAAACATAACTTTGCTGTTGCTGGTGGTGTTAGAGAGGCGGATGGAAAAATGCATTCGATAATCTCACAGAGGGAGTGGAGGGATTTTCATATTTCATTTGACTCATCTTCACCAAAAACAACATGAAGAACAACTCAGAAAATAGTCTGTTGGACAATGTTGGACTTTTGACTCAAAACTCTTCGACGCAACACAAGAGAAAAGGGTTTAGCTTAAAAAAAACAAATGTGCAAACAAACCAAAAAACACTGGCACCAGGGTCATATAGTCTGTAAGAGCCAGTTCGTGGGTGTTTTTCAGAACAATTTCCTAGAATTTCTCAGCGCTCTATGGCAAGCATCTCAAATTCAACATAATCAAAACCCGAGTTTCTCTCTCTCTTGCCGCCCCTAAGTTAACTCTTTCTTGGAGCCTTTATCTCTGTTCGTGGCAGCTCCACCTCCCAGCTTGCTCAGGTCCCAAACCTTGGCGTTACCCTTGATGCCTCTTTCTTCCACACCCTATAGCTCCACTGTCAGCAAGTCCTGCTAGATCTAAGTACAAAATATGACCAGAAGTCTACTCCTCTCACCACCCCTACTGCTGCTACCCTGATCCAAGCCCCCTTATACCTCATGTGGCTTACTGTACAGTCTCCCAAATGGCCTTCCGACTCGGTCTTGCCCCCTGTAGTCTACACCCCAAACTAACACCCAGAGTCATTCTGTTAAAAAGCAAGTAAGCTCATGTCATACTTTCGCTCATTTTCCTTCAGCGGTCCCCATCTCACCCAAAGAAACTGCTAAGTTCTTACTATGACCCTCAAGACCCTATCAAAGTATAACATTTCACTCCTTTGCAATATCTCCAAGCAAAACCTCATGAATTCTATGGATTCTAACTTCTACTAGAAGGGTTTTTTTTTTAATTCTAGCCAAGCAAAAACGCATGGATTCTAACTTCCATTTTAATGTTGTTTTCTGTTCTTTGGCATTTTATACATAATTTAAAGTAGTGGCTTCAATTCTGTTTTGTCAGATCTTCTCTTAATTTTGGGGCTTTACATGTGTAATAGTTAGCAGACTATATTTAATGAATTAGTCATGTTTATAAAGATACATTTCTCCAGACTCACTGACATAGACTTGTGGTTGCCAAGGGGGAGGGGCATTGGGGAGGGATGGAGTGGGAATTTGGGATTAGCAGATGCAAACTATTATACAGAGAATGGATAAACAATAAGGTCCTACTGTATAGCACCGGGAACTATATTCAATATCCTGTGATAAACCATAATGGAAGAGAATATGAAAATGTATGTATATATAAATGTATAACTGAATCACTTTGCTGTACAGCACAAACGTAACACTGTAAATCAACTATACTTGAATAAAATTAAAAAGATAAAACCTAAAAGATGAAGATAAAAATGAAAGAAATTTTAAAAAAATGTTTCTCATAAATGATATTCCACCACATAGAAGGAGAATCACATATCCATAAAAAGTTTAATACATAAAGCTTAGGGGAATGCATATGTTTGCTTTTAAAATCTGTGATCTTGAAGTTAAAATGTCATGAATAAATAGGATTCCAATATCCACCAGACCCAAAAGAAGAACATACCAAGTTATATTATTGATGCTATTGAACTGGAGGCAACATGAACGCCTGAGGGTCATTTCCATTTTGGATAAGAAATGGGGCAACACTTGTATATGCATGTTTTAGATGATTAATGACCCTGGATGTACTGATTGATCAAATCAAATTAAAGGCTTGGAGGGAATATTTCCAAGTCTCAAGAAAGAGACTACTGGGGGACTTCCGTGGCGGTCCAGTGGTTAAGACTCTGTGCTTCCACTGCAGGGGGCACGGGTTCGATCCCTGGTCAGGGAACGAAGATCTTGCATGCCACACGAACAGATGGTCCCCCCAAAAAAAGAAAAAGAAAAAGAAAGAGACTAGTAGAGCAAGAGTCTAAGAATCCTCACACCAACTTCAGTTTCCCAGCAACTTATACCTTTGTAAACAGACAAGAGTACAGTCTGATTCACCATTAATATGATTTACTTTTCCTCCAGATTGCCTATGAAAACAGTAATGTGTTCTCAGACTCACTTGTATTTGCTCACAGATTTAAAGAGTGTTTATAGAAACTTCTAAAGCATGTATGGTTAGCCTTCAGCCCCTGCTTGTAAATAAAACTGTGCTTTAATAATCCACAGCACAGAGTGTAGGACTGCAGCCTCTGGGGTGGGTCTGCTTGGCACCCATCTCTAACAGGGACAGACCTCAAGTGTAGACAAGTCATTAACTACTGGTTCCCTGCTTCTTCATTGAAAAATGTTTATAATAATAGCTCCATTCAAATAGGGATATTGTGAGGTATAGTATGTATGAAATATGTATTTTGTAAGAATTCCATAGCATTATTTCTTATCTTTTTAGTAACAGCTGCTACTGCCAGTCTATTCTATAAATTTAAAAAAGTTAGACAAGCATTTAGTAGACTTATTTTCCATTAAGATTTCTTATAAAAATATGTAACTTTGAATATTTGTGAACTCTCTAATGATTCAGGAAAGCTAAAGACAAATCCAGCATTGAATTGCAGTTTTTCAATCAGCGCCTTTTCCATGGTAATGTGGTTTGAGGGAAGAGCAAGGGGTGACTCTTTATTTGGTTCCCCCAGAACTGGACCTTACTCCAAGGATTTAGGTATGTATCATTTATTTGGAAGTGATCCCAGGAAACTTCACGGGGGGAGTAGAAAAGTGAAAAAAGGGAGACAAGAAAGCCAATAATAAGTCCATTATCAAGGAAGTTACCACCATGGACAAGCACAGCTTAATCCCACTGGTGAAATCTGGGAGCCAGTGGAAAACACACACCTCAGCTATCCCGTCTAAGGAGTAGGGAAGCAGGAGCATTTATCCACCAGTATCCAATGGTCATTGGCTACATTCTTAGAAATTCCTTGGTACTTCCAGCCTGTATCAGGAAAGAAGAGGCTCACATGGCCAAGAGTATCCTCAGACAGAGTCACAGACACTAGCAGCTGGAAATAGCACCAGCGTGCATGAAAATGCTAACTGCCAAGGAGCTATGGACAGGGCACTGGCAGCAACCACTACAGAGTACACAAAGAAAGGAGCAAAATCAGAACCAGAAGAGCATTTGTAAATTTCTCTACAGTGTGAAGTCTACATAGAATGTGTAGGTGTCCTACTGTGAAAGAGCAAAATAATCTTAAAATTCAATCCTGGAGTCATTTTAGAGAAAAGGGGATTTGAGGGTAGTTGGGATTTTAAAATCCCCCTAAGAAATACCTAAAGAATTCATTACAATGGTAGAATGGAATAGAAACAAGAAGAGCAAAAGAATGATATGAGTTTCCAAAGACATTTAGTGCTATACCAATTCCTCACAGAACGATGAATTTTATTGTACCATAATTCTTATTTACTAAAATTTTTTGCGTTTCAACGTCTCCAATGAGATGCAACTTTTTGTTTTTATGTTGGTCCAGGGAGCATTAGAGGATACCACACTCATATAACATATTAATCATGCCATCACTTGCACATCAAACTCTAATAAATTCCTGCATCTTGTGATTTAAAAGGAATGCAAGGCCACGAAAGGCGAAAACACATCACAGTCTTAAATTTCAAGTGGGAAACTCTGTATCTCTACAACTTGTGAAGAGTATGAACATTAAGTTTTAACTAGGTGTGCTTGAGGAAACACTATTCATGATAACTTCTTGTAGATTTTTGGTTTTAATTGACCCTTACAGGAAGGACATGTGGATTTATCAGTAAAAACTGTCAAACAATTATGGTGGGTGGAATGCAGCATTAAAGGAAAATAGTAGAATATTCACTGGAACCTAGAGGCAGATCAGCTATGAATTCCAGCTTTGAAGCTGGGCAGGACAGTTTCTTTTCCGGTATGAAGAGCTGGGTTACGGGTACCTTCAAGATGGCGGAGGAGTAAGACGTGGAGATCACCTTCCTCCCCACAAATACATCAGAAATACATCTACATGTGGAACAACTCCTACAGAACACCTACTAAACGCTGGCAGAAGACCTCAGACCTCCCAAAAGGCAAGAAACTCCCCACGTACCTGGGTAGGGCAAAAGAAAAAACAGAGACAAAAGAATAGAGACGGGACCTGCACCTCTGGGAGGGAGCTGTGAAGGAGGAAAGGTTTCCACACACTAGAAGCCCCTTCGCGGGTGGAGACTGCGGGTGGCAGAGGGGGTAAGCTTCGGAGCCACGGAGGAGAGCACAGCAACAGGGGTGTGGAGGGCAAAGCGGAGAGATTCCCACACAGAAGATTGGTGCCGACCAGCACTCACCAGCCCGAAAGGCTTGTCTGCTCACCTGCCGGGGCGGGCGGGGGCTGGGAAGTGAGGCTCAGGCTTCAGTCGGATCCCAGGGAGAGGACTGGGGTTGGCTGCGTGAACACAGCCTGAAGGGGGCTGGTGCGCCACAGCTAGCCGGGAGGGAGTCTGGGAAAGAGTCTGGACCTGCCAAAGACGCAAGAGACCATTGTTTTGGGGTGTGAGAGGAGAGGGGATTCCCTCCCTGTGTGCCCACAGAAGTTAGAGCACCGACTAAGCGAGCTCCAGAAATGCACATGAGCTTTGGCTATCAGCTCGGACCCCAGAGATGGCCATGAAACGCTAAGGCTGCTGCCGCTGCCACCAAGCCTGTGTGCAACCACAGGTCACTATCCACACCTCCCAGGAGCCTGTGCAGCCCACCACTGCCAGGGTCCCGAGATCCAGGGACAACTTCCCCGGGAGAACACACGGTGTGCCTCAGGCTCTTGCAATGTCATGCCAGCCTCTGTCACCACAGTCTCGCGCCGCATTCCAATTATGACAACCGTACCCTTCCCTCTCCCTGGCCTGAGAGCGCAAGAGAGCCATGATCAGCCGCCGCTTTAACCCCCTCCTATCTGGGTGGGGAAGAGACACCTGAGGGCAACCGACACACAGAGGCGGGGCCCAAACCAAAGCTGAACCCCAGAAGCTGTGCGAACAAACAAGAGAAAGGAAAATTTCTGCATGCAGCCTCAGGAACAGTGGGTTAAATCCCCGCAAACAACTTGATGAACGCTGATCTGTGGAATACCTGAACAAACAAGGACTGTTCCCAAAGTTGAGGCGGTGGACACTGGGAGCAACTGTAGACTTGGAGTTTCCTGTCTGTGGCTGATTTGTTTCCGATTTTTATGTTTATCTTAGTCTAGTTTTTAGTGCTTGTTATCATTGGTAGATTTGTTTATTGGTTTGGTTGCTCTCTATTTTTAAGTTTTTTAAATTTAATTTAATTTAATTTTTTTCCTTCCAATTTGTTCCTACTTTTCTTCTGAGCTGTGTAGCTGACAGAGTTTTAGTGCTCCAGCCAGGTGTCAGACCTGAGCCTCTGAGGTGGGAGAGCCAAGTCCAGGACACTGGACCACCAGAGACCTCACAGCCCCATGTAATATCAATCAGCAAGAGCTGTCAAAGAGATCTCTGTCTCAACATTAAGACCCATCTCCACCCGAAGACCACCAAGCTCCAGCGTTGGATGCCCCAGGCCAAACAACCAGCAAGAAGGAACACAACCTGACCCATTAGCAGACAGGCTGCCTAAAATCATAATAAGGTCACCACAGACACCCCCAAAACACACCACTGGATGTGGCCTTGCCCAACAGAAAGACAAGATCCAGCCCCACCCACGAGAACACAGGCACCAGCCCCCCTCCACCAGGAAGCCTACACAACCCACTGAAACAACCTAATCAAATGCGGGTGGACACCAAAAACAAAGGGGAATAGGAACCTGCAGCCTGCAAAAAGGAGACCCCAAATACAGTAAGTTAAGCAAAATGAGAAGACAGAGAAATACACAGCAGATGAAGGAGAAGGTAAAAACCCAACAGATCAAACAAATAAAGAAGAAATAGGCAGTCTACCTCAAAAAGAATTCAGAATACTGATAGTAAAGATGATCCAAAAGCTTGGCAATAGAATGGAGAAAATATAAGAAACATTTAACAAGGACCTAGAAGAACTAAAGAGCAAACAAACAATGATGAACAACACAATAAATGAAATTAAAAATTATCTAGAAGGAATCAATAGCACAATAACTGAAGTAGAAGAACAGATAAGTGACCTGGAAGATAAAATAGTGGAAATAACTGCTGCACAGAAGAATACAGAAAAAAGAATGAAAATAATTGACGACAGTCCCAGAGACCTCTGGGACAACATTAAACACACCAACATTCAAATTATAGGGGTCACAGAAGAAGAAGAGAAAAAGAGATGGTCTGAGAAAATATTTGAAGAGATTATAGTTGAAAAATTCCCTAAACCAGGAAAGGAAATTGTCAATCAAGCCCACGAAGTGCAGAGAGTCCCCAGGATAAATCCAAGGAGAAACATGCCGAGACACATATTAATCAAACTATCAAAAATTAAATTCAAAGAAAAAATATTAAAAGCAGCAAGAGAAAAGCAAGAAATAGCATACAAGGGAATCCCCATAAGGTTATCAACTGATCTTTCAGTAGAAACTCTGCAAGCCAGTGGCAGTGGCAGGACATATTTAAAGTGATGAAAGGGAAGAAACTACAACCAACATTACTCTACCCAACAAGGATTTCATTCAGATTTGACAGAGAAATCAAAATCTTTACAGACAAGCAGAAGTTAAGAGAACTCAGCACCACCAAACCAGCTTTACAACAAATGCTAAAGGAACTTCTCTAAGCAGGAAACACAAGAGAAGGAAAAGACCTACAATAACAAACCCAAAACAATTAAGAAAATGGTAATAGGAACATACTTATTGATAATTACCTTAAATGTAAATGGATTAAATGCTCCAACGTAAGGTACAGACTGGCTGAATGGATACAAAAACAAGACCCATATATATGCCATCTACAAGAGACTCACTTCAGACCTAG
Organism: Aethalodelphis obliquidens; assembly: GCF_003676395.1. Lineage (NCBI taxonomy): Eukaryota > Metazoa > Chordata > Mammalia > Artiodactyla > Delphinidae > Aethalodelphis > Aethalodelphis obliquidens. Next base: position 9,446,477 of record NW_020837968.1, read on the forward strand.
AGACACATACAGACTGAAAGTGAGGGCACGGAAAAAGATATTCCATGCAAATGGAAATCAAAGAAAGCTAGAGTAGCAATTCTCATATCAGACTTTAAAATAAAGACTATTACAAGAGACAAAGAAGGACACTACATAATGATCAAGGGATAAATCCAAGAAGAAGATATAACAATTGTAAATATTTATGCACACAACATAGGAGCACCTCAATACATAAGGCAAATGCTAACAGCCATAAAAGGGGAAATCAACAGTAGCACAATAACAGTACGGGACTTTACATGCCACTTTCACCAATGGACAGATCATCCAAAATGAAAATAAATAAGGAAACACAAGCTTTAAATGACACATTAAACAAGATGGACTTAACTGATATTTATAGGACATTCCATCCAAAAACAAAAGAAAACACTTTCATCTCAAGTGCTCATGGAACATTCTCCAGAATAGACCATACCCTGGGTCACAAATCAAGCACTGGTAAATTTAAGAAAACTGAAATCTTACAAAGTATCTTTTCTGACCACACCACTATGAGACTAGATATCAATTACAGGAAAAAACCTGTAAAAATTTCAAACACATGGAGGCTAAACAAGAAGAAATCAAAGAGGGAATCAAAAAATACCTAGAAACAAATAACAATAAAAATACGACAACCCAAAACCTATAGGATGCAGCACAAGCAGTTCTAACAGGGAAGTTTATAGCAATACAATCCTACCACAAGAAACAAGAAACATCTCAAATAAACAACCTAAATTTACATGTAAAGCAATTAGAGGAGAATAAGAAAAACTCAAAGTGAGCAGAAGGAAAGAAATCATAAAGATTAGATCAGAAATAAATGAAAAGGAAATAAAGGAAACGATAGCAAAGATCAATAAAACTAAAAGTTGGTTCTTTGAGAAGATAAACAAAATTGATAAACCATTAGTAGGATTCATCAAGAAAAAAAGGAAGAAGACTCAAATCAACAATTAGAAGTGAAAAAGGAGAATTAACAACTGACACTGAAGAAATACAAACAATCATAAGAGATTACTACAAGCAACTATATGCCAATAAAATGGACAACCTGGAGGAAACAAACAAATTATTAGAAAAGCACAACCTTCTGAAACTGAACCAGGTAGAAATAGAAAACATAAAGAGACCAATCACAAGCACTGAAATTGAGATTGTGGTTAAAAATCTTCCAACAAACAAAAGCCCAGGACTAGTTTGCTTCACAGATGAATTTCTTTTTTCCCCATTTTTTTTTTTTTTTTTTGCAGTACGCAGGCCTCTCACTGTTGTGGTCTCTTCCGCTGCAGAACACAGGCTCTGGATGTGTGTGCTCAGTGGCCATGGCTCACGGACCTAGCCACGCTGCGGCATGTGGGATCTTCCCAGACCGGGGCACGAACCCGCGTCCCCTGCATCAGCAGGTGGACTCCCAACCACTGCGCCACCAGGGAAGCCCTTCACAGATGAGTTTTATCAAACATTTAGAGAAGAGCTAACACCTATCCTTCTCAAACTCTTACGAAATATAGCAGAGGGAGGAACACTCCCAAACTCATTCTACGAGGCCACCATCACCCTGATACCAAAACCAGACAAAGATGTCACAAAAAAAGAAAACTACAGGTCAGTATCACTGATGAACATAGATGCAAAAATCCTCAACAAAAAATTAGCAAACACAATCCAGCAGCACATTAAAAGGATCACACATGATGACCTAGTGGGGTTTATCCCAGGAATGCAAGGATTCTTTAAAATGTGAAAATCAATCAATGTGATAAACCATATTAACAAACTGAAGGACAGAAACCATATGATAATTTCAGTAAATGCAGAAAAAGCTTTCAACAAAATTCAACACCCATTTATGATAAAAACTCTCCAGAAAGTAGGCACAGAGGGAACCTACTTCAACATAATAAAGGCCATATATGACAAACCCACAGCCAACATCGTTCTCAATGGCGAAAAACTGAAACCATTTCCACTAAGATCAGGATCAAGACAAGGTTTCCCACTTTCACCACTATTATTCAACATAATTTTGGAAGTTTTAGCCATGGCAATCAAAGAAGAAAAAGAAATAAAAGGAATCCAAATTAGAAAAGAAGTAAAACTGTCACTGTCTGCAGATGACATGATACTATACATAGAGAATCCTAAAGATGCTACCAGAAAACTACTAGAGCTAATCAATGAATTTGGTAAAGTAGCAGGGTACAAAATTAATGCACCGAAATCTCTTGCATTCCTATACACTAACGATGAAAAATCTGAAAGAGAAATTAAGGAAAAACTCCCATTCACCATTGCAACAAGAAGAATAAAATACCTAGGAATAAACCTACCTAAGGAGATAAAAGTCCTGTATGCAGAAAAGTATAAGACACTGATGAAAGAAATTTAAGATGATACAAACAGATGGAAAGACATAACATGTTCTTGGGCTGGAGAAAACAGCACTGTGAAAATGACTATACCTCACAAAGCAATCTACAGATTCAATGCAATCCCTATCAAACTATGAATAGCATTTTTCACAGAACTAGAACAAAAAATTTCACAATTTGTATGGAAACACAACAGACCCCGAAGAGCCAAAGCAATCTTGAGAAAGAAAAACGAAGCTGGAGTAATTTGGCTCCCTGATTTCAGACTATATTACAAAGCTACAATAATCAAGACCGTATGGTACTGGCACAAAAACAGGAATAAATATCAATGGTACAGGGTAGAAAGCCCAGAGATAAACCCACACACATATGGTCACCTTATCTTTGATAAAGGAGGCAAGTATATACAATGGAGAAAAGACAGCCTCTTCAATAAGTGGTGCTGGGAAAACTGGACAGCTACATATAAAAGAATGAAATTACAACAATTCCTAACACCATACACAAAAATAACCTCAAAATGGATTAAAGACCTAAACGTAAGGCCAGACACTATAAGCCTCTTAGAGGAAATCATAGGCCGAATACTCTATGACATAAATCATAGCAAGATCCTTTTTGACCCACCTCCTAGAGAAATGGCAATAAAAACAAAAATAAACAAATGGAACCTAATGAAATTTAAATACTTTTGCACAGCAAAGGAAACCATAAACAAGACGAAAAGACAACCCTCAGGATGGGAGAAAATATTTGTCAATGAAGCAACGGACAAAGAATTAAACTCCAAAATATACAAGCAGCTCATGCAGCTCAGTATCACAAAAACAAACAACCCAATCCAGAACTGGGCAGAAGAACTTAATAGACATTTCTCCAAAGAAGATATACAGATTGCCAACAAACACATGAAATATGCTCAACATCACTAATCATTAGAGAAATGCAAATCAAAACTACAATGAGGTATCACCTCACATCGGTCAGAATGGCCATCATCAAAAAATCTACAAACAGTAAATGCTGGAGAGGGTGTGGAGAAAAGGGAACGCTCTTGCACTGTTGCTGGGAATGTAAATTAATACAGCCACTATGGAGAACAGTATGCAGGTTCCTTAAGAAACTACAAATAGAACTACCATATGACCCAGCAATCCCACTACTGGGCATATACCCTGAGAAAACCATAATTCAAAAAGAGACATACACCACAATGTTCATTGCAGCACTATTTACAATAGCCAGGACGTGGAAGCAACCTAAGTGTCCATTGACAGATGAATGAATAAAGAAGATGTGGCACATATATACAATGGAATATTACTCAGCCATAAAAAGAAACCAGATTGAGTTATTTGTAGTGAGGTGGATGGACCTAGAGTGTGTCATACAGAGTGAAGTAAGTCAGAAAGAGAAAAAGAAATACTGTATGCTAACACGTATATATAGAATCTAAAAAAAAAAAAATGGTTCTGAAGAACTAGGGGCAGGACAGGAATAAAGACGTAGACATAGAGAATGGACTTGAGGACACGGGGAGGGGGAAGGGTAAGCTGGGACGAAGTGAGAGAGTAGCACTGACATATGTACACTACCAAATGTAAAATAGCTAATGGGAAGCAGCTGCATAGCACAGGGATATCAGCTCGGTGCTTAGTGATGACAGAGAGGTGGGATAGGAAGGGTGGGAAGGAGACGCAAGAAGGAGGTCATATGGGGACATATAGCTGATTCACTTTTTTTGTACGGCAGAAACTAACACAACATTGTAAAGCAATTATACGCCAATAAAGATGTAAAAAAATAAATACATAAACATACTATAAAAAAAGAGGTAGGCTAGGTAAAAACAACTAATATACTAGATAAATATATATTTTTCATGAATACTGAAGCATAGTTGAGCTGAAAATACAGTGGAAAACTGCTTGGCCAAATTCTGAGGAATATAACCTAAATCCAGAGCAGGGAGTGATACATCAGTGTGCTAAAACTGCTTTCATCTTGAGGGTATCAGCCTGTCCAATGGCAAACTAGGGCTTTGGTCTGCAGCCTCATCGGGCCACTCTAAGTGAAAAGCCATAGAGAGGACATTGCCTGACAATACGTGGGAATTCCTCTAAATCTACACCATAGGAAGAAAGTGAACCAGAATTGGTATCCCCCCTCACTACTACCACAGTTCTGGTGCAGGGCAGGCAGACATTTGATTGGCTCTGAAAATAGTATGGCAGACATTTGATTGGCTCTGAAAATAGTATGAAAATAGTATGGAAAACCAAAGGAAACAAAACAAACAAAAACTTTGCTTGATAAACTGTGCCACTAGAGTGTACTATAGAAGAATATGCAGCCAAGATACCCAAGGCTAAGTAAGCCAGGGAAGCACAAGCCCTGAACTTGCCTTAAGGCAGTTTCTGTCTTGGAGCACCCCCTTAAACTTTGAAGAATCCCCACAAACATTTCCCCAAGGCAAATATTAGCTCACCAAAGGGAACCATGCACCCGAGGCACCATGAGGAAGAATAAATACAACAATATACCTTAGAAACAGACTCACACAAACCTTAGGTATTAGAATTATCAAACATTAGAAAACAATCATTCTCTTCAAATAAATGACACGATGGGAATTATCGATAGGTAACAGGAAACTCTAAATGACAGCCAATGTGAAGAAGAAACAAAAAATTTCTAGAAATAAAATGTACAACAACCAGTATTAAACATATTGAACATAGATGGCAGTAAATGGAAAAAAACAGAAGTGAACTAGAAACTAGATTAGTAGAAATAAACCAGGATATGTTATAAGAAAATAAAAAATAGTAGAACTATACAACAGAGGGGAAGAGACATGGAGTACATGGTGAGAAGTCCTAACATATGTTTAAACTGGATTTCAGAAAGAAAAAAAAAAAAAAAAAAGGAGAAAATTAGCCTGAGGCAATATTTCAAGAGATAATGGGTAAGAATTCTAGGATGTATGAAACATATCAATACCAACTACAGATTCGAAGAATGAGACAGAATATTTATTTCCACTGAGTAGTTTTGTGATCTCCTGCAAGTTACTCATACTTTTGGACTCTCAGTTTCCTCACTGATAAAAAGATAAATCCCTAACAGATTAGGGTTTTCATAGGAACTGAGTAGGAAATGTACAAAAACATCTTTTACATAACTGCCACATGTTAGGGACTCATCTTCTCTCATGATGGGACAAACATTAAGGATAGGTTCCATAGCAACTTCATGTCCACAGGCTACCAAATATCCTACATAGGAATAGTTGATAAAACTCGTGACATATTGACAGAGAAATTCTATGAAACGTCAGTTACACCAAGTGCTGGCCACTAATGTGCTTAGGACTTAAATCTCCTTCAATCTGAAGAGTTTGTAAATATCAAGAATGATCTGATCAGTTCAAAACATTTCTAAGAAAATAGTTACCTAAGCTAAACCCTATAAAACAGAAGACAAAAAGGTAAGGGTAGAGAGGAGGTACTTCCAAAGTGAGGCCATTAGTTAGTAAAAGTATTACGTAAGAGTAGCTAATGGGCCACCCAAAGTACTAGGTATGACGAATGTCATAGAAAATGGTGGGCAAGTACAGATATTTTGTGACATTCAGGAGTCAGTCTGGGGCTTCCCTGGTGGCGCTGTGGTTAAGAATCTGCTTGCCAATGCAGGGGACACAGGTTCAAGCCCTGGTCCGGGAAGATCCCACATGCTGCAGAGCAACTAAGCCCCTGCGCCACAACTACTGAGCCTGCACTCTAGAGCCCGCAAGCCACAACTACTGAAGCCCGCGTGCCACAACTACTGAAGCCCTTGCGCCTAGAGCCCGCACACCACAACGAAGAGTAGCCACTGCTCGCCGCAACTAGAGAAAGCCCATGCGCAGCAACGAAGACCCAACACAGCCAAAAATAAATAAATTTTTTAAAAAAGTCTATCAAGCTATGCAAAAGTCATCCTTAAATCTGGAATAAAGATATACTATAAACAAAACAAAGTTTGTTTCTGTTTTGTAAATAAGTTCATTTGTATTTTTTCTTTAGATTCCACATATAGGTGATATACAGTATTTCTCTTTCTCTCTCTCTCTTTCCGTGACTTACTTCACACACTGTGACAAATTCTAGGTCCCACAGACTTAGAGAACGAACTTATGGTTATGGGGCTAAGGGAGGAGGGAAGGGATAGTTAGAGAGTTTGGGACTGACATGTACACACTGCTATATATTAAATGGATAACCAACACGGACCTACTGTATAGCACAGGGAACTCTGCTCAATGTTATGTGGCAGCCTGGATGGGAGGGGAGTGTTGGGGGAGAATGCATACATGTATATGTATGGCGGAGTTGCTTTGCTGTGCACCTGAAACTATCACAACATTGTTAATCGGCTATACTCCAATATAGAACAAAAAGTTTAAATGGTTGGGGAAAAAAGTCAGTTTGTGTGTCTATAAAGTAAATGTTGAATATTTTCCTCATAACCTAGCCTTCTGAACTGAAATTATTTACTTGCTTGTCTGTCTCCTAGCTATGTCTATAATCTCCTTTAGGACAAGGACTAGGTCTAGAGTCTGGCACCTAGTAAATTCCCCCAAATCAGTGAGGACCAAGTGTTTAGTGACTAAAAGAGGCAATAATGTGAAAAATATTTACATAGCATGTTAACTGAAAAAGCAATATTATATAAAAGCAAAATTGCACATAACCTGATTACAATAAAATCTTTAACCCATGCACAGAAAAATAGGAGAAAATATACCAAAATGTTACCAACAATTATAATTATATACTAAAACTGGAATTTTTTCCAGTTTTTATACTCTTGTTTAATTTTAAGAGTTTCTCAAAAGAATATGTGTTACTTCTGTATTAGAAAAATATGAAAATGTAGACATAATCTCAACATAATTTCTAATACATAATATAATCTCTAACACATTCATCATAAAGCTTAGCATCAGATTTGGCACTGATATATTCCTACATCTCATTTCCATGTCAAGTCAAATCAACATATATTTGCTAAACACTAGTTCAGACAAGTGCAAGATGGGATTCCTTTCCTCACAGAACTTTCTGAGGGCAAAAACTGTCCTATCATTTCTGTGTCTTTTATGGTGCCTACCATAGTATCAGGCAATAAAATACAAATACAGCAAATATTGATGACTTACTTGATCAGAGACTTAAAGGAAATTTAACATTTTAGTTTGGAGAGATTAAAAAATAAGGCATTTCTACAGAATCGGGAGTATGTTTTCAACTACAGAGAAGTGAAGATAATGTGAAATCTAATGGGTATTAAAGACGATACTGGAGGCTGAAGAAAGACATTATTTTTTCTAAATATTCTATGTAGACAGCACCAATTTATCTTCTGATCCCCAATGGGAGAGAGGGGACAACCTTCAAAACTTTATTTTTCAAGGCTTTGAAAAGTATCACCAGAATTAGTTACCCAGTAAGAAGACAAAGAATGAGGAGTATCTGTGCTCTTAATCAGAAGCGTAATTATTTCACCTCATTAGGAGCTATCTTTAGAAATAGAACATTATATCCTGTTTTTGACATTTCATACAAGTGTATTTATCAGACTCCGACTATATAGGTGACATCAAGTTCTGATTGTAATCTAACATTTATATAAAGGTATTTTTACTTTAAGTATTCTGTGTAATTATGCCACCCACACAAAGGTGAACAGTAATGCCCTTGGATCCCAACGGCAGGTTATTTATAAAAAGAAGAAAACAAAAGAGTCCAAAAATACTCTCAGATTTAGGAAACCTATCTGTTTTTGCAATTTGATTTCCGTCCCCAAATTATCACTGTTTGTGCCTTTCTTACAAGTTATTTTTAAATTCCTTTGACATCAATGAGGTATCTTGACATGTAAGGTTTACTTAGAAAAAAAATTCCACAATTAACTAGTTCAAACTCCCCTAGTGAAGTAATTAAATTTATCTTCATCAACTGTGTTTAGTGTTTATCTAGTCACCTTCCTGTGTCATTGATAACTCTCAGTGACAAACTGTGTCATAAATGTTAAGCCATCCCTTGGACAAAGGGGGTAGGGCAATAAAAGCTTGTCATTTTTTATGACAGAAACCAGGATAAGCATGCATTCTACATAAAATCTTGAAATAAGCATGCATTCTACATAAATCTTGAAATACTTGGTACATAAATGTCGTTAAATTCCTTTAGTCCACTTTATAAAGTTTCTTTTAACAAATCTGAATTCTTACATCTGTTAATGATTTTAGCATTTCACTAATTTTGCCTCCATGAGTTGTGAATTCTGCCTTGGGACTTAATCCATTGAGTTCTGGATGTACATTCTTATTGATTGTACATGATTATTAGGGTAGGAATAGAATTTATATTCAATAATGGTAAGTATTTTATAACAGTGATGCCTGAGCTGTATTTTAGAAATAGCTAGATAAAAGCAGGAAGGGCTCTTCATTACTTATCCTGTTTCAATTTTAAGCAGCTGAGTTTTACTTTTACTTTTTTTTTAATTTGATTGAAGTATAGTTGATTTACAGTCTTGTGTTAATATCTGCTGTACAGCAAAGTGACTCAGTTATACATATATATACATTCTTTTTCATATTCTTTTCCATTATGATTTATCACGGGATATTGACTATAGTTCCCTGTGCTCTACAATAGGACCTTGCTGTTTATCCATTCTGTGTATACTAGCTTGCACCTGCTGACCCCAAACTCCCAATCCTTCCCTCCCCCACCCCTCCTCCCCCTTGGCAACCACAAGTCTGTTCTCTATGTCTTAAGCAGTTAAGTTTTAAATTTTCTTTCTTAGTAGATTTCTTAGTGTTTTCTGAGAATGTGTTTTACTGCAATTTTAAAGAAAATATGAATGCTTATAGTTTAGCACATTATAGTTAAAGTAACTTCAGATACGTTAGGTATGATTCACAAAACAACCTGTGAGTTTAACAGAGCAAGTATTAGGATTACTGTTTTTCATTTTTAACAGATGAGACTCAGATATGTTAAGTAATGTTTCCCAGGGTCTCACAACTAGTGCATAGTGGAGTTCATCTGAACATAGGTATACTGAGGGCAAGAACCACAACTACTCCGTTTGCTTCTGCATCCCAGTGCCTCCCAAAGTGCTTTGCACATAGTAGGTGCTCAGTATCAGATCTAGAGGTATAACTGACCTTTCCTGTAAGTTACAGAATGTCTTTGTGATATATCTTAGGAAATACCAAAAGGCCTAGCGAACAGATCACTCTCATAGGCCTATCACTGAGGCTTGAAAAACTGCTACGAAAATACCTTCAAGGAACTAATCTTCCTAAAGTTGAAAGACTTCTTATCGGAGTGATGTATTTAACCAATGACAATCCTACGTAACTTCTTACAAGCGTAACTTCTTACAAGTGTAAGTTAGTATTGGAATATGTAGAGTCGGTTTCTTAAAAGTTGATACCTGATACAAAAACTTCACTGGAACATTTATGTTTAGCTAAGAGTAATGGAAACTGGATTTAAAGAAAAATGTGGGGTAGAGAGATTAGGACAAGAGGTACTAGTTCCTGGAGACTGGAAACCCTAACCCCCTTTTTTTTTTTTTTTTTTGCGGTACGTGGGGCCTCTCCCGTTGCGGAGCACAGGCTCTGGACGCGCAGGCTCAGCGGCCATGGCTCACGGGCCCAGCCGCTCCGCGGCATGTGGGATCTTCCCGGACCGGGGAACGAACCCGTGTCCCCTGCATCGGCAGGCGGACTCTCAACCACCGTGCCACCAGGGAAGCCCTCCTAACCCCTTTTGATGCTAGTCAGAGAGCAGCTCTGAAACTGAAGAAGAGCCTGACTCAGGGACCAGGAAACACTGCAGGGAAGGCCTTCCAATGAACGGACATCAAGGATCAGTAACTGGACTAGAGGTACAACCTCAACATAAGGTCACATGGATAATTATTAGGGCAGAATTCCCCTGACTGGTGTGAGTACAACTGGCTGGTGCTTTCAGATCTCAATTAACCATTAAATTTCCATCCACAGTGTAACTAGGATCGTAAACATCCCTGTGCAAAACCGATTCTTCCCAAGAATGAGAATATCCCTCACCAAATCACCAAGGACTCTCACAAGCTCTGCCTGTTCTCTCGCCACCTAACTGGGTAGGAGCACAAACCAAGTTACCTGAAGGGAAAGTCTGGAGTGGGGCCTGGATGTGGAGTAGCGAGGACAGCAGATACCCTTGCTACAAATATAAACGCAAAGAACTGAAAGATTCTTAAGGCCAGGGACCTATCTTCATCTCAGTTATAATTCCAGCACCTAGAATAATGCCAGGCATGTAGTTTGTACACAAACACATCCTTTTGTTGTTGAGATATTTCACAGATCCCATACAAAATCTGAGCCAGATGAAAGCAGGTCAGGATTGACAATGAAAGGCAAGCCAGTTGGCATGAGGCATTGAGCAACTGCCCTTAAGAGAGAATTCTGTAAAGATATGGAGGAACATGAAGATAAACCCCTATACCTCTCTACCCTTTGCCAGTAGTCAGGCCTGCTTATGTGTACATCTGTGAACTAAAATAAGTTATAGGTGGTGACAGCTATGAAGAAGAAGAAATAGTAGTCTCAAGTATGGTAGGTAATTTAAGATTCAAAGAGATGTGCAATGTAAAAATTTGACTCCAGGTAGAATCTTAAGTGGAGAAATAAAATATTCAAATACTGTTTGGGATTTGGATATGTAACCAGCTACATTAAAATAAAATTTTTAGGAGTGGGATAGAGAGGGTGGGAAGGAGATGCAAGAGGGAGGAGATATGGGAATATATGTATAGCTGATTCACTTTGTTATACAGCAGAAACTAACACACCACTGTAAGGCAATCATACTCCAATAAAGATGTTAAAAAAAATAGGGCTTCCCTGGTGGCACAGTGGTTGAGAGTCCGCCTGCCGATGCAGGGGACACGGGTGCGTGCCCCGGTCCGGGAAGATCCACATGCCGCGAAGTGGCTGGGCCCGTGAGCCATGGCCGCTGGGCCTGCGCGTCCGGAGCCCGTGCTTCGCAACGGGAGAGGCCACAGAGGTGAGAGGCCCGCATACCGCAAAAAAAAAAAAGATGTTAAAAAAATAATAGAATAAAATTTTTAAAAATATTGAATTACTCCCAAATTATAAGAATCATTATGAGATATATGAGAAGGATAATAAATACACTGTCTTTTAGGAAGATGAGTGAAATCATTAACAAGAAATAATTAGAAAAGAGTGATAAAAGGTATGGAAAACATGAGTACTAAGAAAAGCAGAGAAAAATCAATGTGAACGAAGAAATTTAAGTTAAAATCTATATCTTCATTTAATTTTATATTATCTTTCATTTTCCCACCAGGTATCCAGTTAGATTTAACAGATGTTGATATTTTGCCATATTTGTTTTGGAAGTTTTTTCAAAAAAATAAAGCTGGTATATGTCATCCCCAGGCAAGTTTTATAATTTACCTACACAACTTTATAACAACAGGGATCTTGGGGAAAACATAACTCCTGTAGTTAAACACAGGATAAACCAATAATGTCTATTTAAAGTTTTAAAGCATGCTATGAAAGAAAAAAAAACGATATATATCATAAAGTACTTCTCACTGAGCAGGGATTCCTCCATGGACGTTTATGGCTCTGAGAGCAATAAGAATCTTTCAAAATGTTTCCCTGAAGCCCACAAATTAACCCACGAATCAAGATGCTTCAATTATATAAGTGATCATAGTCTGAATAGTATTGAAAGACTATTAAAGAGGAACTCTGATATGTTTAGCAAAAGGGCACATATTATTCACATAATGGTTTAAGTCATTAAACTCAATAGAACAACCTGCACAGTTAATAGCTACCTCAAAAAAACCCTCCTTAACAGGATTACAGAAAGTCCCTGATGTCTTTTGAAGATTCATTTATGACTGAGATAATAAGTTATTAGTTTTGCATCAAGGTTGAAAGGTAGACACACATAAGAGTGAACTCTGACTAAAAGCCAGCTCCCAGGTGAAACATTAAATATGACAAGAATGTTAGCAGCCCATAAAAAAAAAAAAGATCTGTCATGCCTCAAATGTTTATGACACAGTAACTGGATCTGCTCAAACACTGCAAGAAAAGAAATATCGTTATGGTTTCAAGTGGATACTGACAATGAATCCTCCTTATCAAACAGTGAAAGAAAATTTACAAAGAGCATCAAACGAACCAAACTCTTTCGTTATATTAACATAGTAAGTAATCTCGCACAAGAAGCTTCCCAATTGTAGTTACACAAATTTAAGAGCCATTCTGTGTCAAAGCAGAGGATTTTCTAGTATTTCCTGGAGCTGATGAGCCTTTCAAAATTGATCATTGCTTTCAAAACAAACAACCTCACAAGACAAACGACCTCACAAAATCTTGTGGTTGTCTTCATGTTCCTTGCAATACAGTGTGATTATTCCTAACATATTTCACTGTTTCTTCCGTTTGAATTTATTTTTGATTGTATTGTTATTATTGATGTACAGGAAGAAGGCCTGCATCATAATTCAAATATTTCAGTCCTCAGTAGCATTCCCATCCCCATTACTCTTTTCTTAACCTTGTCCCTGTCTCTGTTAACTCTGATGGACCTCAGTTTTCTAATATTTGTATATTACAAGGTTACCTTATAACCTGACAAGAGCACTTTCTCATACTATCAGTTTGTAATTCCACATTCTGCACTGACACTGTAAAACTTCCCAGTAGGAGATTCCAAGTTCTGTATTTCCAAAGATAACTTCTTTAGTCTGCCTCTTGCCTAAACCAAAAAAGTGTTTGCTGAGACTTTTTTAACCAAGTCAAGAGAAACAGAGAATTAACAATTACCTAGATAAGTCAAGGTGTCTTTTTCTGAATTCATAAGGTAATTTACAAACCTCCCCGTAACTTACTGTGGCCTCTCTGTCTGATTAACATACAAAATAATTCACGTCTTCGGCATGTTCAAAAAGCAGTGTGTTATATGCTTAATGCTGCTTGTGTCTACACCAGCACACTGGAAATCTCAGCAATTATCCTGCAATCTGGATAAGATGAGCCAGAAATACTTAAAACATTTTTCCTCTTTATTGAAGGATTTTTGCCTGTTTTATCAAATCAGAATCTGGGATTATAATTACTGCTAATGATTCTAGGAGGCAGTATTTTGTGGCTCTTAAGACTTTGAGCTCTTGGAGTCTCACTGGCTATGATTTCTGAAATTCTAATTTGGTGTTGATGTTGGAAAGTTACTTTAAACTCTTGTGTTTCAGTTTTACCCACTTTAAAATATAACATTTAGATTCCATGGATTTAAACCATGCAAAGACCCTAAATCCACTCCAAGCAAAAACAGTAAATATTCAATAAATGTTATTATTATTATTGCCCCCACCTTACCATACACTTTGCTGTAATAAAAATCCCACAATATCTAAAAAGGTACAACTTGTAGCAATATATTATCTTTTATTATATTGTAAAAAGTTGTTTTTTCCCCCCAAAAATAAGATAGATAGATAGATAGATTTCTATATACAATTCAGATCCATTTGTAAGATAACTGTTAAGAACAGTTTTGGGCAACTGTTGTGTTTGTATGTACCCTCTCTCAAAAACTGACGGGTTGATCAAGTTTTGCCCTCATATATAACATCCAAATTACCAGGAAAAAAATAGTCACAATAAACCAGAAAGAAAACGTATTCACAATGAAACAACAAAGAAATAGCCCCTCAAGCATTTATCAAAGTAAAATATGAACAAACTCTAATCAATGGCATGTCAGTTCCCATTAAGGAAAACTAGAGCTGTTACCGCACCTACTTTCTGACATAAAGTTTTCACCTGTAAGAAGTGAAATGTAAAACTTCACCTTAATATCTAGATTCATCAAGCAGATGGTAACTGTCTGGAAACACAACTTTTTTTTTTTTTGGCTGCGCTGGGTCTTCATTGCTGCGCACGGGCTTTCTCTGGTTGCGCTGAGCAGGGGCTACTCTTTGTTGCAGTGTGTGGGCTCTAAGCACGCGGGCTTCAGTATCTGCGGCACGCAGGCTCAGTAGTTGCAGCTCACAGGCTCTAAAGTGCAGGCTCAGTAGTTGTGGCGCATGGGCTTAGTTGCTCCGAGGCATGTGGGATCTTCCCAGACCAGGGATCAAACCCACGTCCCCTGCATTGGCGGGCAGATTCTTAACCACTGCACCACCCGGGAATTCCGAGGGAACACAATTGTTTAAAGAGCAAAACAACTTTTTTAATGATTCTAAGAAGAAAAGGCTTGTATTAATACAAGGACATAGTTATCCAGAAGCTGCACCCTTTGAAGAGAGAGACTCTCATAAATCTGAAAGATTTTCTGGAGGACAGGGATTTATGTCTGAATGGGCACTATTTTTTTCAAACCCCCCTATTTCCATGTGTTTTAACCATATTACCTTGAGTGAGGTGATGAGACCAGAGGCAGGTCAAGGGAGAGAAAGCAGTTTTACAGTTTTGCTATTTTCACAGTTCCCTGGGGAGAACACAGCAGCCACATGGGGACAGTCAAGGGAAGCCCTAGGATCTGTAATGAGGCAGAGGGAGAAAGTTTACTTGTGGGGACCGCCTTTATTGTGGTTTCTAGGAGAAGCCATTGGCGAGGCAGGCTAGGTAGGTTTAGGATCAGCTAGCTATGTTTGAAAGTGATACCCTGGAAAGTTCACGTTCATAATTACTGTTGAAGCATATGGTATGGGGCCATCTAAAGTCTCCAGATGTTTTGGGGTGAGCCAGGATTTACTTGGCTACGGCTACTGGCCATTTGGTAGATTAATAAAGCACTAATTTACAAAAATTGAAAATATAACCAATGCAATACGGGAGGGCTATTCAGTTATGCAATTATTATTTGTTCCTGATTTTCAAACAAGTCCTGAATGACTAACTCAACAAAATATATAGGAGGAAGATTCCCCCACTTCCCTCTCAGCCATATCTCTATTTCATCCATATTTTAATGACCACTAGCCTCGAGATATGTAATTTATTTTTCAATCCTTCCCCTCTTTTAATCCATTAGATTAAAATAAGAGTAATTTAATTTGTTACCTCTCCTGAGTAAGGACTGCATTTAACAAGCAGGTGTAGGGCAGGGGTTCTCAAACCGGACTACACAATAGAATCACCCGTGGAGCTGGAAAAATTACTGCTAAGAGGGCGCCACTCACAGAAACTTGGATTTCATTGTCACAGGTGTAGCCTAAATGCTGGGATGTTTTTTTAAACACTCCCCAGATGACTCTAACATGAAATGAAGGTTATGAACCACTAGCTCAGAGTCATGATGTCCGTGCATTTTCTTGTATTTGTTGTTAAAAGATGTCCCAATTTTTGATCAATATATAAATATCAGTGCCTCCCAGAATTTGTGCAATCCCTTTTTTTGAGGATCAAAGGACTAAGGAAAGGACAGTGTTTAAGAGAACCAATGCAGTACCAGTGGTGGTATCTGGAGTGCCACTGAGAGCAATTTCTTCCCCTACAGCCCTCCAGATCATACCACAGAGGCCGCCTATGAGATTGATTCAGATTATTATTGTTTTGATGAAACAATAAACGGGGCACTAGCGCTCCTTTCTAGAGAGACGCCTGTGAGACACAGCCTTGGACTGGACTCTGCTGCTGCTACCTTGAAGGGCTGCTTAAAACTGTTCCTTTCTCTAGTAGGTCTGCATCTTTATTCCTGTCCTGCCCCTAGGTTCTTCATGACCTTTTTTTTTTTTTAATTCCACATATATATGTTAGCATATGGTATTTTTTTCTCTCTTTCTGACTTACTTCACCCTGTATGACAGACTCTAGGTCCATCCACCTCACTACAAATAACTCAATTTCGTTTCTTTTTATGGCTGAGTAATATTCCATTGTATATATGTGCCACATCTTCTTTATCCATTCATCTGTCGACAGCTGATTCACTTTGTTATAAAGCAGAAGCTAACACACCATTGTAAAGCAGTTATACTCCAATAAAGATGTTAAAAAATCATCAATTTGATAAAAATTGATAAAACTATGCTTACTATTATTAAAGACAAACAACTTTTGCTTTTGTCAATTAAAAATTATGTTGTTAGGTTAAAAAAAAAAACTGTTCCTGTCTCACACAACTAGCATTTATACACAGCTCCTTTACACACTGCCCACTGTGATGTGGACTGAGAAGACCACCTGCCAGGTCAGTAAACAAAGGATGCTGAGGCCAGCAGCCAGCAGCCACACACCCTGACTGTGCACCCTGAGGGGATTCAGGATGGAGAAAAACAGGATCCTGGCCCCAGATAGCTGAGATGCATATCAAAGGGATGATTTCAATGAGCCCAGACTCTAAGACCTTCCCATACACAGAAAAGGACTAAATTCCTTCACTTGAGATTTCTGGTTTCCTTTAATTAACAGTGATCTTTTGATGTTCCACTACCTGGTTTTTGCTGCAAAGACTCCTAATTAAACCGTTAAGCAAGAACATGTGGATATAAATAAATGGGTCAAAATGAGTAATTCAGAAAATAAGTATCTTAAATCCAAGTATTTAGAGGTGGGTCAATAAAATCCAGAGGTGTTCAACTGGGACAGAGGGAAGCAAAAGAAACAGAAACTTGACGCTGTAACAGTTATCAGCAAACTATGGCCAGTGGATTAAACTTTAGCTGCCTGGTTTTGTATGGCCTGTGAAATGAGAATAATATTTTACATTTTTAAGTGACTAAAAAGAAAAAAAAAATAAAAAGATTTCTAGACACAAGAAAATTACCTAAAATTCAACTGTGTGTCCACAAATAAAATGTTCTCGGAACACAGACGTGCTCATTTGTTCCCATTTATGGCTATTTTCACATGACAAGAGTAAAGCTAAGCATTTGTGATGGAGACCATGTGGTGGGAAAGCCCCAAATAGTTACTGCCCTTTCCAGAAAAGGCTGCCCACTTCTGTTCTACAGTTGAAAAAAAAAAAAAGGAAAGGAAACATTTGGTTAGGTAGAGTGGGAAGGTGAGGTTTGTGAGGCTGGTAATAGTGAGACCAAAACACAGAGGCTGGGAAAGAAGGAACCTGGTTGGAAGGAAGCTGGTTTGGTTTAAGGCACATGGAAGCTAAGGTAAGAAACAGGTAGTAACAAATGTGTTTCAAGTGTTTACTCTGCTCTTAAGGGAATATGCTAGGTTCTAAAACTATTTTTAATAAAAACGTTATTTTTGTCCTTGTGTTACATCATCTTTAAAGGGAGATATATGTGCACTCAATCAATTTAATAAATATTTGTTGGATTCATACACACTAAACACCGGTTTAATCCACTGATATCTGACCCCTGCCCTGGCATGCATTCTTTTTGCCTTTATTTTCCAGCTCAGGCACATTTACTCTGACATTGTTCATCTCCTTTAGACAACCTACACTAGCCTCCCTGTTTTGCTTTGCGTATCACTCCTTTTCAGATGTGCTAGGTAGAGCCATCCTTGTTTCATGAGTGACATCTATGAAAAGGATTATATGAAGGCATTCTGTAATCCTTTTAGTATTAAAATAGTTTATAACTTCCTTTCTTGATTAATGTAAAATACTATAATTTGAATGCTTCATCATGCCTTTGTTTGTCATAGGAGATTTATGCAAATGTTAGGCCCGTGTCATTCTGATGCATTCTGGAAAGTAATTTAAGTGGTCTCTGTGATATTAAAATATCAAAAGCAGACAGATCCATCTGGGAAGCTTTTGTAGAGCAAATTGATGGATAGTACAAAATCAGAAGAGCTCACAAAATGGAGATAAGAATACTGAAACAGAGCAAAAGTGTTTCCACTCTCTCTTGATAAAAGCTCTCTTTGCTTATTACGGAAGTGGAAGGGGTGAATTAAGAGGAAAGTGGAAGCAATGTTATAATATGGAAAAGGACCGAGGCTACACAGACTTCTAGAAATTCTTACATTGTTAAAGTGAGACTGAGACATTTCCATTTTACTCTCTTGCTAACAGTTGACATTTCGTGGAAGAGAAACCCTCCTAGGAATCCGTAAGTGAAACTGACCTTCGTCTTCCTCAAATCAAAGCCCAAGGTGGTCATATCTATGGGAATATGGGAGAGGGGGGTGGTAAAAAAAAATGAAGTCAGAGACGTGGTTCAAAATAAAAAATCATCACCTTTGTTTATCAGAGTATGGAGCAGAGCCGTTAAGAAATGCTTCACACAGGAAAAGAAACCCGATCAGCCCTGCTTACTACAGCTTCTCCTTGAGAAAGTTACTTACTTGACCTAACACTCAGTTCTTTCACCATAAATCATGATAAAAGGAATTCACAGAGCTGTAGTGAGAAAGAGAGAAGAACAGGTGCACAGACAGAATGAGAAGTAGACAGATACACAGGACATCTAAGGGGAAACGATCAATAGATGTGTGGCCTGGATGTACCTCATGAAAGAGTTCAAACAGTCAAAGATGACTGGACATTTGAACCCGGAAGGATAGAAAATGGTGGCACAATTAAGGTAGCTTTCTGAGCCCTTTTAAAGGGATTAACTCGACCCATTAAGGCCGTGTATTGCACTGCTCTGCTGCTATGGTTTCACACCAGGCCACATGATGCGAGGTTGTTTTTCAGTGAATCCCAGTTTAAATCATTTTCTGCCCTTACTGCATTTGATAACCTCACTTCATCTAATATACGACAGCTGCTTAGAAACCTGCTGTTCTTTTGCTCAAGCTGAAATTGGTACAGTCAACTTACACTGCACATCTCTTCAGTGATGGGAAACAGGCTGCATCCTAGGACTTTGTTGATGTGCTTTTTGCCTTTGACCCCTGGATGCTTCTGAAGAGCTCAGAGGGGGCACTGATATCAGAAACCAAGGCGTGATCTCCATAGCGGGTCCACTGTCATTGCTCAGGGAGCTTCTGTGCTTTGCAGGACTTTTAATTTGGTTGAAAGCTGCGTATCACAGTGACACAATACTCTCTCAGTCTGCTAAAGGAGATATCGGACACACTTTGATTTATTTCCTCTTCCTTTTCTGACTATGGTTAATAAGGAATGACTCTAATTGAGCATAGCTCTTTGATCTCTTGTAGCATATTGCTCTGAAAGAAGTTTATTACAGCTGTTAAAAAAGAAGCTATAAAGATACAGCTCCTAATAAAACATCTTATTTGGTTAAACATTAGGGCAGGAGTTTTTCAATAGCTGTTAATACTTGTTTTCCACATAAAGTTATTGCTGGATCTCAGATTTCACAGGACATAGCCAATTTACTACAAGAGAAATTATGGGAAGGGAGGCATTTGACACCATCATTGTGACTAGGAAAGGCAATGAGTGAAATGCCCCAGCTGCAAATGCCAACAATGAATGTTTACACAGTACCTCAAAATACAGCCAACACCAATTTTATTCAAGTAGTTGAAAATGGGGTAGAACAAGGTAAAATAGCAAAGCGTCGTAATGGGTAAATACAACATATAGTCAAGATGCTCACAATGGATGCTAGCAGACAGGTGGTACTTTGGGGGTACAAGTGCTGGTGGCCAGGCATCTATTGTTGGATTGTTTTTTTAAGGAAAGGACTAGAGCCCTCAGGAAAGGGATAGAAAAAATTAATGTATGTAAGGAACTGTGGTACTAGACGGCTTAAGTAGAAATTCAAGAAAGGGAATTTGTAAAACATCTGAAGCATATCTGGATGAGCAATCTGGACAAGAAAATAATCAGTTCAAGAACTTGAGAAAAGGGTCAATGTGAAAGAAACGGGTCACGTGGGAATGGCTATATTACATATCATTTACTCTCATGATTGAAGCTCCATCTCTACAAGGGTAGAAAAAAAATGACAAGAATGCTGTCATCCCACCTTCTCACATGGTAGACACTGCTAGTCACGTGTTCTTCCCCATGGATCCTGGATCCAGCCTCATAATTCTTCTACACGCGCTCCTCTGGAGAGCCACCACCAGCAGCTTTGCTCTACAAGGCGAAGTCTTTTTTTCTATTCCTGATACATGTACACATACATACGTCTAGAGAAGGATGAATGGTATATTCTACAGTGCCACAAAAATATAATAGTCAAACCTGAGCTTTTTGAAAGAACATAAACTGTTGTCTTCAAATTCCCTTTCTAGGTTAGTTATTATTTTCCACATAACTAGACAATAAAATAACTAGAGATACCCTTGATTCATTTTTTCTTTACCCCACAATTTTATAACTAACCAAGTTCTACTGATTCTCCTTTAGATCTGGATTATTATAAGAGCCTCTGCTCTTGTACCCTTCCTACCCGGCTCTACCCCAGCCTCCTGATTTCTGCCAGAGCCAGTGTTATTTAAAAGTCAATTTTAAGCAAGTTCCTCCTATCTTTAAAGTGTTCATTACCTCGTTTTCGAAAGGGTAAAATCTAAAGTCATCATCCTAAAAACGTCACAGTTTAACCCCCAACCTACCTTTCTGCCTAACCAAAACCTCTAGTGTTTATATATAAAAGCAGTAGTTGACGGCTGTTTATAACTCAGGTATTGATAAAGCAAAGCCATTTGTGAAATGAGAATATATACAACTGATATTGACATGACAATCCAATCAGTTCTAGACTGTAAATGCCTTGAGTACTCTCAATCATCTTTGTATCACCAGGGCCTATGAAAGCACCAAGCACATATGAAGTAATCAGTAGAAGTAAATATATAAATATACATAAATATGTGGGTATATGAGCGGCATCTATTACTAGGTACCCTCCATCTGTGAACATCAAAAGAAGACTAACTGGACCCTGTGTTTCTAAATGTAGAACAGAACCTGGTGAAGTCTTCTATTCTTCAAATCTGTGATGATTCTAGAATCTTGGTGCAGAGGAATCCTGCAGGTAGAGAGTCTCACCGGGGAAAGGATGACAGATGGTCCATTCTCACTATTTTTTACATTATTCAGAAAACAAGCTTTTTTCTCTCTCTCCTCTAAAGGCTACCCCAATTTTTCCTGCATCAACCAGCCGAACTTCAAAGCATGGTTATTTCTAAACTTCCTTTTGGATACTCTGTCAGTTTGTTTCAGTCAGATTTTTTAAAATAAAATCAGCATTTAGGTTATTTATTCTGCCATTCTTTATTTCATGAGTACTGATGAAGGACCAGACACTGTGACAGGTGCTGGGGTACAGAATGCTGAACGTAACAGGCACTGCCCTTGTTCTTATGAATCTTTCACTTCAGTGGAGGTGTCCGATGGTGGGTTTTAGAGCCAGAGAGACCTCAGGTCAAAGGCTTAATCTACTGTTTGCTATTTTGGAGTGATGGGGAAGCCACTTAATCTCTACTTGCTTCTTTTCTTAAAGGCTAAATAAATCTCTTCTCTGGAGTCCAATAACAATTTTATTATCCTGAAACTTTATTAATTTATTTTCAGATATGTTTTAACAAAGACACTATTTTCCCTTATATCATTCATGATTCTCCCAAAGAGCTGAACACAGAGCAGAGAGCATTCAGTTCTCTATTTACGTAAGAAAACATATATATATGTACAGTCAAGATTAAAACTGATACATCTATTAACACATTTATAAATATAATGCTAGAGCTTGCAGACTTTTTGGGACGCTTATGACACTGACATGATATCTTATGGTATTTACTTTCATGTCAATCCTAAGAAATGTTTTGCATATGCACATCCCTATATGTACACACAATGAAAAAACATGAATGTAACACTTCTTTCTTATTTAGCCAGATAACTACCATATTTGGAAGCATCCCCAATTAAATCCATGCAAGAGGCAGGCTGTTATCATTGAAGCTAAATTGTGCTACCACTCAGGTCTTAATTCTTCTGTTTATGACAAAAACAAACAAAAAAAATCTTTGCAGATAAAGTTACCTGCCTCTTGATA
Organism: Aethalodelphis obliquidens; assembly: GCF_003676395.1. NCBI lineage: Eukaryota > Metazoa > Chordata > Mammalia > Artiodactyla > Delphinidae > Aethalodelphis > Aethalodelphis obliquidens. The sequence goes on from NW_020837968.1 coordinate 9,468,883, forward strand.
CAATACCCAACCCATAAGTTTTTTTTAATTTGCATGACACGTATATATTGTACAAAATGACTAAAGGATCTATTCTCACTGCACCCACCTCACCCTCCCTATCTTCCTGATGTCACTGTAGCACTACAGTTTCACTTGGGAGATAGAATATTACCTGATAACTGTCCCTTCTAAATTTTTCCTTTTCTATTGTCTTCTGTTCACAATTCCTGTTGCAAATATTTACTGAGGTTGGTATGTTTAATGCACTCTACTATCCTGTGACCAAAGTATTCTGTAGAAGGAACAGTTCATGCAAATGATGTTTGAACATGCCACATCATGTTAATGTCTTCTAAAAATTCTTGTTACTAAAAATATAATTCCACTGACCCTTCAGTCAACATCTACCACGGGAATTCATCCATCCAAGTGGACCTACAATCCAGGGACTCTATAACCATAGGCCTAAGCACCTACTGTCCTAACAGACAATGCAGCTCCACAAAGTTTTAAGTCACTATTTACACAGATAAGTTATAATCGCTATGTAACAGTTAAGGTGTTATGCCCTAGACAGATTTTCTCCAGATGTACTGCATGAAGCTGACATTTTCAAGTTTCTATGCAGGATATAAAATTTTTATATAAATGGAAATTTTCCATTTCATAAGCGACATTCTAAAATGCTATAACTGGCTTATACAGATACCAGACGAGAACTATTTTCATTTTTACTCAAGAAATATGCAAGGAATTACACTGTGACAAAACCTCTAATTTTGGTGGTTCTGTCCATTCATTAAAAAAAGTCCTCTCTTGGGCTTCCCTGCTGGCGCAGTGGTTGAGAGTCCGCCTGTGAATGCAGGGGACACGGGTTCGTGCCCCGGTCTGGGAAGATCCCACGTGCTGCAGAGCGGCTGGGCCCGTGAGCCATGGCTGCTGAGCCTGCGCGTCCGGAGCCTGTGCTCCGCAACGGGGGAGGCCACCAACAGTGAGAGGGCCTCGTACCGAAAAAAAAAAAAAAAGTCCTCTCTTGATTAAATATGAAAATATCTAAATTATAAATATTCTTCTATCTTTCTTTACTGTCCCTTATTCCCAACCATCAGAACAATGTAACAAACATTAAATTAACTGGATGAGACTCAAGTGAGAAACTCGAGCACACACTATAAGAAAAACATCAGAGAAGAAAGTTCTGGTAATGATTTGCTAGGAATGTACATGCTTTCACTTAGAGTATTTAGCAATTGTTCCTAACTATTTTGCAAATATTATGGAAAGGAAATTTAACTCACAGAATGAGTAGCATTAGCCTCCTTTTCATTATACGGTATAACTAACACACCACTGAGTGTTTCTCTCCCAATTATTCCCCACCCTTCTCTGGGGAGCCCTTGATACACAAGGCCTGTTTGTACCAGTGGCCCTGCCCCTCTGCTCATAGCATAGCTGATTCATCCAGGAGTAGATGTCTGGTCCAAGTCAGGACAATCATGTTCTTTTTCTTGGATATCTGAACCTTGAAAAAGAAAAAAGACTGATGGAAATAGGGTCTCAGGCACATTAAAGGCAGCATAAGAGAAGCTGCGTCCATACATCCCTAATCCTGAGACCCACAGGGCTACCCTCCTACCTGCTCTGTATACAGCTGGACCACTCAGTCTTCCCTACATTTTACGGCCTAACTCTCAGCAGCCATTCCACATTGATTTTTACTCAAATTGTTTAACAGAGTGAGAATAAATTCTCACTGTTAGTTACCAAAAAGAACAGTCACATTTTAAACAGCAAGGATAAAAATATTTCTTTTTAAACCACTATTTGTTTTTCTTTAGATGGTTAATATTGCTAAAACATATCTGTAAGGAGAAATAAACTTCAGAATGCCCAAGTACCATTTTGTAAGATCTCTTGGCATCATCTCAATGTTTGTTCTAATAACACTCTATAGTACACATATAAAGAGTTTTTTCAGGCATTTCAATCCAAAACATATTTTCCTGTGGACCTTTTGGGTTTTTCTTTTTGTCATTACAATTTGACTCTTTTTTGACAACTTCAAATCAAGCACCTAAACCATTATTATTTTACACAGATTTCCTGATGTAGTTATTTTCATGGAGCATGGCTGAGCTGGAATCATCCCCTTTTAGCATGATTTTGGGAAATAATTAAAATACGTCTTACTATAGTAACAGCAATATATTTACTTAACATGAAATAGTATTATTTAAATTATTAATATGGGAAGCAAGCAATATCCTTTCTCCAGATCACTAAGCTTAACTGAAGTTCAATCTCTCTCTCTCTCTCTCTCTCTCTCTCTCCTCTTTCTTAGTTCAACTCTTCTTTAATGTGTCCCATTTCTCAAGACCCAGAAAGTAACTTCATCACTGGCAAACGAGATCTTTCTTCTTCTTTTATCACGTCTACAGTTCTGTCATTCCTCTGCCAGAATTCCTCTTCCAGAATCCTCTGAAACCTTATCTTACGCACTAAATCTTCAGACAACTTTTATTATAGCATCTCTCACAACGCACAGTTGTGGGATTCAGTTTATTGAATTTTTAAAATAGTCACAGATTTTGCAGAAAGATGATCATGGTAAAACATCTAAGAAGTAGAGAAATAATAAAATAAATAAGTGGATAAAGTCTAAATAAATCATAGAAAATAAAATGAAAAGCATATAGGATTCCCCCAACAGAGAGAAGAGCTATTAATAGTGTGATGTGATTTCTATTCACAGTAACTCAATCTGGCTGTGGTCCAGATTTCCACCAACTTCACCTCCACTTTCTTTAGTAACAGAATTTCCGTATGTTAGCTAGTCACATGACTACCTGCCTAAAGATTCATTTCACATGCTCTGTACAGCTCTGTGGGGTCATGTGACTGACCAATGAGATGGGAGCAGAAGTTCCTTTTTTTGTTTTCCTGCACCGTGGCATTTTATTCTTTCTTGCTTCCAATACCTAGCACAGGTTCCTTGCACACAGTGGGCCCTCAGCTAATGGTGAGTTGAGCACTCCTCTTAAGAGCCATCAGTGCATCTGTATGATTGCTTTTAACAGAGCAGCACAGAGAGACACCGGTCAGAAGTGCTTCTTCGCGGTCACATCCCTAAAAAAGAATGAGTACATGCTCTTTCCCTAGCCTTACCCTCTCCCCCACTCCGGCCCCCCAGTCTAAGAGTCACTGAGAATGGGTTCAAACACACCGATCCTCAAAAATAATGTGGAAGATGGAAAAAAATGCTGTAAGAGCTCTGAAATACCTACTTCTGGACTATTTATTTGAGAAAGGAAAAAAATCTATCTTAAGTGGTTATATTTAAGGTCTCTATATTACAAAAAAACTAGACTGTATTCGATCTGATCTAGAAATTTGTACTAGAAGTGCTGCTCTCACAAAACTCTAAAATCTATGGCACTCGCTTAGCAGTAGATGAGGAGACACAGGTTATTATGAGTTGGAAGTCGGTTGTGATAATGTGAGGAAGCCAACTGTCTACCACCAAACAATAAGACCAGACCAAGCCTAGTCTCATATGGACCAAAGGAAACCATACTAAGGTGTGGGAGAAAGGGTGAAGCTGAGCACAGAGAGCAATAAATGAGAGACTTCAGGTTTAAGAACTGTATCGAGGGGCAAACAGGGAGATATTGGTTAAGGGGTACAAACTTCTAGTTATAAGATGAACAAGATCTGGGGATGTAATGTACAACATGGTGATTATATTTAACAACGTTGTATTATATACCTGAAAGTTGCTAGGAGAGTAGATCTTAAATGTTCTCACCACAAAAAAGAAATGATGATTAAAGAGGTGATACAGGTGTGAGCTAACAGGACTGTGATAATCATTTCACGATATATAATTGTATCAAATCAACGTGTGTACAGCTTCAACTTACACAATGTAATGTGTCAATTATATCTCAATAAAGCTGGAAAAAAAAGAACAAGGATCCTGTTCGTCAAGGCTAACACATGACCCATAAGTCCACTTTTTCAAACAGAGTAAAAATATAATTCAATAACATATCACAAGTCTAACAACTCAACTATAAATTATCTAATGACAATCATAGCATTACAAAATTAACACGGGGGAGGGATAACTTGGGAGACTGGGACTGACATATACATGCTACTATATAAAAAACAGATAACTAATAAGGACCTACTGAATAGCACAGGGAACTCTTCTCAATACTCTGTAATGACTTATATAGGAAAAGAATCTAAAAAAGAGTGGATAGGGCTTCCCCGGTGGTGCAGTGCTTGAGAGTCCGCCTGCCGATGCAGGGGACACGGGTTCATGCCCCGGTCCAGGAAGATCCCACATGCCGCGGAGCGGCTGGGCCCGTGAGCCATGGCCGCTGAGCCTGCGCGTCCGGAGCCTGTGCTCCGCAACGGGAGAGGCCACAACAGTGAGAGGCCCGCGTACCGCAAAAAAAAAAAAAAAAAAGAGTGGATATATGTATAACTGATTCACTTTGCTGTACAGCAGAAACTGACACAACATTGTAAAGCAACTATACTCCAATAAAATTTTTAAAAATGTTAACACACACACACAAACTTATCTAGATACAACGTGCACTAATGACTTTTCACATGGAACTGACTGGAAAGCAACTGAAAGGCATCTGCTAACTTATGGAGGGCTTTTCATTGCCAGGGAAAGCACAGCCTGGCTTGAAATACCTGTAATTGTTTGACTCCTAAAACTCCTCTGCCCCCAAACAGTACAAGCTGTGAACCCTCAAGGGGAGCACATTTTCCAATGTGCACTTCAATGAGGCTATAGAAGGAAATGGACAAAGGGACCAGAAATACAAGTGGCCAAGGGGGTTCCTCTAGAGAGCAGAACAAGAGCTAAGCAAGCACATTTTACAATGCCAATACTTGCCCAGCAGGATCTGATCACTTGTTATGGGCAAGTGACTGCTCTGTGTTTCCCTTTACTCTCTTTTCTGGGTGAGATTTTTAATTGAAGTTATCCTGTACTTTCTCCATTACAGTTTAATGTGTACAGGAAGGGAGCAGCTAATTTATCCACTAGTATATAAGTCATCAAAACACCAGGAACCACACATTGACAATGAAGAGAACCCATCACCATTCAGAGATCCGGCACTTTAATATGTATAACAGAATCACTTTGCTGTACACCTGAAACTAACACAACATTGTAAATCACCTATACTCCAATATAAAATTAAAATGTTTTAATTTTTAAAAAAATAACAAATAAAAGAGCTGTATCAAAGATATAAACAAACAAATGAATAAATGTTTGTATGTATGTATTTAGTAACCGGATGTGGCTTTGTCATCCATGGAGGTGACTGTGTGGATTCTCTGAATGGCATGTAGGATACAGATGGATGTTAGGGTGGCCACAGGAATGGATTAAGGTATAGACTGCAAGTTGTCCCCTGATAGGTATCCATCCCTACTTTAATAATGCGACTCCTAAGTTTTAGCTGAGTTCATAACCACGTAGAGTTTGGCCCTTCCAGACGCCCTTGCAGCTTTGTGTGGACATGTGACAAAGTGCTAACCCTTAGGGTAGAAGCAAAAGTAAAGATGAGATGCCATTTCCTGATTATACCTCTAAAACCAAATGTGTGCATAGGCTTCTGGCCCCTTTTCCTTCCTGCTGACTGAAGGCTGGTGTGCAAAGCACAGCCACCTGAGATGCTGAGACAGAAGTCTTACGTTGAGCATGGCAAGGCACCTACTGGCTTGTGGCGCTTAACCGCTGAACTGTGATATGAGACAGAAATACCATTTAAGCCACTTTCTCTTGCTTACAACATAGTAACCTATAATCTAATACTTTGGTCTTCTCCACGTTTTTATCATCACTCATTTTCCAAACCACCACACACACAAACAAGGTCTAAAAACAAGGGAACAAAGGATTCTTCCTCATTAGAAGATGGGGGAGGAGGAAAGATCAGAGTATTTATAGATTTTTGTTTTCCTCCTGTCATACACAATTGATATGCTAACATAGAGTTTTGTGCTCTACATTTTTTTTCTATTTTTTTTTCACTCACAGTTTTCCAAGTTACTGATAAAATACATTCAGCACCTTCATTCCACAAGGCAAATTACTCCAGAATGGTAGTAGTTACTGAATGAAAGTTGAATTTTGTGGACACATCATCTAGGTGGTGAGAAGATGCCTGCACAGGTCACTGGTTGGTAGATCAGAGAGTCTTTAGGCCAAGGGATGAACAGTATGGGAGAGGCAGGAAATGTCTTATTTTAATTGAAGTATAGTTACTGTACAATATTATATGTTACAGGTATACAATATAATGATTCACAATTTTTTTTTTTTTTTTTTTGTGGTACGCGGGCCTCTCACTGTTGTGGCCTCTCCCGTTGTGGAGCACAGGCTCCGGATGCACAGGCTCGGCGGCCATGGCTCACGGGCCCAGCCGCTCCGTGGCATGTGGGATCTTCCCTGACCGGGGCACGAACCCGTGTCCCCTGCATCGGCAGGCGGACTCTCAACCACTGCGCCACCAGGGAAGCCCCAATGATTCACAATTTTTAAAGGTTATACTCCATTTATGTTACTATAAACTATTGGCTATATTCCTTGTGCTGTACAATATATCCTTGTAGCTTATTTTATACCTAATAGTTTGTACCTCTTACTCCCCTACCCCTGTATTGCCCCTCCTTCCTTCCCTCCCCGCTCTGGTAACTACTAGTTTGTTCTCTGTATCTGTGAGTCTGCTTCTTTTTTTGTTCTATTTATTAGGTTGCTGAATTTTTTAGATTCCACATATAAATGATAACATACAGTATTTGTCTTTCTCTATGTGATTTACTTCACTTAGCATAATGCCCTCCAAGTCCATCCATGATGTTGCAAATGGCAAAATTTCATTCTTTCTTATGGCTAGAGTAGTATTCCATTGTGTGTGTGTGTGTGTGTGTGTGTGTGTGTGTGTGTAATACATATATATATATACACACATATTCTTTATCCAGTCACCTGTTAATGGACACTTAGGTTGCTTCCATACCTTGGCAATTATAAATAATGCTGCTATGAACACTGGGGTGCATGTATGTTTTTGAATTAGTGTTTTAGTTTTTTCCAGATATATACCCAGGAGTGGAATTGCTGGGTCATATGGTAGTTCTATTTTTACCTTTTTAAGACACATCCATTCTGTTTTCCACAGTGGCTGCACCAATTGACATTCCCACCAATAGCATACAAGTGTTCCCATTTCTCCATGTCCTTGCCAACATTTGTTATTAGTATTCTTTTGATGACAGTCACTCTGACAGGTGTGAGGCGATGTCTCATTGTGCTTTTTATTTGCATTTCCCTGATGCTTAGTGATGTTGAACATCTTTCCAGAGGCAGGAAACTGTCTTCTGCCTATAAGCAGTCAAGCTTGTTATTTCCTGAGGTAAAGCATTGAAATTAACAAGCGTTTTCTCTTTCTATCAAACTTAAAGTTAATAAAATTTCTTCTGAAACTGACTTCCCTGCAGTCATCATGTTCTATGTTATGAGATTTTATTGTTCTCCTTCTCTGGTTTCATGATATTTTAATGGGAATTTGGGAGCTAAATACTTGTTTGTTTATGGTCTGTCACTCCTGCTAAAGTAGAAGACCCACTGCGGAGAAAATTCTTGTCTGTCTTGTTTTAAAGACCATCTCCAAACCCTAGAACAGAACCTGGCATGGAGTAAGTCCCCAATAAATATTTGCTTACTGAATAAATAAATGAATTAATGAATCAATAAATCAATCAGATAATTTAGGAACCATTAGTTCAAAGTCATTTGAAGCAAGATGTCCCTTCTCTGTATTTTTCTTTTGAATTGCCATCACATATACTGTAAACAGGTAGATAAAAACATGAATTACCCAGACAGCTGGGGTGTGAAGAGAGTAATGTTACAATCACAAAGAATGACGCAGAGTTTTATCTGAAACATCAAAAAAATATATCCACATTGACCATATTTAGCGTATAATTACTCATCATCATGTTTTTCTGTACTGATTTTCCACTAAATATTTTTGACAGAATATTGGATAAGAAAATTCCCAATTTTGCAAAACCAACATAATTTCATAGATTTCAGGTTTGGTATATTCATTTTTTTTTTCCTTCTGCTATAGTAAAAATTCTTGAACATAAACTCAAATACAACCTTACACTGACTCACACTGAATGCAGTTGATATAACCCAACATGATGCACTTTGAAACCAAACTTGGTCTCCACCTGTCTTGTAAGTCATTTCCACAGCCAGAAGTACGAGTGAAGAAACAGCCCTTCCAGGAATGCTCTCTAGGTCAACAGATGTTGGCTTTATCAATTGGGTAAGGGGAAGTAAGTTTAAAGCTAATGGATCTTCAAAGCAGTATCTTCTCTTCCACTGCCTCTTAGGAAAAACATCTAACACATTAGGGAGAATGGCAGACTACAACTCAGGCTGTAGCCTATGTAACCAGAGAAAGGAGGTAAGTGGAGATAGTGTTCCCTAAAGAGGAGTTCATTAATTAAAATCTTCATACATATCCAGCTCGAGCCACCCGTCATAAGACATTGTGATAAAGCACCCTCCTAATCCCCACTAAATTCTGAAACGGGTCAGTCTGTCTACATTAATCATCATTGCCTTTTGTTTTCAACTTCCCCAAACATGTTTTCATTAACTCTCTCTACCCAAATATTACTCCATTTACCAAAATATAAAAGTTAAAAGACAAACTAATACAAACTTACTACTTTTAAAGATAAAAAATCTTAAGCCTTGGATTGGTGTGAAGAATTTAGGATTGGGGATTTATAGCTGCCTGAATCTGGAGCCTGAAATGTCTCTTGTAATTTACTTGTAGCCAATGAGCTCTGGTTTTACACAGACCAAAGTGACCTTTCAAGCATCACATTGATGTAAGTAGGAGAAAATCCTCCTTAGCAGCAGTATTCTCTGTATAACCCCGCATTCACTCCATGGACAGCTCTCAGTGGTGTCCACAGGCCTTCACTCAGCACGGACCCCAGGACAAATCACTGTGTCAGCTGAGTCTGTTTGGACACCTTGGCAGCCTCTCTCTCTGCTCTTATTATTTCCCCGTTAGCTCCAGGTCCCCAGCACACGCAGTCTGTCCATCAAAACTAGCTCTCTAGGGCTTCCCTGGTGGCGCAGCGGTTGAAAGTCCGCCTGCCGATGGAGGGGACACGGGTTCATGCCCCGGTCCGGGAAGATCCCACATGCCGTGGAGCGGCTGGGCCCGTGAGCCATGGCCGCTGAGCCTGCGCGTCCGGAGCCTGTGCTCCGCAGCGGGAGAGGCCACAGCAGTGAGAGGCCCGCGTACCACAAACAAAAACAAAAACAAAAAACTAGCTCTCTAGAAATGATCAGAAGCACATTCATATGGAAGAATATTTGACAAATAGCAGTTTCGAATGTGAGGTATTTCAAGTCACTCTGAATCTAAATGCGTCAAAATCAAAAACACCAGGTCTGTCCTGAAATCTCTACACGGAATTTCAGTTTTCAGCAAATTTCACCCTCACTCTCCCAGGTCCACAATCCCTCTCCGCTCATCCCCTCGCTGGTGGGAGGGGCAAGTGTTCCTGTCTGTGTTTCGAATACGTGAAGGTGTGGTGTGTCTGTGTTTGGTTGTGCATGTGTGTGGCTGGAGGTGTGCCATGCGGGGGGTTGTGTGTGTGTCGGCGTGTGTCTAACGTACTCTGACGTGGAGGGAGGGCTTCTGGACACTTAGAATCACGCCACGTAGAGCCACTGCTTTAGTATTCTAAGCCACCTAAGTTTTCATATCTGTCCTGAAAAACAGTAAAGAAAATATCTGAGGAATGTTCCACGTTAGTGAAGATATTAAAAGGTGATGCTTATAAGTAAATGCTTATAATTCTCGAAGGGTATGATGTTCAAATTTCCCTGCAATTTCTTTTCCACTTATTACACTCCCTGGTTTCTTTATTTTATGTCATCGGTCTATATCTTATGTAAAACACAACAATAGCTTTGTTATCTAGTATTTTCATTGAAATGTAAACTCAGTTCTTTCAGTTCATAGCAGCACTATTCATAATAGCCAAGACATGGAAGCAACCTAAATGTCCATTGACAGATGCATAGATAAAGAAGATGTGGCACATATATACCATGGAATATTACTAAGCCATAAAAAAGAATGAAATATTGCCAATTGCAGCAACATGGATGGACCTAGAGATTATCATACTAAGTGAGGTAAGTCAGAAAGAGAAAGACAAATACCATGTGATAAAACTTACAAGTGGAACCTAAAATATGACACAAATGAACCTCCCTATGAAACAGAAACAGAATGATGGACATAGAAAATGGACCAGTGGTTGCCAAGGGGGAGGCGGTTGGCAGAGGAATGGACTGGGAGGTTGGGCTTAGCAGATGTAAGCGTTTATAGATGGATAAAAAACAAGGTCCCACCTTATAGCACGGGGAATTATAGTTAATATCCTATTATGGACCATGATGGAAAAGAACACTAAGAAACAAACAAAACAAAGACTGTAAACTCACTTCTTTCTACTGAAGTTCTACTGAAATCTACCGATTTCCCAAGTCCTTGGGAATCCTAACTTGCCCCACGCGTTTCAGGGGGAAAACTGGCCTCGTGTCTGAAGCCATTTTTGAATTGTCCCCTTGACCTGCTGGGTAGCAGAGCAAGCTTCAGGACACTGTCCTTCCCATCTAGACCTCCCTCCTCTTCTGGGTGCCCTAGTGAACATGTCACCAAGTGATTTCTGTGTGGTGTGTGTGTTCAGGGGCCTTTATCAGCACAAGCAGCAGTGGAAATGCTGACACAGCCAACAGAGGGAATGGGGATGTCATAGAAATTTTAAGAAGCGAAGTGAAGAACGGGCAGCTCTGGCAGCTCAGCGTTTACCTCAGAATCTAAGAGTCTCAGTCTGCAGACATATTTATGATTTTCTTATCAGGTGTCACAGGCAACCCAATCCCTTCCAGAATATAGGAACTATATTGAGAAGTAGGTATTAAAATTGTAACCAGTAACAGTGGAGAATAAAAAAAAAATACAGGCAGAGCAGAAAACACACTGTAGAAAGAACTTTGGAATAAAACCAACCTGGATTTAAATCTGGGGTCTTCCACTTACAGGGTAAATGACCTTACACAAATCACCTAACTTCTATTAGGCTCAGTTTCCTTATCTAGAAAATGGGTGTAAAATATTTACTTCATACAGAAGTTGTGAAAGACACCTGAGGAAATATTGTAAAGAATAGGCCCAGACACTTATACTTACAGGCTCTCAATAAATGGTTGGGAACTAGTTATTACTGGACCACAGCCCCAGGTCTGCTATAAATACTTCACTCTCTTGTCCCCATCGTGCTGGTTCTAACCTCTATCACCATCATCACAGGTTTTTTTTGGTGTTATTTGTTTTTTGTCTGTTTCGTAACTTCTGTGACTTACCCATATATTTGTATTCCCAGGTCCTATGGTACCATCCTGAAATGGTAATAAAAAAATAGAAGATACATTTTATTGGATGATTATTAATTGCCAGGCACTCTTCTAAGTGCTTTCATTTTTTTTTTAATTCTCACAAGAATCCTATAAAATATTTACCACTGTTATCTTCATTTTGATGAAGACACATTATCTAGGTTCTCCACGGTCACAGAGCCTAATAAATTTCAAAGCCTGGATTCTAAACATGAGTGTCTGGGTGCAGACCCCGACTTTTGACCACCATACGGTTACACTGCAGAAGAGAGAGGAAAGGAAGGAAAGAAAATCCAAATAAGGTGGCAGGGTGCCACCCAGTGATAAAGCCTTTGAACAGCAATGAATTAACCAAAAGTCTGGGCAGATGCGAGCAAATGGCACTAAGCATACAAGGAAGGCGGCTCCAGAGAGCGAGCAGTGCCTGAGGTTGAGCTGCATTTTTCCTTCACTAAGAAAGTGAATCATCAGGGCCGGTTATACATTTTCAAAGAGTATCTGATTTATTCCATTGGTTTACTTGGATTCTATACCCAGACCGCTGATCCAAAGTAATTTTAAGAGGTAAACATTTTAATACTTTCAACATTAACAACAACAAAAAAAGTTTAAGTGCTGACAAATAGATATTCCAGGTACGAATGAACAACCACACTGCAGTCCTTCACCTACTTCTGTGGCTGCAGGGAGCACATGAAGTAACAGATCTCATTTTCTGATCAAAAGATTCATTAATGCTCTTTGGCACTAAACTCTGAAAGGAATTAAATATATATTGAGTAATAATTAACGGATAGAAGTGTGAGTGGATCACTGGAAATGAGGCCTATATGACAGTGATGTCAAGTGATTAGACAGTGAAATCCTCCGCTACTGCTGTAATCAGGGAAGAATTTAACTGTCCTCTAGTGAGAGGGTTGTTCTCTGCTCAGGGACAATCAGCTAGTTATTCTTTCAGCCAAAAGGCCAGAGGCTTACAAAACTCTTCTAAGCACCGTGGTCTTGGTAGCATACTCCAGAGTGTGCACAAAGAGCGGTAGCAAGAGACAGCGTGGACAGCATCAAAGAGCAAAAACCAAAGCCAGAGCAGCCCCTCCTGGATATTATGTAACGAATGGCAGGCGTTTACGAGAATGCAGTGTTCTTGAGAAATACAGTGAAGTGGAGAAATTGAGATTCAGCTGTTATCAGTAATATGGACCTTGTTACCCATCCCTATCCATTTCAGTACAGTGGGCAGGTACCCACCGTGACCCGTACGTCATCCATCTAAGCAGGTTTTCATTCACTGCCCCAGCGTGCGTGCTGAGTGGAGCTACTGTCATTTCCAACGTCAAAGTCTAGTCATTATCAGTTCATCTTTCCACTGTCCAGTGTCTAGGAAGAACCTGAATCCTGGAACCCAGATGATGATTATGATCAAGGCCAGGTAAGGGATGCCTCTTCCAGACCTTTGCTCAAGTCAGTTCATCCTTGTCTGCGTCAGTGTTCTCGGGACCGTAGCACTTACTGTGTGTCTGCCATGTTAAGTGTTTTCCCCAAACAGTTCTCATTCTGTCATGACAAAAACCCTGCCATATAATTATTAGAGACAGAGAAACCAAAGCTCAGAGACGGTAGGTAACTTGACTAGGGTCACCCAGCAGGTAAAGTGAAAATCTCAAAGACACCAACTGAATAGGCATTTATCGTATAGGTACTTTGTAAATGCAGAAGGTAAAATACACGGGCAAAACTTGGAGACCATAAAGGGGAAGACAAAAGGAAAGGGAGGCTGAGATGATATATCACAGATTGTTTGCTGATAAACTGAGCACAGTAACAGAATTCAGGGAAGCTACAGAAATGCGTATCTAACACGTCCAGAAATCCCATCACTGAAATATCTAAGATTTCAAGTAAGACTTGAGAAAGAACTGGATTACCACCCAATGAGGATGAATTCTCCAAGGATAATCTCAATCATGATACTTTAAAGGGAAAAAAATTGTGAGCTAAACAATGCTGACACAAACTCAGCTCTTGAACTAGCTAAATAAATAAACAAATAAACAAAAAAGGAAAGGCAACTGGGGCCTATAATATTTCTATAAAATAAACTTGGAGATAGATATATATTTAATCTAACCTACGAAGTTTACTTCTGGGAATCTATCCAAGGATACATACTATAAAAAAAGAATATTGTTCCTGAATTAACGTGTTCATCCCAGTGTTATCTATAATCGTTTATAAAGATTACAAGGAAAATGTTTTTAACTAAGATTGCCAGATAAAATAGTGTATCCAGTTAAATCTGAATTCCAGATAAGCAATAATTTTAAGTAAAAGTATGTTCCATGTAATACTTGAGAGGGGTGTGTGTGTGTGTGTGTGTATGTGTGTGTGTGTGTGTGTATGTATAGGCTGTTCCTCTGGAATTCAAATTTAATAGAGCATCCTGTACTTTTATTTGCTAAATCTGGTAACCTTCCTTATGATATAATATTGAGTTGAAAAAAAGCAGGATACAATTTTACATACAGATACATTTCAGCTAGGTGTGAAAAAAATGCAGCATTTGATGTTCTCAGTGTTGTCTGCCTTTTAAAAAAACTTTTCTGTATTCCCATTTATTTCTTTAAGTAATATGTTTTACTATTTGAACTTAATGAAAATTTCTTTTGAAGAAAGAAATCAGATGCACCAGTATTTCTGAAGATTAGGACACAGAGTAGCCGACCCTTCTCCACAAGAAGGTTAGCTCATTGAGTAGGACCTTTAATGATAGTTAGTAGTTTGGTAATAATATAACACATGAATATATATATATCTATGTATATGTACATACCTATATGCGTATATGTGTGTGTACATGTATATGTGTATATATAGATAGAGACGGAGAGAGAGAATAAACAGATTGATTATGCTTTAGTAATTCTAAACATAAGCATCTTTGGTGAGCTCTAACTTTACCTCTAGATACTTCAGCAGTGTGCACGGAAAGTAGCAAGCGCTTCTCCAGCCATTGAAAAGAAACTCCTAAGCTGATTTTACGCCAGGTTCTCTGCTCGCAACAAGAAGGAATACAACAACCTAACAGACAAAAATAACAGCAACAGAAGCTGCCTTTCAGCCTGTCTCTGGGAAATGAGCGCGCTAATATGTAGTCCCTCCACACGCACGTCCGCCTCATCATAATCCTCTCTCCACACTGCAGCAGCCAAAAGTAAACCTCTGCTTAGAACCCTTCCAAACCATTCCATCACCCTCTGCACAAAAACCTCTTCTCAGCATAGCTAGCAATGAGGGTGAGTCAGAGTCCCACGGCCACCTGTTGTGCTGGGGTCATCATTGGTGGTATCGCCCTTTTAGTCTCAAAAGTGATCCAGCTTGGACAATACTAGTTACCCCTTCCTGTTCTGTCTTTTCTCCTGTCCCACCCTCTTTACTCTGCACCCATCAGATGGACTGGATTTCTTCTAGGCGCTAGGATATACCATCCTCCTTCCTAAGTCAGGGCCTGTTCACAGGCTGCCCTGTGCTCTGAAGCACTTTCTCTGCCCATCCCCCCCTCCTCCAGGCTAATGTTTCCTTAAAGCTATTCATCATTCACACTTTAGTTCAGGTATCACTTTTGACTAGGTGTAGCCCTCCTATTATTTATTCCCAGAGCACAATACACCTCTCCATTTATCACCGAGGTAATAAGACATTTAGTTGCAGGATTATTGGATTAATGACCGTATTTTCTATTTCCCTGCACATTCCATAGGTATCAGAACAAGGTGATTTCTTATTGTTGTACTGTTGATTTCTTACTGTTGTATTGGAGCTTCATAATTATTTATTGAACTAACGATTGAAGGAGCTACACAAACCTTTTGACGAAAGAACACATACAACCTCACCTACTTCAATATTCCTACTTCAAGGTGAGGTTGTATGTGTTCTTTCGTCAAAAGGTTTGTGATGTCGGTTTGACTCTATTTTTGTGAGGTGATCAGCCAATGGTCCTCTTAAAAAAAGAGAGAGACAACAGACCTAAAATGGAGTCACTTGGGCTAATCCCACATCATCAAACTGAGATAACACTTAACCTAATTGCAGTTTCAACCTTCCCCAGAAATGTAATCATAACCGATTTTCTAAAATTTCCTGGTCAGCACTAGTGAGGTAATCAGTCCCATAGACCCTTTCCATCCCCCAAAGAAAGATGAGGTAATCCAGTCTTTCCTTGTCCCCACCTTCTCCCGCCCATAAAAGTCTTCCATTTGGTACAGCTCCTGGGGCTCCTTTCTAAATGCTGGATGGGATGCTTCCCAGTTGATGAATCAATCTTTGAATAAAGCCATTAAGATCTTTAAAGTTTACTCAGTTGAATTTTGGTTTTTAAGAGTATTTCTTTCCTACATCCATTAATCCAAAACTCTTTGTGAAAATAGATCACACTTTATCATTTGTCTTTGTTTAGTAACCAGAATATATTCATAAGGCAATGAGCAAGCTTATTCTGCTTTTTATGAACACCTCTTACTTCCTGTCCCGATTCATGTTAGTTAGAGAATGTAGCCTTTACATACTGCACTATTTCCACTGAAACACCACCAAATCCTAGCTCTACAGGTAAATATATATTTATTATTTCATAATCACCCAGTCTTCATGTGGATGTCTCTCCAAATGCTTTGGCAAACTAGTTTTGTTTTACATGACGACTGTGAGTGATTGGTTTTGATATCTTTGTGCTCTATTTTTAGGGGAGGATTCTGGAAGATTTAAACCTTGCTGCACTCACCATCTTCTCAGATTCCCTACAGGTGTTTAAACTTTGGTGTGCACTTCCAATGTCCAGCTCTCCATATATCCTATGTTACATATCCCACCTTACATGAAGTCTTACAAATTAGTCAGTGAAAAACTTTTCAAAACAATAGCCATTATTGTTATATAGTAGTACACATGTATTAAATGCTTACCATGTGACAGTCTTTAAGTCCCTTCCATGTATTAAGTCAGGTCTATATCAAGAGGGCCATCAAAATACAAAATGTAACAGAGCATTCTAAACCGATTAGCTTGGAACAAAGAAAAGTCATTACGAAAACACAGATACTGCGCCTTGGGGGAAGAATGGCAAGACCTTGGTTCAGAGAGAAAGAGAAATAGGCCAAGTGAATGATTTTAAGTACATTCTGCACTTCAGTTACATGTGAGGTTTCAAGATGGTTAATGTTTGGCTTCTAACAGTAATATTCTTTAATAGACACTTTGGACTCAGGTATTGGATGATGACAATAAACAGACACTTCTCTTATACCTCTGTCTTTAGAATAAAGCTCCCATAACTAAAATTTCTGCCAAGTGGGTTAAAAAGCATTGAACAAAGGATACGCCAACTCTCTCTGATGCAGACGAAGGTTGAATCAAAATCTTTTTCCAGCAGAAAATGAGAATCTCCTCAAGGACCTTGAAGTGCTCTCTTTAAATGTGAGAATCCTTGAGAGGAAGATGTAATCTATACACTTTTGAAAAGGAATCCTGACAATACTATGAACAGAATAAATCTGATTGAAAGTCTATCCAGATACAAAAACTATGATGAAATAATGACTAAACTTATTTGTGACACATTTTTCAGGGATATAATATGTATATTACTCGAATAACTTACCATATAATCTTAGCTTTCCTTTTCTGTTAGTGAATGCCCAAAATTTTACTAACTCATGATCTTTTCCTTTGTTTTTTAATCAATTATTATTTTCTTAATTTATTTTAATTTATTTATTTTTGGCTGCGTTGGGTCTTCGTTGCTTTATGCGGGCTCTCTAGTTTTGGTGAGCGGGGGCTCCTACTCTTCGTTGCGGTGCGCGGGCTTCTCATTGTGGTGGCTTCTCTTGTTGCGGAGCACGGGCTCTAGGCACGCGGGCTCAGCGTTTGTGGCTCACGGGCTCTAGAGTGCAGGCTCAGTAGTTGTGGTGCACGGGCTTAGTTGCTCCGCGGCATGTGGGATCTTCCCGGAGCAGGGATAGAACCCATGTCCCCTGCGTTGGCAGGAGGATTCTCAACCACTGCGCCATCAGGGAAGCCCGATCTTTTCCTTTTTGATGACAGCCTCAGGAACTACTCATTTTGAGGTTCTGGTCAGATAACTTTTACTCAAAAACATAACTGCTTTTATTGGTTTGGTGCTGTTGGAGTGATGTAAAAAGGAAAATCGGCATTAGGTTTTGAACTCACAGTTAATTAACTTCTATCCTGAAGACAGTATCTCCCTAATTAATGTGCACCATTATAAAGAAAGATGCTCTCTGGAATAGACGTGTATTTGATTCTTCTACATATTTACTCTAGGGGAAGAACACGTTAAATGTTAAATTCCTTTTCTCTTGGTTTCAAAATTCACCCCTAATCTCATTCCTCATGTCACTTCTAAAAGTTAACAACTTTCTTCACTTAAGTCTGTACATATTCAGTGGTCTATATATTACAATATGTAGAGACCCACGTTCTTCTGGTCTTTCTTTATGTAACAAATCCTTTATTCTTCGAAGGGGAACCTGGATTTCTACCCCAGTTTTCTGAAACTTAATTCATAAAAACACATTATAATTTACTTTTCTCTGTCATCTCAAGAGCTTATCAATGTTTCAAACATGTTACCCACAGATTACATTTTAACGAGGAAAAATATCACTAATTTTTAATATTATTTATGAAAATGTCTCATACTATTTGTATTTCTGAGACATGCAACAAAACATTTAAGCTGAAAAGCCCACTAATTTTAACCGATGACCCTCAATGGGCTCTAAGTGTTATTCACTGCTTTTGGTAGCCAAAGAAAGAGATTAAGGCTTTTTAAAGATATTTGTTATTGTCTTGTTGCAGCTCAGTTTTTGAGTTTGATAGGCTATGAAACCTTTGAATCACCCTCAAGATATGGAATCTTGTCATACCTGGGTTTTTAAATAATGAAGATCATTGATTATTGTAGATTAAAGGTGTATTCACAGTATTGAGAAGTGATACAGAAAGTGAACACGGTAAATCATCTACATCTATATAATGCCAAGGACATTCTGAGGAATCAGGTGACTTCAGATTTCAAAATGAATTTCTTTTCCTTCAGGAATCATTTGGGGCAAATGTAACTTGAAGCACACACATGATTTCTAGTCAAACAATATTCTTTAGGGATTTCATTTATCAAGTTTTGCCCATTCAGGATACCAGAATCTCAATGCGCTTGTAGGCTACCGCACAGCTGTATATCAATTTACAGCAATACCTGAATGAGTTGTGCACGAGCACAGTGAAACTAGTCAAAGAGCATACTACCTGTTAGTTTATACAGCACTGTATTTTAGAACTACAGGTACCAGACAGGAGTTATGATCTGAATTTTTATATTATCATTTGGTGATTTGGTAGAAACCGGTGGCAATGAAAATGTCTTTACCTTAGCACAGAGCAGATTTCTCTTCTCTCACTTTTCAGGTTTGACTACCTTTCCTATATAGGTCTCAAAATGCTCCATGCCCTTCTGGGTACTTTAGAAATTCCCTTGTATCAAGTATCTAAATCACTGCTACATACTATCAGCATCTCTTTCCTCTATTCTCAAAGTTCAGCTTTTAAATAGAGACATTATATATATATATATATAGAGAGAGAGAGAGAGAGACATATATATAGACAATATACACATATATAGAGAGACATTATATTTAAATAGACACATTATACCAATCAGCTACATTCGTTAAGTATTTGCCCCACTGCTGTGGTCAATGCCTGGTGACAGCCATTTATGTTCCTGTCTTCATCCTCCATTTGTATTTCCCTATTTCTATCCCTTTTGAAAGGCATATGACACCGTCCAGGTTCTCAGGTGACAGTCTTAATTATTATACAGTGTATATATCAGATATATCACTAAGCATTTTACATTTTTGTTCTTTCTTATTACAAAACCCCATGAAACAGATGTAATTATTTGCTCCTTATAGATTAGGAAATTCAGGCTCTGTGCAGTCATTTAACTTGTCCAAGTTTTTGTAGATTAGAGCCAGCAGAGGCAAAATAAAATTTTATCAGTGATGTCGAGGGGCTAGTTTCTGGAACGTCAATATAGAAAAGTAGTAAGTACATAGATTCTGGTGTCAAACTGTCTGCATTCAAGTCCTGGCTCCAATCCATTGCTAGATTTGTGAACTACTGTAATTATTTAATCTCCCTAAGCTTCAGTGCTTTCATCATTGTAGCAGGCATAATGATCGTTCTTAACTCATAAAATTATTGTGAGGATCTGATAAGATAATGCATATAAAGTTCTTGGCATGGTGCCTGGTATATGATAAGTTCTCAAAAATTTTAGTTGTTAGTCATTAATCTATCTTATTTTTCCACCAAGTTGATGGGAGAGGGTTATTTTCCCCTGCACGTTTAGACAAAAAATAGAACTTCCAGATTGAATCTAAGTTCAAAAGCTTTCCTCCAGTTCACAGAAACATGGCTAGCATCACTGAATGTTCCTTCTGACTGCATTCGTCCATCATTTTATCAGAAGAAAGATGCCACCATGATGGGGACTACACAAACACAAGAAAAAGTCAACACAAAAATCCAACCATCTGGGGCTTCCCTGGTGGCGCAGTGGTTGAGAGTCCGCCTGCCGATGCAGCAGACATGGGTTCGTGCCCCGGTCCGGGAAGATCCCACATGCTACGGAGCGGCTGGGCCCATGAGCCATGGCCGCTGAGCCTGCGCGTCTGGAGCCTGTGCTCCACAACCGGAGAGGCCACAACAGTGAGAGGCCCGCGTACCGGAAAAAAAAAAAAAAAAATCCAACCATCACTGAATGAAAAACTTGCTTTTAAATATTAGCTGTGTAAAGAAAAACTTGATTCCTTTCTCATTTTGTTTTTAAACTGCTGGGTACTGTGTATTTGCCACGTGAAAAGCACTTGGCTAAGCTCTTCTGACGTAGCATCTACTTCTCAGAATAACAATGGGAAGTAGATATCTTTATCACCATTTATCAGACAAGGAGATGGAGGCCCAGGTGGCTCCTTAACTCTCCTTCGACAATGCAGCTGTCATCCCATAGGGCCTGGCGTGACCCAGATCTTCTTGGCACCATGTGCCACAGTCTCCCCTCCTGAGTCAGTCTACACTTGTCACGTGGTAAACGTTTACATTTTGGCTTTTAGTATTAGTTGACGTCATCTGTGAGAGACATCAAGTGAAAAAACAGACCCCACAATCATCTATATATTAAATTAATCCATAAATACATACTCAGTGTCTAATTAATTAATACAGTTAAAACTAACAGCAAAATGATAATGAAGAAGGCACTTCCACCCTGAGTTTCCAGCTCCTGTGAGACAGAGGTTTTTATATTCTTATTATCAGAGTTTTCAGAATCCTGTTCCCCCAATTTTCCAATTCCTCCTCCTTGGGTAGCAGTCTGAGCATGGAAGTCTTGTAAAGGTGCCCTGATTTTCTGTTATGCCATGACACATTTTCATTCTAAATTAATCCACCTCCCTCTTGACCCAACCACTTCCCCTCTCCCAGAATTATCCTTTCTGATTAGAATTTCCTGAAGATAACAGAGTCATCAAATTTTAGAGGTAAAGGGGACTTTGGAGACCGTGTAACTTAAAATTGTAATTTTAAAGATCCTGAAGCTAAAACACCGAAATCATGAATGATCCGATCAAAGTCACAGAAGTGAGACATAACCGAATCCAGATTTCAGTTTCCTGATGCATTCAGCATGCCTTCCAAAACTACTCAGGGAAGACAGTGTTGGACCTGCAAGAGATGTTCCTCCATAGCGGAATTTGCAGCATAGATGGAAAGAAAAGACACACACAGGTAAACTCATTGAGTTAGTTATAATCGGCTCTCCATTATAGAATGTTACTATAGTGATAAATGCATACATATATACATATATTAAGAATGTTACCACCGAGAGTAGAACTGCCATACCAACAAAATGACGCGGTATAAAGTACAAATCCAGTATCTATGAGCATCTTGAAATACAAAAGTAAAAGAACTGAGTAAAGGTTAAAGTTGGAGAGAAAACAGAAAATCATCCAGAATGAGGGATGATGGGTCCGTGCTCGGGGCATCTTCTGTGAGAAAACCTGCTTCGTGCTCTTTGCCTAAAGCAGCTCCCCAAAAACCTAATGACACAGGGCAGAGGCTACCTCCTCCTTAACTCCAAGAAGGGTCCTTGCAGCTGCAAGATGCAGGGTCTTTGCTCTCCTTTAAGGGTTGCCTTAGGATTTAGGAGGAAAAAAATAGGATTATGACTTTCTGGCAATGGGCCAACTCATTTGCAGCCAAACTATTATTGGAACAAATTGACAAGAAACATTAAATGTCTCCATTACCAGTAAGAGTGTAAAAAATATGAGAAAAATGTTACCCTGGGGCAGCTCAATCATTTAAGCATTCCAGTAAGTGTTGTCTCAAAATGTTACACTGAAGATCTTCCTTTGACACAGCCTGACATGCATCCACCATCAATTAAGTTATCTAAACTATTCCTGAATCTCTCTTTTAACAACATCACCTTTCTGAGAAAAGAGTTTCATATGTTTATAATCCCTTTCAATTGTGAAAGGCAACCCTTATTCTGGTAATCAGAGATGAAATAAAGAGATCTGAAGTTACTATATGCACATCCTTCAAAATGTTTTCAGACTTCAATCATCTCCCCTCTCCACTTTTATCTGCTGAGGTTAGAGTTCTTTTTTCCTTGTGTGTGTGTGTGGGGGGGGGGTGTGGGTCTGTCATTATATGGAAACCAGTCAATCCCATTTCAACTGCAACTCTATTGAGACGTCCAATATCTTTCAAATATGTGATCGTTTACTGGAAAACTACTGAACTCTATGAAAATTCCTTTTGAGACAAAAGCATTAAAAAAGCCCCAAGTAATAACATGTCCAGAAAGACCCAAAGTATCTATTTTTCATGTTTTCTGTTTTGCTTTGTTTTTTGAATATTGGATAGGCAGCTGACAGAGCTGAAGCAGAACAAGCCAAGTGGCAGTAGTGCCACCTGCTCGAGTGAACGTTCTTCTCATCCTAAAAGAATCACCTTGTCTTCATGTGACGCTGACCACTCTGCCGCTCCAATACTGGCAACAATTCCTGCTGGTACTTTATGAATACCTAAACGAAAATTCACCTTGAAAACCCAAGAGGCTCCACTTATGGTGGATGTGACACTGATAGGATTACTGTGCGCTGTAATATTAATTTCAGTTTAATGTAAAATTACTATCAAGTGTACTAATTACGTCCCTTGTCCCCAGTGAGAATATAGCATTGAAACACAGAAAACAAACATGGTTACCAAAGGGGATAGCGGGGCGGGAGGGAGGCAGTTAATTAGGAGTTTGGGATGAACATAAACACACTACTATATATAAAACAGGTAAACAAGGACCTACTGCACACAGAGAACTATACTCAGTATCTTGTAATAACCTCTAATGGAAAAGAATCTGAAAAAGAATATATATATACACAGATATATGTATAACTGAATCACTCTGCTGTACACTTGAAACCAACAAAACATTGTAAATTAACTATACTTCAATAAAATAAAACACAGCATTGATATTACACCCTAGATTTTTCAGGGGATAGTTATGGAATCATCAGGCAGAGCTGAGGGCCTGACACATTGTAAGTATTCCTTAAATATGTCTGAATGCGGAAATGAACAGTTCCAGGCACGCACAACACCTATTCATTACATGTTTAATAAATAAAATTTCATTTGAATAATTAAACAATTACATGCTTTAAACACTAATCTGACACATTAAATTGGTCAAGAAAGGTCCCTGTTCTCAAAATAGAGGTTAGCATTATTGATGTTGAGAATGTTTTTCTACCAGCTAGTAACTGACCCAGTTCAGAGAGAAAAAATCACTTATCTTCATAGCTACCAATAGAAAAGGTACCATAAACCTTTAACTATTCTTCTGCTAGATCATTACAACTAACCTAGGGACTTGCTAGAAACCTAACTATCTCTAAAATATATAGTCTGTTTTTTACTTTTTGATAAAATGTGAATATATGATCAAAGAAATTGTGATCAAACAATCTTTTTTACTGTTTTCTTGGTTCCTGAGGGCTTTAACAAATACCTTACCATGAAAATCTAATTAAATCTTTTCAGGAGCCTTTCAGACATATTTATTAAATGGTTCCAATATAATTTTTGTTAACTGTCTTCCAAAACACGTAAAGTATTAATTAGGACTTTTGATCATTCATCAATGCACTCAACAAATTCACTAACTACCAACTGTGTGCCAACTGGCCAGAGAAAGACAATTCATTCACATGGTCATCACAGTTTTGTTTATAATATCAAATATTTGGAAAAAACAATTTAAACAGTATTAAATTGCTTAAATAAACCCTATTCAACTAAATCAGTGCAACCATTAACACTTAAACTGTATAAAGATAAATAATTGTTTATAATAAATTGTTAATTTTTAATTGGAAGAGCTGAAACATTTTAGTTGGAATCTGGTTGTATTTTCCTCTATGTTTCTATAGCCATATATGAAAAGAAAGCAAAATACGCACTATGGCTTGATAACAAAATGCATATGTTCATGGATTAGAATTAAAAATCTTAAACAAAGTGTTGAAAATTAACCAAAAGGTTAAATTTTGTTATCTCTTAGCAATACACTTAGTTAACTGCTTTATTGCTTTCTTCGTTTTTCTGCATATTTATTTGGTACTTAGTATATGTTCAGCACTAAGCAGGGTCTGATGACACAGTGGTGAGCAGGACCCCATCCTGAGGCTCCGAGGGCTAAAGTCTTGGGAATAGTTAATTCTACTAACAGTGTGTTTTATTAGGATTTGGTAAGAGGGACAGAAGTAGAGGGTGCATGGAAGAGAGGCCTGAAATCATGTCTTAGGACATCAGATAACACGTAGCTTATAGATAATATCTGGTCAGCAATGAATGTCTATAATGTATATTTCAGAAAACACTGTAATTAAAGTTAGTGTGTTCTAAAAGACTGAAGAAGGAGAATGAAAGCTTACATTCTATTAGAAAAGTCTGGGATGCAGATTCAAGTATCAACTGAACAACACATATTCAACAAATGGCCAACAACAAATAATGTGGGAAAACTAAAATCTATTTTAAAATGAAAGAGATGATTTCTTTATGATTACCCCAGTGGTCTGAATTCCATCGTCAGCTCTGTGTAGGGACTTCATCATGTCATGTTAGATGAATCACTAAATCTTTCCAAAGTGCCATCAATCAAACTATCTTGACAGTAATTATATGTTAGGCCCCAGAGGAAATTTATGGGGATGAACTTAAATTTCGTTCTTGGCCAAAATGAACAGGAAAGACCAGGAAAATGTCTGCAATTATTATCTTATGTAAAAGATAAACAAAGAATGGAAATTATTTTTTATAAGAGTTTAAAAAGTAAAATTTCAGTTTAAAAGTAAAATTCAATTTTTCAGCATTTTCAAAGTTCATGTAATATGCCATGTACCTTAATTTTTTCCTCATTAGTTTTTTTATGAAAAATATGAGATGTTTTTCTGGTATATGTTAAGACAAATCTTTCAGAGTCTTCTTAGGTCAAATCAAAGAAAGATTTCAATTCATTTTTCTCTTCAGTGTTAATTCAGCATTTCTAAAGTACTGTGATTTTTAAAAATTGGTTAAAAAATAACATGATTAAGTATTCCTCTGCCACAATTAAATTAATATTGAAAATCCAGTTAAACTAATATTATAGTGTTTTAAAATACAGTTTATTACAAAGAAAATACATAACTCTAATAGTGTATTTTAAGCTTATATAGGTAAACTAGAATTAAAACATAAAACGTGCATATACATATGTTAAAAATATAAATTAAACATTTTCAAATACATGCCTTGCAGAGATATTTTCAATTTGGAAAAAAAATCCACCAGTTCTTTCTTGAATAGACTCCTAGACGTTTTGGACAGGGTAGTGCACTATTTCAGATATACTTACATTTACTTTACTTTATTAAGGAAGACCCTGAAGTCTCTAAAATTTAACTGTCTTGTTCAAGACTGTATTGCTGTTAGTTTCATGGCGTATATGCCTATAAAAGATCCCTGAAGATAGGTGTCCCATCCAACACCCAATATGAGTGAATAAAAGGCTGGTGACTAGAGAAACCCACCTCAGTGTCTGATTCCTTTCACTTAGTCTGGTGTCCTATTCACTGGCATCTTTGGAAAGAAGGAAATTGGGTTAAGATAATATTTTTCATGCTCTCTAAATATGGTATACGCAAATTCATAGGCATATGCAATTATGTTTGTTTTCATTCTTTTTTACTGAAGTATAGTTGATTTACAATGTTGTGTTACTTTAAGGTGTACAGCAAAGTGATTCGGTTCTCTCTATATATACTGTTTTCAGATTCTTCTCCCTTTAGATTATTATAAGGTATTGAGCATAGTTCCCTGTGCTATACAGTAGGTCCCTGTTGTTTATCTATTTTATATACAGCAGTGTATATATGTGAATCCCAAACTCCTAATTTGTCCCTCCCAGGCATATGCAATTTTTAAAGCAGGGCTCATATATTTAGGTATAGTCCTGACTAAGATGGAAGGAAAAAAATAAACCTTCAACTCAATGTTGAAATTCTGAACTTCTGAGACACTATTCCTTCCTGAAGGGCATCATTTCTGGGAGTAAATAAATGAAGGAGATTAAATACAGTGGAGAAACTCAAAGACAGAGAGGAAAGAAAGTAATTTATGTAAAAAAGCCATTATGCCATGGCCATGAACACATAAAGAACGGGTGAATATCTACCTTGAAGATCCATTATCCTACGTCAAAGTGTGTCTTTCAATTTAGGAATTTTTTAATTTGGGAAAAAATAAAGGAAAAGTTTTCCTTTAAGAAGTTTGATCTGACAGGCCATAGTTCCAGCTTTATCTTTTACCCCTCTCATATTCAGACTGAATGCTCTATTACATGCAGTTGCTCATAGCTCTCTACACACCTTGACTTTACTTGTTGATGCCATTCCTTCTCTTTAACTCACATTCCCTTCCCCTTTCCTACGGCCTTCCTCTTTCTCTTACTTATTTTTGTGTTAACTTGTACTTGAAGCTATCAGTGCAAATTGATACTTGTACAATTCAGGTATCAGGTCACCCAGAATTCCTCCTCATTGTTCTTCTGCTTCTTATCCCACAGCCACCTGTGTCGGGTACTCTTTTTAAAGCCCCTGAACTCTCCTATGCATATCTCTGCTATCATATTTTGGTGGCCTTTATAATTATGTGGCAGTCGCCCCTATTAGCCTTGATCTCCTTGAGTATAGTCATTATCTTTTTCATCTTTGCTACACTGATGCCAAGCTCAGTACCTGACAGGTACTGGGTAGGGAATATATATTTGCTAAATCAATACTTGAAACATCAATAAATTGGCCCCTCAAAGTACAAGATTAAGTAATAGAGGCAGGGGCTACTTTGGGGGAAGACAGTTGAATAAACACTACCAGAATAATATGGTTTGAGGAAAAAGTGTTCCCCAAAAGTCTCTTTCCTTACAATATTAGTGTTACAAGTTTCTTCTGTGGAATCAGGCGTTCAAAAAGCACCAGTTAAAATGCAAATGGGTTGCCCACAAGGCATAATATATCAACTCATTAACATCAATTCTCAAATAACAGAGAGCTCGCTTGAGTTTAACGAAATGGGCCTTGAAATAGCTAAGTTTAGATGATATAGCTTACCCAAGCATAAGCTATTGCCCGAGGGGAAAAACAAAGTGGTGGGTATCACAGTGAAGGCTAAATATGAAAAAGTTGAACGGGGGAGCTATGAAAATAAATGTCATAGATTTCAAGAGAGTATCTAACCTTGACTGCAGAGAAAGCAATGGAAGTTTTGAAGTCATGAACGGAGAGTGAGGAATACTATCCTAGAGAGACAAAGAAGGTTTAGGGGGAAAATTTTTAATAATAAAATTAAAAGGAGAAAAGAATGATGGCCCTAAACCTCAATGCAGCAAATGGAAACTTTTGATTTTCCTTCTGTCCTTTCTTGTCACCCTTTCATATTCATTTCCTGCTAAAACAGAGGAGCAGAAACACTATCGGCCTGTGTCACTGCGTAGCCTGCACGCTCTGTTTACCCATCCGAGGCTTCTGGTTCACGTCAGCATTCGAGGCCTGTATTAAATAATGCTGGGAGTGCCAGCCTCGGGATTCTGGGCTTCCTGCCAGCTACTCACTTGTCTTTCTCCCCGCAGGACGGCAACAAGGATACATCTGCTATCCCTGACCTTGTTACTTTAATTTCCTTCATTTTCTTCTCCTATCTTAAAGCATGTTATCAGACCAAAAAAAAAAAAATAAATATTTCTAATCACTGGCTATACTGTTTCTTCTACAACTAAAAACTACAATTTAGAATGTTGTAGAGCGTAAGACTTCCCTTTACCTGAGTAACAGTTTTCATACATGCTGAGGTAAATATTAAGATACAGCAATCTAAGCTTCCATGGACAAATATTATAAAATGTAGCCTCAGCAAATATCAAAGCATTTTCTTTTACTGCTCTTTGCATGCCCTTCCAACATTGATTCTTTTATGGATTCATGGTTTTCATTCTGAAAAGGCAATGTAAAATTTTTTTTTTTTTTTTTTTTTTTTTTGCGGTACGCGGGCCTCTCAGTGTTGTGGACTCTCCCATTGCGGAGCACAGGCTCCGGACGCGCAGGATCAGCGGCCATGGCCCACGGGCCCAGCCGGTCCACGGTATGTGGGATCTTCCCTGACCGGGGCACGAACCCGTGTCCCCTGCATCGGCAGGCGGACACTAAACCACTGCGCCACCAGGGAAGCCCAAGGCAATGTAAAATTTTAACAATAAAAATAAAAGTTGATTTTTGGCAATGTCTAAGTTGGCTCCAGAGACAAACCTAAGGTATTAAAATCCACCCTCCTTCACTGATCAGCTGGCAAAACGTAACAGCGTGTGAAACTAACGTCATTTAATTTCTCCAAGTTTTTGTTTCTAGATGTATACAATGGAATTAAAATCAGTGACCATCCTACAGTTGCTGGGATTATTCTTTGGCAAACACCAAGGAGTTTACCCAGTATGTAGCACCAGGTAAGGCCACAACATACATAGATTGTCAGGACAGGATTAGCAATTATGTCAATGGCCCATTCTAATCTCCGCTCAGTGATGAGTTTATACTGTAAAATCTGGCAGGTCTTCTAAGTGTCTAAATTGGCATTGCCCCCAGGGACCATTAACAGATCATCTATTTCTTTACAAAGTGCTTCTAAAGAGTTGTCATATGGAAAGTTTAAGGACATCCTGAATTTTTGGAAAGAACTTTGCAACTATTGAAGTATCAAGAGAAATTAAGCAGAGAATAGAAATGCATAAATTTTTGCTTCCTTGCATTTGCACCTATAGCTTAAGTTTTCCAGGTGTTCAAAGATAATAATTTAATTAAATCCTACAAGTCTTTTTAAAATATCTTCTATGTGATAATAGATCAAAAATATAAACAAGAGACTTCATTCTGCTCAAGGAGATTATTTTCAATGTAAAAGACTGATTTTAAATACTGATAAGCATAGGGAACATACTCTAATAAGGAGCATAGGCTCTGAAGCCTAATTGAAATCCCTACTTCATCATTTGCCAGCTCTGTGACCTTAGAAATACTCCTTAACCTTTCTCTGCCTCTATTTTCTCATCTGTGAAATGGGTGTATTAAAAATATGTCAATAGATGTGTTACATGGTTTATTTAAGTTATTAACTTATTTAGTTGATACTTTCAAAGGTCTTAAAAGAATGGGTGCAGATAATACATATCATAAAATTAAACAAATTATAAAATGAATACAAGTCAGCATTTGAGAAGTATTGTAGCAAAAGCAATAGAGAAGGGTAACAGAAACAAAAGATGGAACTATATGTATTCTGGAAGAAAACACATGATACAAAGATAGATCATTTGAGTCCCCAGAACTTAACAGAATTTTTAATAGCAAGTATATTAATATTTGAATAGTATAAAGGGACATATAATTAAAAAGGTATCAGAACATTGTATTTATTTAGCATGAGTTTTAAAATCCAGTAACATGAGTTTGGAGATAAACCACTTGCCATTTTCTACTTGTGTGACCTTGACCAAGATACTAAAACTCTGTTTTTCTGTTTCCTTGGTTGCAAAAATGGAATAATAATACCCATCTAAAAGGAATGTTGAGAGGATTAGGTACATTAATTCATGCAAAGTGCTTAGAAGAAGACCTGGTGCCTGGTAAATATTCAGTAAATGTTATTAAAGGGTATATTTTCATGCACCATTACAGAACTGTATATAAATCACTGTAACCACAGCCTTCAGTTCAATTAATTAGCATCTGTCAACCCATAATATGATCTCATTAGTATAAATTCACTATCTTGCCATTATCTATTCTCTTCCCAAGAAAAAGCTCAGTGATCTCAAAAGGTAAGCTACAATTTACAAGGTGAGGAAATCTGGAAAAGTTTTATTGCAAAAACTAAAATGCATACTGTAAAAAAAAACGTATTAGAACTTTCTTGATCTGCCCTTCAGCAAGAGAGAAAGAGAGGCATCTATATTAGCTGTAGTTGGAATTGAAGAAATTGTGTCATCATTTTAAAATACTGAGGAAATAATAAGGTACAGTGTGCTTTCTGACAGAATTTTGATGTGTCCTTATTCCACAAATATTTTTCAGCACAGGAAGGGTTTCAGGAGTCCTTACCATACCCTTCTATGTTATGTATCTTCCCAACTTACAAAGCATCAGTATAATAACCATCCTAAAATTTCATTTCTCATTTTTTCTTCTCACACTATCCTACTTAGTATTTCAGTACTTTAAAAGAACTGTAAGTGTAGATTTTTTTTTTCCAGGAGGATTCCATTATCCTATTTAATAGTTCTATTAATTTTAATTTAAACTTACTGATGCCCTACTTATGCCAGACACTAACTAAATGGTCATTGAGTATGGGAGGTGTGTAGCTTGGCATAAACTTCTCAGTGGAGATAATATCTGAGTCTTAAATAATGGGACGAATTTTGAGACAATGTGTAAGGCAATGAACTGGCGTGTTAATAAAGAGCAAATAGTTCAATATTACTAAACCGCAAGGAAAAGAAGACTAGTTAAGATAATTTAAGTGATTAACATGATCCAGGTTACATGTGCCTTATACGTCTGCTAAAGAACTTACTCTTTACTCAGTAAGAGACAGGGAGTCATCGTAACAATGAAATTGAACTGGAGTACGAGTGAAGGTCAGATACATACCTTAGAGAGAGATCACTTTGTTACAAGAGTGGAGGATAGAGAGGGGGTGGGGGAAAACCACATGAACAGATAATACTTCCTAGTAGCAACAGATCACGTAAAAGATGAGCATCTTAACTGAAGATGTGGCACTAAGGATGGAAAGAAGGGGACTGTTGGGGAGAAGGTTTGTAGAGGCAAGACTTGATGCACTGTTGGTGGGAATGCAAATTGGTGCAGCCACTGCGGAAAACAGGTTTCTCAAAAAGCTAAAAACAGAACGACCATATGACCCAGCAATTCCACTCCTGGGTATAGATCCAAAAAAAAAAAAAAAAACACTAATTCAAAAAGATGCATGCACCCCAATGGTCATAGCAGCACTATTTACAATTGCCAAGATATGGAAGCAATCTAAGTGTCCATCAGCAGATGAATGGATAAAGAAGATGTGAGATACACACACACGTATACATACTACATACAATAGAATACTACTCAGTCATAAAAAAGAACAAAATTTTACCATTTGCGGCAACATGGGTGGACTTGGAGGACATTACGCTAAGTGAAATAAGTCAGATGGAGAAAAGACAAATTCTGTATAATATCACTTATACGTGGAATCTAAAACATACAACAAACTTGTGAATATAACAAAAAAGAAGCAGATAGATCTAGAGAACAAACTAGTGGTTACCCGTGGGGAGAGGGAATAGGGGAGGGGCAATGTAGAGGTAGGGAAAAAGCAATACAAACTATTAGGTATAAAATAAGCTACAATTACATATTGTATAACATGGGGAATGTAGCCAATATTTTATAATAGCTATACGTGGAGTATAACCTTTAAAAATTGTGAACCACTATACTGTACATCTGTAACTTATATAATACTGTACAGCAACTCTACTTCAATTTAAATAAATAAAGTTTTCAAAGACTAAAAAAAAAAAAGACTTAAAAGACAAGAGGGTGTGGAGAAGATTCACAGAATTTGGACTTCGGAAGGCGACATGAATCTTTGTACCAGCTTCAGAGATAGGATACAAAGGAAGAAAAGCACCTTTGGAGAGAAAGTGAGTTCAGATGATAGACGTATGATGTCTGAGGAGTCTGTTTAAAAATCCAGTGGAGATGTCCACTCAGTGGTTAGATATCTGAATGTGGAAGTCAGAACGGGTGCTTGTGCTATCAGCGTTATTGGGTATAGATAAGCTCTAAGAGTGTGACTAGAATATGAGAAAAAGAAAACGATTAAAAATGTTAAAGTGATGGCTAGAAAAATAAAATCCAACAAAGGAGGTCAGGAAGCAATGGGTAAGGAGGAAGGAGTAGAGCCAGGTAAGTAACCATGTTGTCAGAGAAGCCAGGAGAAGGAAGGATATCAAGGGGAAGGGAGAAATCCACAACAACAACACAGCAAAAGCATCTGAGCAAGAAATAAGTGTTTATCAGATTGGGCAGTTTGTAGTTTATGGGTGATAACAGCAAGAAAAGCTAAAGTGGAATGATGATGGTAATTAGAAGAGTAAATGGTAAGTGAGAAAATTACATGGAACAAGAGAGTGGCCACTAATCACTGAAAAGACATGGAAGGTAGAGAAAAAAAAAAAGTTGGTAACTAGAGGACTAGAGGATTGTTTAGGGAGTACGGGATAGCTAAGCATTATTACAGCTGATAAGGTGACCCAATAGGCAAAAAAGAGTTTTAAAAGGTTAGAAAACGTTGAGATAACCTGTCACACTAAAAATCATGCTGGACAAAGTTACACAGGCAGGAAAGGCTTTCTTCAAGGCTGCTACAGTAGGGGAGAGACCGGAACTCAGTCTGAGCTCAACTCCACTGAAACAAAGGACTGGAAAACTTTGAAGATCTGGGGAAAGGAGATCATAGGCCATCTAATCACGGGATTTACTCCAGAGAAAAGTAAACTTTCTCATATTTCATCTCAGGAGGTAGGTGTACAACTTGGAGCGAGTATCCTACCCTCCCACAGAAACTGGGAGATGGGCCAGGTTTCCGTGACAACCACCTTTCTTTTTTTTTTTTTTTTTAAACATCTTTATTGGAGTATAATTGCTTTACAATGGTATGTTAGTTTCAGCTTCACAACAAAATGAATCAGCTATATATATACATATGTTCCCATATCTCTTCCCTCTTGCGTCTCCCTCCCTCCCACCCTCCCTATCCCACCCCTCCAGGCGGTCACAAAGCACCGAGCTGATCTCCCTGTGCTATGCGGCTGCTTCCCACTAGCTATCTACCTTACGTTTGGTAGTGTATATATGTCCATGCCTCTTTATCGCTTTGTCACCATTTACCCTTCCCCCTCCCCATAGCCTCAAGTCCATTCTCTAGTATGTCTGTGTCTTTATTCCTGTTTCACCCCTAGGTTTTTCATGACATTTTTTTTTTTTTTAAATTCCATATATATGTGTTAGCATACGGTATTTGTCTCTCTCTTTCTGACTTACTTCACTCTGTATGACAGACTCTAGGTCTATCCACCTCATTACAAATAGCTCAATTTCGTCTCTTTTTATGGCTGAGTAATATTCCATTGTATATATGTGCCACATCTTCTTTATCCATTCATCCGATGATGGACACTTAGGTTGTTTCCATCTCTGGGCTATTGTAAATAGAGCTGCAATGAACATTTTGGTACATGACTCTTTTTGAATTATGGTTTTCTCAGGGTATATGCCCAGGAGTGGGATTGCTGGGTCATATGGTAGTTCTATTTGTAGATTTTTAAGGAACCTCCATACTGTTCTCCACAGTGGCTGTATCAATTTACATTCCCACCAACAGTGCAAGAGGCTTCCCTTTTCTCCACACCCTCTCCAGCATTTATTGTTTCTAGATTTTTTGATGATGGCCATTCTGACTGGTGTGAGATGATATCTCATTGTAGTTTTGATTTGCATTTCTCTAATGACAACCACCTTTCAAAGGGATGGCTCTCAAATCCTTGAGAAAGATATTCCCAGGTTGTAAAACCGGCAAGATGCTTTAAAAGGATTTCCATTGTGGAGGGGCAAAGTGTTTACAATGATGAGTTTCATAAAGTAGATCCTCTAAGAAAATGGAGGTCAGTGGCCTAAAGTCAGGAAGGAGCCTTTGGGGAGGGGAACATTAAGGCCATCTTGGTCAATCTAAAGACGGAGTCCTTGTAGAAGATGGAAATGAATGAGATCAAGGGTGTTGATGGAGCGGCTGAAATTAAAACCAGAGAGCATCCCCCATCAGGTGAACCTGTAGTTTTGGAAGTAAGGCTGGGGTAGATTAAAGTAAGTGGATGGATAGTGTGGGGTGGATAGTGGCGGGGCAGGTATTTGAGAGAATTCAAGCCTGGGGCTCTCAATGTTCTCAACAAGGTAGGTCAGAGAAATAAAATGACTTTGGAAAGCATGGGACTGGGCAAGTCGATGCAGCTAATGTTTGGGAAATGGGGGAAGCGAAAGTCAAGAAAGCCTACTGAAGGAGTGGAGGAGGGAGCTGATCAAAGCTTGTCCCCTTGAAATATAAAAAAAATTTATACAAAGAGAAACACAATGCTTCCCCCAAAAAGGCATTGCCCATGCCCCCAGCAGCATTTACAAAGGGCCCACTGAGTTTCCCAACTGTCATTTTTTTTTGCCTCCCACTTAAAAGGATGAGTCTGCTAGACAATTATATTTTTTTCTTTTTTTTTGGCTAATGATGTTTTCCAGTTCATCAGATTTTTTTAAGTCTTCTGTGTCAAAGCTACTATAAAGATTCCTCTCGACTGTTTCCTCTGTGTATAGAATATGAAAAAGAAGCATTGAATTTTCTCACCAACTTTTTGAATTTTCTAAACTTTAGTTATTAGAGCAATGCTGGGTCTGTGCATTTCCCTGCTCCTTTTCACAGTACATTAACTTTAAAATAACATCTAAGTCCCTATCTAGCTGTTTTCACATTTTATTTTCTTCTATTGCCAGCCAATGAATTGTTCAACTTCCCAGTCTCTCTTTTGGGATTCTACTTTCATTGACAGTAAGAGTTATTAAGATCTGTGTAGTTGATTTTTATCCTCATTTAGATCTGTTTCTATCTCTAGGGTAACTTTTTCTGTGCACAACTCCAATTACTTTATTTCTGTACTGTCCGTACTTTGGACCAAAATTTGATTTTGTTCATTCTTATTCTCATATAATGTATGCTTGGACTCCTTTTTATTCTCCTGTCATGGTTACTCACTGGTGATATTTTTTAAGGGTTTTATGGTCTGAGATTAAAATCTAGGGCTTCCCTGGTGGCGCAGTGGTTGAGAGTCCGCCTTCCGATGCAGGGGACATGGGTTCGTGCCCCGGTCTGGGAAGATAGCACATGCCGCGGAGCGGCTGGGCCCGTGAGCCATGGCCGCTGAGCCTGCGCGTCCGGAGCCTGTGCTCCGCAACGGGAGAGGCCACAACAGTGAGAGGCCCGCGTACCGCAAACAAACAAACAAACAAAAAAAATCTATTTGCAAGTTTTACATACATATTCCATTTCTGGAGAAATTTGGGGTGTTTTGTTTTGTTTTGTTTTTCCCACCTTGGAAATTTCCATCACAGCTCTTCTTTGGATAATGCTTTTACTCACATATAAAACTGTACGCCATAAACATATTTAGAATTTTACAGCCTTCTTTATATAAATATTACAATGATAATGTTTTAATCTTTCTTCTTTCAATTACTTTTCTTTTTAACATGAGGAAGAGATTGGATTAGGTAATTCACAAGGCCCTTCACGTCTTAAAAAGTCCTGTTATAAAAATGTTTCTCAACTTTACCTTGATATTTAGATTTGGCCTCTTCTTCTGAGTTAGGCCTCAGGAGAGTAAGCAGTGTCCAATCAGCTATGATTTGAAGGCTTCCCTGCACTGACCTGCCTTGAAACCCTCTCTCCCCAAAACTGGCATGAAATTCTAATTATGACTGATTCCTTGGATATAAAATGTAACTTTGGATATAAAATATAACTTCATATCTCTGAAACTCCTGGAGCTAAAAAGATGGGTTCCTAGGCCAGGAGCGAAAGGTCAGATAGTCATGTCTTCCAGTAGCAATCAAAGCCTATGGGTGGCAGGGGTGTGGACAGGAAGATACTAAATGAAAAGAGTTTTTTTTTTAAAGGGACCAGTTGGGGCAAGTGTTAAGGTCAGTCTAGAGTTAGTCACACTCCTATGTTACGGACATGAATATTTATTATAATGTTAAATTCAATATTCTTTTGGTTGTTAACTTATCAGCCTAACACTATGACATGTGGAAACAGATTGTCTTTTTCGGGAAGTTACATCGTTTTCCACTGAGAACAAAAGACAAGCATATTTAGCTCTTCTATTGAAATCGCACTTGAACAGATTAGTGAAAGGTTCTCTTAAACGTGCTCTCTAAGTTTTTATAAGAACATGTGCCCTCACTTTAATAACAGGGGTACTACCTCAATGTAAAAAGAAACAAGGGCATTGCACTTCCCTTAGCAAATCAATGACCATATTAAAAAAAAAAAAAAAAGACAGCCACTTTTGTGTTCAACAGCAGTGAAATTTGTGCACCCTCCCAAAAAACTTCTGAAAATTGAAAGCCACTAATTATCGCACTGCAAAAGATAAACATTTCTACCTAAACACATGTAGAAGATTCCAGACAATCAGACAGTCCTAAAAGGAGGAAATAAATAGCAATTGAACTATAGAAAGGAAGGTAGGTTATCACAGTAGTTAAATAATTTTTTTTGTCCTGACAGCGCTAATTAATCAGATATTTAGATCATTAAAATCAATATTTAGTTGTTAAAACACCAGCCGTGAAAGATTTGTGGTCCAGATCTGATCCTTAAACAATGGAAAACATTTATTGTACCTCAGGCTTAAGATTTATAATTTAAAATAAATAATAACAATAATATCAAGCATTTGTATATTTTGATTCCTGTGGAATTCCCAATATTCCCCAGTGCATTCATGTGCTATACACAAGACACTTTTGTTGGACATAAAAACTGACTGAGGGTGTAACTGTCCACTTATGTTTAAAGTAAATCAAGATCAATTTCTTCTTTTTTTATATTAAAAAAATACACATTCTAATGTTTTCTTTCCCTACTCCAAAGTTCTGTTGGGGCCATCTAGCACTGACCCAGAGGTCCAGCTACATTCTAAGTATGTGAGATAATAAGAGTTATTATTTTGACATTATTGTGTGAAGGAATAATCTTTGGTGGCAATTTTACCACATATGCAATAGTAATGTAAAGGTGTGTAAGCATTTCACACGATACTATCAAAATGCACAAACTGATGTGCACAAGGCTCTTCTTAGGAAGGGTGGCACTGTTTGCTCGAGTGTCACTCACAAATGGTGGCATGTTTTAAAAGTCCTCTTTCCCTTGTCCAGTGAAATATGTAGTCTTACCAAATGGTGCTCATGTTACCTAAAGGTGATATTCTAAAGTCAGTGCATAAGATGAAAATTATATCTGAACAAAATGTCCCTTAAAAATAGATTATAAAGTGGTTCGAGAATGGTATACCTTGTTAGTCACAATAAGGTGAAATGATTTACAGGAGTTGGCCTGTTTTTAGGAAAGTTGCTGTAAGAGTGTACAGTAAGTCCCCTACATAAGAACAAGTTCCGCTCCGAGAGCATGTTCGTAAGTCCAATTTGTTGGTAAGTCCAACAAAGTTAGCCTAGGTACCCAACTAACACAATTGGCTATATAGTACTGTACTGTAATAGGTTTATAATACTTTTCACACAAATAATACATAAAAGACAAACATAAAAAATAAAGAAAAGATGTTTAATATTATACTACAGTACCTTGGGAAGTACAGTAGTACAGTACAACAGCTGGCGTACAGGGGCTGGCATCGAGTGAACAGGCAAGGAATCAAGGTACTGTACTACTGTACTCTATACAGCACTGTAAAGTACACAAAAGCACAGCCACTTGTAGAGGATGCACAGACGTGACAACGTACGCCAGACACGTGAACTAACTCACATGATCGGATATGTGAACACCCGCGTTTGCATCTTTGAAAGTTCGCAACTTGAAGGTTCATATGTACGGGACTTACTGTGTTTCTTTGCATTTTGAGATCGTAGTGGCTGCCTGAAGATGGGGATGACCTCCCCACCAGAGAGGCCTAGGATCACAGCTGCATCCCCCATTCCCACATCACGTTCACTCCAGGGTATATACTCATCAAATCACCCATACTTCAGAAAGGCATGTTTTCCATGCTCACTCTTGCCTTCTCTCCACCTCCGAATTTGAACTCCTGAA
Source organism: Aethalodelphis obliquidens (assembly GCF_003676395.1). NCBI lineage: Eukaryota > Metazoa > Chordata > Mammalia > Artiodactyla > Delphinidae > Aethalodelphis > Aethalodelphis obliquidens. Next base: position 9,507,119 of record NW_020837968.1, read on the forward strand.
TTTTTGCCATTTAAATTTTCCATGATATTGACTATACTAGACCTCAGAGTGCCCTTACAGCTCTGAGCTCTAAGATAAGCCATTTCAAAATTCAGCTTTAGTTGTGAAGCCTCTTCCTCTGACAAATGGTACACTATCTTGGCTGAGAAGAGTCGCCTGCAACGTCTACCTGCAGTCTGGAAAAAAAAAAAAAAAAAGAAAGAGAAAGTCTAGCTGCAGGCTCGGCTGCCACAGTGTCCTGCATCCCGGGACCGTACTGAACCTTTGGAGACTGTGCTCCAGGGTGATTTCATTCCATCTTCCTGCACCTCACTGCCGCGATCTTGTCACGCAGCAGTCACTGACAAATCCTACTGTCACACTAGAGAATTCATTGTTGGCAGGAACTAAACAGTCTGCCAGCAGTGGGCCAAACACATTCTTTAGACTGCATATCTAGGCATTCACAGGGAGGACTAATCTGCTTTGTCTCTCGGTTCCTTTTCAAAAGGGTTTTGTCTTAAGCCTCTGCAGGTCACAGCAACAGACACTTAAAATAATGCATCGCCACCCATCACCCCCACCCTGAAGACACCGAGGAGGAATGCATTTAAGTGGTATTGCGCCAGAAAAGATCAAAATGTGCGGCTTTTAAATTGCCAGTGAATAAAGCAGAGAGCGAACACAAAGTCATTTTATACGTCAGTTTTGCTTTTCCATTTCTCTCAATGGCACTATTCCCTAGATATCCCGGTGTTAGGACAGGTATTGTTACAGTCAGCAGCAACTGGACTTGACCCATTTAGATTGCCACTTCCAGACAAGTTAATATCATTCATAACCCGGACGCCAAACAGTTGGTGATTCCAGAGAACAGAATTTTCTATGGCACGAGGGCTGCCAGATATTTCTCTTCGTGAGATTCTAGGCTGGCGTCTGTTCCCGTAACTCATAAAGATTCTCATGGGTGCTCTTCCTCCCTCTAGGCAGGAAAAGATATCTCACAACACTTTGGCTTAAAGAAAATGTCTGATGATGGGGATTATATTCAAAATGCAATCTAAAATTGTGATAACTAAAAGGAGATGTAAAAATTATTCATCTATGTCTCTGGTTGCTCCCAACTTGCTCAACTCTAAAGTAATATTGATCTTAAGAAGAAAATATTTTGTAGAGAATAACCTGACATATCACTAAATACTCTGAGGTTTTTTTTTTTAAAAAAAAGATCAGAAGGTTAGAGCTTTGAGGTTGGAAGAAGTACATACACAGTAACTTTTTGTTTTTATTTAACGTCATGTTTGAAATCTACTCTTACATAGGTTAATCTCCTCTATTCTCACAAAATAAACTTTTTTCTAATTAAATTCTGCCTTGTGTAAATTGAAATTTCGTGTTATGTTATTCGATAGTCTATGCCATATGATTCAGCATATAGGTACAATATAGGGAAATATGTATGGACAAATTTAATGGAGTAATTGGAGAATTTTAATGAGGTACCTAATACAAAAACTCCATAATGTTAGAACACCACTAGACATGCCTTTGCATAAATTTTGCTCTTCAAAAGGACGGTATTCAACAGGTCTTATGAGGCTACTTCTGTTGCAAAAAAAAAAAGAAAAAGAAAGAAATGACTAGTTAAGATGGTGGAGTTGGTAACAAGCATAACCATAGGGCAATAAGGGAGCTGAGACCCCCCACCCTGAAATTGCAAAGCCAGCAGTCCTAATGCAGCCATTCTCAGGAAGACAGGAGTGGGAGGGGGAGTGTGGATTGAGGGGTGCTGCAATAGTCTTAGCAAAGAAGAAAAGTGTGGGTATCATTCTCATTTTATACCATTAAGTTGATTAAACTGCATTCCGATTGTTTCCTTTCTTTCCCACTAAAAGTAACTTTCTCCTCTTAGCTCCCATTCCTGAGCAACTTCAACTTATGCATGAAGCATCATACATCTTTTAGGCTCAACTAGCTCCCATAAACTAGCAGTTGTAGCTCCTAAAACTGTCAAATTCCTACATGTTTTTCGTTATCCTCCTAGCAGAGAAAATGTGATTACTCTACCTCATCAGGTTAATTAGGTCATTGGTTTACTGTACAAGCTACATGTTAGTTGTTCTTGGAACAAGTGACCCTTGTTAGTCTAATTAGCTGCGGCCACGGAATTCATGGAACATTCCCCAAGAGAGAGCATATTCTGGGCCATGAAACACACCTCAGCAAATTTAATAGAACAGAAATCATACAATGTCTGCTTTCAAGCCACGATGGAATTAAACTAGAAATAATAGAAATATCTGAAAAATCTCCAACTATTTGGATTTTAAACAACATATTTCTAAACAACACATGAGTCAAAGAAAAAATTCCAAGAGAAATTTCAAAATATTTTGAACTAAATGAAAAGGAAAACACAACTTACTGAAATTTGTGGGCAGAGGGAAATTTATAGCATTGAATGCATATATTAGAAAAGAAAAAAGATTAAAATCAGTAGTCTAAGCTTGCACTTTAGGAAACAAGAAAAAGAAGAGCATATTAAATACAAAGTGAAAAGAAGAAAAAAGTAATAAGAATTGGAACAGAAACATATGAAATTGAACACAGAAAATCAATGAAACCAAAAGCCACTTTTTTTTTTAAGATCAATAAAATAAATGAGCCTGTAGCCAGGGAAACTAAAGAAAAAAAAAGAGGACAGAAATTACTGAAATAAATAGAGTACAGAAATAAAAGAGGGTATATCACTACACATCCCAAGGACAGTTAAAGGATAATAAGGGAATCCTACGAACAACTCTACGCCCACAATAGATAACCTGCATGAAATGGACCAGCTCCTTGAAATCTGCCAAATCTGCTCCTTTGACAATCTGCCAAAACTCACACAAGAGGAGACAATATGAATAGGTCTATATCTGTTAAAGAAATTGAATCAACAATTAACATCCTTCCAAAACAGAAAGCCCCAGGTCCAGATGGATTTGCTGGTGAATTCCCCAAAACATTTAAGGAAGAAGTTATGCCAATTTTCCACAACTTCTTTCAGAGGATAGAAGCACAGGGAATATCCCCTAACTCATTCTATCAGGTTAGCATTCATTACTCTAATACCAAAACCAAAGGCATTGCAATAAAAGAAAACACAGATCAATATCTCTTATGAACATATATGCAAAAATCTTCAACAAAATATTAGCAAATTAAGTCCCAACAATGTACAGAAAAAATTATATATCACAACAAAGTGAGTTTTATCTCAGGTAAACAAGGCTGGTTCAACATTTGAAAATTAATTAATGTAATCCATCATATCCATAAGCTGAAGAAAAATTACATGATTATATCAATAGAGGAGAAAAAGCATTTGACAAAATCTAACACCCATTTATGATAAAAATTTTCAATAAACTAAGAATGGAGGGGAACTTCCTCAACTTCATGAAAAACACCAACAAAAAACCTATAGCTTACATTATACTAAATGGTGAGAAGCATGACACTTTACCACTAAGGTAAAGAACAATAGAGGATTTCCCCTCTCACCAGTGCTTTCAACATCACACTGGAAGTCTTAGCAAATGCAATAAGAAAGAAAGTAAAGATATACAGATTGGCAAGAAAGACATAAAACTGTCTTTGTCTGCAGATAAATGATTGCCTATGTAGAAAATCTGAAAAAAAAAAATCAACAAAAAAATTCCTAGAACTAATAAGCAATTACAGCAAAGTTGGAGGATAGAAGGTTAATAAACTCAGTTGCTTTCCCACATACCAGCAATGAACAAGTGGAATTTGAAGTTAAGAACACAAAACAATTATACTAGCGTTCAAAAAATGAAATAGTTATAAATCTAACAAGATATGTGCAAGATCTATATGCAGAAAACTATAAAACTTGAATGAAAGATATAAAAGAACTAAGTCAAGAGATATCCCATGTTCATGGATAGGAAGACTCAATATTGTCAAACTGTCAGGTTCTTTCTAACTTTATTTATAAACTTGATGCAATCGCAAACAAAATTCCAGTAAGATATTTTGTGGATATTAACAAACTGATTCTAAAGTTTATATGGAGAAGCAAAAGACCCAGAATAGCCAACACAGTGTTGAAGAAGAACAAAGTTGGACGACTGACATAATGCAACTTCAAGACTTACTATAAAGCTACTGTAATCAAGAGAGTGTGTTATTGGTGAAAGCACAGACAAAAAGATCAATGAAACAAAACACAGAGTCCAGAGACAGACCCTCTTAAATATATAGTCAACTGATTTTTGACAAAGAAGCAAAAGCAATATAATGGAGAAAAGATAGTCTTTTCTATGATGCTTGAACAACTGAAAAAACAAGTGTAAAAAAAAAAAAAAGAATCTGGACACTGTCCTTACAACCTTCAGAAAAATTAACTCAAAACGGATCACAGACCTAAATACAAAATGTGAAAGTATATATCTCCTAGAAGATAATGTAGGAGAAAACCCAGATGATCTGAGGTATGACAGTATCTTTTTAGATACAATGCCAGGGGCACTAACCATGAAAAAAATAATAAGCTGGACTTCATTAAAATTAAAGGCTTCTGATTTGTGAAAGATACTGTAAAGGGAATGAAAAGACTAGCCACAGACTGGGAGAAAATATTTTCAAAGGACATATCTGATAAAGCATTGTCATCTAAATATACAAAGAACACTTAAAACTGAACAATAACAAACAACTCAATTAAAAAATGGGCCAAAGACCTAAACAGACACTTCACCAAAGGTACACAGATGGCAAGTAAGCATATAAAAAGATGTTCCACATCATATGTCATCAGGAAATGCAAGTAAAAACAAGATACCACTATATACAGATTAGAATGGCTAAAATCCAGAACAGTGACAAAACCGAAACATTGAATAGAACGTGGAGTAGCAGGAACTCTCAGTTATTGCCAGAGGGAATACAAAGTTACAGCAACTTTGCAAGACACTTCGGCAGTTTCTCACAAAACAAAACATACTCTTACCGTATGATCCAGTAATTGTGCTCCTTGGTATTTAACCAAAAGAGATGAAAATTATGCCCACAAAAAATTGTGTGTGTGGATGTTTACAATAGCTTTACTCATAATTGGCAAAACCTGGAAGCAACCACTATGTACTTCAGTGGGTAACAGAAAAATAAACTGTGGTACATCCAGACAATAGAATATTATTCAGCTCTAAATAGAAATCAGCTATTAAGTCATGAAAAGATACAGAGGAACCTTAAATCATATTACTAAAAAAACAAAGCCAATCTAAAAAAGATACATACTGTATAATTCCAACTAAATGACATTTTGGAAAAAGCAAAATTACTGAGATAGTAAAATGCTTAGTGACTGCCAGGGCTTGAGAGGGAGGGTATATGAACAGGTAGAACACTGAGAATCCTTAGGGCAGTGAAACTACAATGCATGATAGTATAATGGTGGATATAGACATCATTCATTTGTCTAAATCCATAGAAAGTACACCAGAAATAGTGAACCTTAACATAAACTGTGAGCTTTGGATGATAATGTGTCAATGCAGGTTCATCAAGTGCAACAAATGTACCATCTGGTGAGGGATGTTGATAATGGGAGAGGCTGTGCATGAGTGGGGGGCACAGAGAATATGGGAAATCCCTGCGTCTCCTGCTTATTTTGCCCTGAACCTAAAACTGATACAAAAAATAGTCTAAAAAAAGGAAAGAAGAATGAATAAAAGAAACCAGCAAATAAACAAAGGTACCCCAAAAAAAGAAAGAAAGAAAAACAACAGGCCACCAAGCTACAAAAGATGCCCTTGTTGATAGAAACTAAAAAGATCTGCCGTAGTTTACTCAAGCTGCCATAACAAAAATACCATCGACTGGGAAGCATCAACAACAGAAAGTTATTTTCTCACAGTGCTGGAGCTTGGAAAGTACAAGACCAAGGTTCCAGCAGGCCTCATTTTCTGGTGAGCGCTCTCTTACTCGCTTACAGATGGCTGCATTTTGGGTGCGTGTGTGTGTGACGGAGAGAGACAGAGAAGGGTCTGGTATTTCTTCCTCTTTTATAAGGACACCACTTCTGTGAAATCAGGGCTCCATATTCATGATCTCATTTAATCTCATTTATCCTTAATCATCTTCTTAAAATTCCTCTCTCTAATACAGTCACCTGGGGGGTTAGGGCTGGACACAGTTCAGTCCATAGCAGGGCCCACTGTACAGAGATGATACAATTAACTGCTGGGAGCCTGCAGTTAATGGGAATCTTCATCTCAGAGAAGATGATTGAAAGCTAGGGAAACAATATTCAGCAATTTTAGCAATCTAAACTTAATCCCTTAAAGTGATGATGTTTGTAAAAAAAAAATGCAATTATTTACAAAATATTGATGCTACCATAACTAGTGAATAGATTTCAGAAGATACATAAGGTAATTCTTTTCAGTATCAACAGTACCAACAGGCAAAAATGGGGCCATAGTTGCCTCTATAGTAGCCAAATGCACCATGAGCCGTTTTATCATTTATTTATATTCTTTCACCCCACATTTTTTTTCCTCTCATCAACTGAGATTATAAAAATGATGAATTATATTAAAAAAGACTAATTTGAAGTTTCAGCTTTTTAGGCCAATTTATAATAACTGGAAAACAATACTGGACAATAAAAAGGGATATACTTGGCTTTTTATGAGTTTTTAAATACCCAGTTAATTCATTACTTTCTTCACACTGAAACAAAAGATTGCATGTCAAAAGATAAAAGGAAATATGGAAAATCAAATACCTGTAACATCTGAGTAATAAAACGTCAGACACAAGTTTAGTGAAAAGGGTCAGATGGCAGCTTATTTAATGAATAGTTTTCCAAAGAGGAACAGTCTCAATCAACAATGAAAAATAAAGCTAAATATTTTTGTTTATCATTTATTTTAATGTTTCCCTACATCAGAGACCTTTGAGTCAGACAAGGAAACAAGATCGTTACAGTGAAAATTAAATTTGAGAGATGAAGACACGTTTGGGTTGTTTAAACTAGTAGTTCATTTTGAACGTGAAATCTACAGCATCAGTGGTGAAATAAGTAACATTATCAGGCCTCTTCCTTCACGGAAAAAGACTTTCCTGGTCATTTCCCTAAAATTGCTGATCAGAGACCCTTAAGTCAGCCACGTAAAGACACAAACAACTTGAACTCTAAGAAATAGATAATACCTAGCCTCTGAACCTCTAGAGAACCCTTAAAATGTTACTAGTTCCATAAGTAGCCCCCCTTGGCACCTGGGGACTTAAATACTCTCTCTGTCACTCTCTATTAGTGAGGGCATTTCAGTTTGTAAGGCAGGAGCTGTATTGTTTTGCAACTTAACGGTCTACAGAGCTGAAACTCTCAAAGACTTGCCAGAGGAATTGAAGACATAAACGATAATCTTTTATTTAAAGCAAGTACAAAAATGAAAGACAAAAACTTTAAGTATTTTATTTGTAACAAACACATTCTGTATATAGTTGTATTAGTCAGTGCTTGTAAAAGACTCTAAAGCATCCAACACCTTCGTTTTAGGAAAAAAAAAAAACCTTATTGCTAGGGGAGAAATATTTCTTTCCTCTGTTACTTTTAAAAAAAATGCTCTACTTCACATATACATCATTTTCTTACAATCATGACATGCATATTCTTCTTAGATAATATATGGGAGATACAGTTGAGTGAGAACAGTGTCCATTTATGTTCTGAAAATGATTGATGAAAATGATAACTCAAAGAAAAAAATGGGTAATTGATGTTTCTGCTTCTTCTCATGTTTTCATATTCCTGAATTGAAGGATTTAGTATGTGAAAATTTATCATTTGAACACATCGCTCTTCCACTTAAGCACAATTTTCTCTTCCACAGGGCTAATGGGAATTAGTAGACCAACTGCTGGGATAAACTGGCTCAAGGCAGCCAGAAAAATCTTCTAAATTGGAGAGGCAGTGTGGAATTTGCTGATGCAGCCATAATTAAAGTTCGATCAGAATAAGGTATATTATAACAACGTGCACCAGAAGAGATACTGCATCTTTTTACAGAAAAGGGAGGTTGTGCGTTCCCTTCGTTTATTACTCAAAACCATAGTTTGCATTTTCAGGAATTTCCCGTGAGGGCATCTCTACCGCTGTCAAGATATTTAACCTGTGCGTTCATATTCTCAATCATCAATGAGGTACCTTTGACAGACAGTTAATCATCACTATGTATGTGCAAAAATACCTTCCCCTTTTTAATGTAAATGATGTGCAACTTTACATGTTTGTTTTTTACGTTATTTAACTATGATATTATAATAATTCATTCTGAGAGAATAAGTATACAAATGGACAGACAATATAGGGCAACAGACCTATGATCCAAAACTTCTGCAGCCCCCAGTCCAAAAAGCCAAAACACAAGGTCTACAGCAGTCGGGTGACAATAGTCAGGACTTGGTCAATGGCTGCCAGCTTCCTTCATTTATGCCTCTGCTTCTGTCTCTGGACCAACTACAGGAAGCCAAACAGGCCCCCCAAATCAATCACATAAGAGTCCCCCCTTCCAGTTAGCCTGACTCCAGCTTTCCCTTGCCAACAACCTCCAATAAGAGCCCACTTGAAGTCTTCCTTTTTACGCTCTGCAAAGCTTTCCCACTACAATGCGTGTCTTTGAGTCACTGCCAAATGCTAGTGATGGTGGCTGGCGCTGAGTAAATAGCCTCCCTTTGTTTTCATTTTAGCAGTCTTTATTTCTACAACACCATAAAATGTCACTGGCCAGAAACATTATTTATGCTACAAAATATCTAGTACACTAAGACATTTGTATCCTGTGAAATGCTATTTTAAAGGGGTGAAAAGGCAAGATTTTAAGGACTCGGATTTTAAAGACCTTACCTAGACATATACTACACCTTCCTTTTAAGAAGTCAACCTGTATTTGCTACCAATTAATTGTCAGGCATTGAGATGTGTACTGGATAGTCCAACAAACATAAATAAATTGGTCCCTCTTCTGCAGATCAGTTGTGAGTGGAGAAATAAATGAGTGACCAAATAATCTACTATAGTCTTATATTTACACATGTACCATACGTTAATAAGAAAATGTAAGGGAGAAACCTGACCCTCTACCTCGAAGGGAATGTATGGGTTGGGAATCATGAAGCTATAGAATAATCGTTTGACGTATGATCAGCATAGTTTGGAAAGGTACATAAAACATCAACTATTAAGAAGTTATTTAGAGACGCCCTTTTTTTAATGAAGATGTAAGTTTTTTATTTCTAAGGATCTGTATTACTCACAGTTCTCCAGACAAACAGGACCAATAGGATCTGTGTGTGTTTGTACGTGTGGAGAGAGACGGAGAGAGATTTATGTTCAGGCACTGGCTCATGCAGTTATGGAGGCTGCCAAGTCCCCAGACCTGCAGTCAGCAAGCTGAAGACCCACGAGAGAGCTGCTGGTGTGATTCCAGGGTGAGGGCAAGTAAACTCAGACCCAGGAAGAGCTGATGTTTCAGTTCAAGTCCAAAGGCAGGAAGAAAGATCAGTGTTCCAACCCAAAGGCTGCTATATTGAAAGAATTCTTTCTTACTCAGGGGGCGTCAGTATTTTGATATATTCAGACCATCAATGACTAGATGAGACCCACTCACATTAGGGAAGCCAATCTGCTTTGCTCAGTTCATGGATACAATTGTCAAACTCATCCAAAGTCACCCTCACAGAAACACCTAGAATAATGTTCGACCACATACGTGGGCATCCCATGGCCCACTCAGGTTGACACAAAATAAAAATCAGCAGTCTACCCCTTGTCAACTTGGCACCCATGTGCATCTTTTCTATCTATACTTAATCTCCCAATGAAGATAACAACAAATCATAGTTCCACTTGACATGACACCACTCCCCTACGTACAAAAACATACTAGCCCTTTCTCTAGAAGAGGAGGTAAATTCTTTCAGTAATATTTACTATTCTCCTTGATATTCTGTAACTTAAATACTATGATGTAAAGTTAACAGTACTTAAGTACTACAACATAAATTCAATAATCTTATGTTACATGAACAGAGAATAAAAGAGAGAAGAAAACAAAGACATTTGTGTTTGTATATACATTTTATCACATGTAATATATAATATATATTACACATAATATAGACACACAAACATATTCATAACAAAATAAGGAGGAAATACTCATGACAATTACAGTCCTCGTTTCTGTAACTGCTCGCATAGTCATAACTGGTATTTATAACTGTGTTTTGCCACTACCCAATCTGTAATCCTTTTGCCTTCAGTGAGCACCTCAGCTGGTTATGGCCCTTTACCTGGTGGGGTGAAACAAATTTTCATCCTGAAGGGTCTGGGTCATTGGTAGCCCTGCCTGTATTGGGTTGCTGTACTTTTTCACTGACTTTAATCTCAGGGCATGGTAATACTAAGAGATGCCCTAATAGATCTCCTGTATTCCAGACATACTCTCCTGACGTCCATTGAGGAACAGCGGTCCCATTTTCCCGTGGTAGTCAGGACCAATCACATCAGGCAGCATAGTAACTCCCTTGTTTGCCTGTTGATTCAGGGGCATGAAGAGTCCAAAGCGGCCTGGTAACTGTCACAACTTCAAGTTCAATGGAATTCTTGTTGTGTCTCATGGTGAAAGCATTCCTCCCACGGGAACTAAGACTTCAAGGCAGGCAGAGCATGAATAACATATTCAGCCACATGGTTCCACAAGATGTTTAAAGGTGCTACTGGAAGGCAGCTTAATAAAATCCTGGGTTAAATACAGCAAAAAAAAAAAAAAAAAAAAAAAAAAGAGAAAATGACAAAAAAAGCTCTCTTTAAGCAAGCCTCTAAAAGCCTTTAGTATCTGCATTAGCCTTGTGAATCTTCAAGAGGGAGATATAATAAGTTATCTTTTTCCAACTGTATTGGATCACAATAGTCTTTTAGTCCTGGAGCATTTTGCAGATTAGTGTCCTGTGAAACACACTTTGGAAAATGCTTCTCTTGAGTATTTTAAGTTTGAAACATTTCTAATGTTCTTTTCAATTTAAAGGAGTAAAAATATCTCTATATTATGAAACTGTTATAATAACATCTTATATAAGTACAACACTAATTAGTTTCAAAGTGCTCTCACCACAATTACAGCATTGTAGCTTTACAAGATTTTTGTAAGGCAGGTATAATGATCCTCAACACAGGATCAAGAATTTAGGACAGAGATAATTTAAGAGACTTGCTCAAGGTCACGTAGCCAGTTAGTAATAGAACTTTGGTTAGAAGTTGTTTTTTTTTTTTTTTTTTAAGATACCCAAGCAAAACTCTTTCCTCTTAATTACAATGTTTCGACAGCATTTATTCATTAATCTCTATTCATACATTACTTGCATACAATCATCGAGTTCATTCATACATGAACTCGATTAGTCACTTATGAACTCTAGACAGGAAAATGACTTTTAGCCTTCTAAGACTGGGTTTCAATACTAGTACTATACACAGACTGTGTGACTCTGGTCAGATTTCTCGAGCACTTTGAGCCTCAGTTTCCTTAGTAAATGGGGATTAGAAACAATTCCACAATTCCTTTTCTAAAACCCTATGGCCAGATGTATTTCTCAACGTCAGCCGTATTATATTCGGGTAATTCACTCTATATTCCATGTATTATATAACAACTACAGCGGTACCCATAAAAAAAGACAAATTTTTTTTTCAGTTAAACATATAAATATTCACACAGAGTAGGTTTGGTTAAAGACTAATATTAACCTCAGATCAATTCAGCTCAGAATTTTAACACCAAATATACTTTGACATAAAATGAATGAAAACAGCTTTCGGTTATCAGAAGTTGTATTAGTCAGTTTAGACTGCTATAAAAGAGTACCACAGATTAACTGGTTTATAAACAACAGAAATTTATTTCTCACACATCTGTAGTCTGTATGTCCGAGATCAGTGTGCCAATGTGTTAGGACTATGGCGAGAGTCTGCTACTGGGTTGCAAATAGCTGACCTCTCTTTGTATCTTCACATGACAGAACAAAGAGAGGAAGCAAGCTCTCTCTGAGTCTTATAAGGGCACTAATTCCATTCATGAAGACTCAACCCTCATGACCTCATCTAATCCTAGTTACCCCTCAAAGGTCCCACTTCCTAATACCATCACACTGTGAGGGTAGCATTTCAACATATGAATTTTAAAAAGACACATTCAGTCCTTAACAAAGGTTCTTGGCTATCAGAACTATGATAACAGATATGAATACCTATCTCAGGACTGTTGCAAAAATACAAAGAGATATACATGTTAGAGCACACAGAACAGTGCCTGGAACACAGTGAAAGCACAGCACAATGCCAGTTATTGATATTATTATTATGATTATTAAGCAACATTGCATTCTTCATAATTATGTTTATTAAAAACTGCAGAGAAGGCCGGAAGTGGCCGGAAAGACCACTGGGTCGATTGCGCGAGGTCCGAACGCTGACTGGAAGGTGCCTCAGCGCTCAAGCAGGGAGCCATTATAGAGGTAGCATGCGCCCTGAACATCAAGAGTGGCACCACCAAGCTCCTTCCCTGGGAAATACACTCAGCAACAAGTTGCCATAGCTACGAACTGTGTCTGTGAATATCTGTGCTTTATCTCAATTTATTTTGTGGATCCAGTAGCAAGATGTGTCCTCAGGTTTAGGGAGAGCACCAGAAGCACAACTAACTGCTGAACAATCATTGCCAGGAAGACACTGGAACTCACCAAAAAAGACACCCCACATCCAAAGACACAAGAGAAGCCGCAACGGAACGGTAGTAGGAACGCAATCACAATAAAATCAAATCCCATAACTACTGGGTAGGTCACTCACAAACTAGAGAACAATTATACCACAGAAGGCCACCCACTGGAGTGAAGGTTCTGAGCCCCACGTCAAGCTTCCCAACCTGGGGAGGAGAAATTCCCAGAGAATCAGACTTTGAAGGCTAACAGGATTTGATTGCGGGAGTTCGACAGGACTGAGGGAAACAGAGACTCCACTCTTGGAGGGCACACACAAAGTAGTGTGCACATCAGGACCCAGGGGGAAGGAGCAGTGAACCCATAGGAGACGGAACCAGACCTACCTGCCAGTGTTACAGGGTCTCCTGCATAGGTGGAGAGTAGCTGTGGCTCACTGTGGGGACAAGGACAGTGGCAGCAGAAGTTCTGGGAAGTACTCCTTGGTGTGAGCCTTCCTGGAGTCTGCCATTAGCCCCACCAAAGAGTGTGTACCCTCTACTGCGGGGTCGCCTCAGGCCAAACAGCCAACAGGGAGGGAAATCAGCCCCACCCATCAGCAGACAAGCAGATTAAAGTTTTACTGAGCTCTGCCCACCACAGCAACACCCCACTCTACCGACCACCAGTCCCTCCCATCAGGAAGCTTGCACAAGCCTCTTAGATAGCCTCATCCACCGGAGCGCAGACAGCAGAGGCAAGAAGAACTACAGTCCTGCAGCCTGCGGAATGAAAACGACATTCACAGAAAGACTGTCCTCTTCCTTTTCATTTTGTCTATGTCCCACATGAAGGAACAAGATAAAACCCCAGAAAAACAACTAAATGAAGTGGAGATAGGCAACCTTCCAGAAAAAGAATTAAGAATAATGATAGTGAAGATGATCCAGGACCCTGGGGAAAAAATGGAGGCAAAGATCGAGAAGATGCAAGAAATGAAGACCTAGAAGAATTAAGGAACAAACACCTAGAAGAATTAAAGAACAAACAAACAGAGATGAACAATACAATAACTGAAATGAAAAATACACTACAAGGAATCCATAGCAGAGTAACTGAGGCAGAAGAACAGAAAAGTGACCTGGAAGAGGGAATGGTAGAATTCACTACTGCAGAACTGCAGAACAGAAAAAAGAAAAAAGAAGGAAAAGAACTGAAGACAGCCTAAGAGACCTCTGGGACAACATTAAATGCACCAACGTTCACATTATAGGGGTCCCAGAAGGAGAAGAGAGAGAGAAAGTACCTGAGAAAATATTTGAAGAGATTATAGTTGAAAACTTCCCTAACATGGGAAAGGAAATAGCCACTCAAGTCCAGGAAGTGCAGGGAGTCCCAGGCAGGATAAACCCAAGGAGAAACATGCTGAGACACATAGTAATCAAACTGACAAAAATTAAAGACAAAGAAAAATCATTAAGAGCAACAAGGTAAAAACAAAAAATAACATAAAAGGGAACTCCCATAAGGTTAACAGCTGATTTCTCAGCAGAAACTCTACAAGTCACAAGGGACTGGCACAGTATACTTAAAGTGATGAAAGGGAAGAAACTACAACCAAGATTACTCTACCCAGCAATGATCTCATTCAGATTCAAGGGAGAAATCAAAAGCTTTACAGACAAGCAAAAGCTAAGAGAATTCAGCACCACCAAACCAACTCTACAATAAATGCTAAAGGAACTTCTCTAAGTGGGAAACACAAGAGAAGAAAACGACCTACAAAAACAAACCCAAAACAATTAAGAAAATAGTAATAGGAACATACATATCGATAATTACCTTAAATGTGAATGGATTAAATGCTCCAACCAAAAGACACAGGCTCGCTGAATGGATGCAAAAACAAGGCCCATCTATATGCTGTGTACAAGAGAGCTACTTCAAACCTAGGGACACATACAGACTGAAGGTGAGGGGATGGAAAAACGTATTCCATGCAAATGGAAATCAAAAGAAACCTGGAGTAGCAATACTCATATCAGATAAAATAGACTTTAAAATAGAGAATGTTACAACAGACAAGGAAGGACAATACATAATGATCAAGGGATCAATCCAAGAAGAAGATATAACAATTATAAATATATATGCACAAGGCAACTGCTAACAGCTATAAAAGAGGAAATCGACAGTAACACATTAATAGTAGGGGACTTTAACACTTTACTTACACCAATGAACAGATCATCCAGACAGAAAATTAATAAGGAAACACAAGATTTAAATGACACAACAGACCAGATAGATTTAACTGATATTTAGAGGACATTCCAACCAAAAAGAACAGATTACACTTTCTTCTCAAGTGCACACGGAACATTCTTCAGGACAGATCACATCTTGGGTCACAAATCAAGCCTTGGTAAGTTTAAGAAAACTGAAATCATATCAAGCATCTTTTCTGACCACAATGCTATGAGATTAGAAATGCATTAAGGGAACAAATTTTAAAAACACAAACACATGGAGGCTAAACAATATGCTACTAAATAAACAAGAGATCACTGGCGAAATCAAAGAGGAAATCAAAAATTACCTAGAGACAAATGAAAACAAAAATATGATGATCCAAACCTATGGGATGCAGCAAAAGCAGTTCTAAGAGGGAAGTTTATAGCAATACAACCCTACCTCAAGAAACAAGAAAAATCTTAAATAAACAATCTAACATTACACCTAAAGGAACTAGAGAAAGAAGAACAAAGCCCAAACTTAGTAGAAGGAAAGAAATAACAAAGATCAGAGCAGAAATAAATGAAACAGAAACAAAGAAAACAATAGCAAAAATCAGTAAAACTAAAAGCTTGTTCTTTGAGAAGATAAACAAAATTGATATACCTTTAGCCAGACTCATCAAGAAAAAAAAGAGAGAGGACTCAAATCAATAAAATTAGAAGTGAAAAAGGAGAAGTTACAACGGACACTGCAGAAATACAAAGCATCCGAAGAGACTACTACAAACAACCCTATGCAATAAAATGGACAACCTGGAAGAAATGGACAAACTCTTAGAAAGGTATAACCTTCTAAGACTGAACCAGGAAGAAATAGAAAATATGAACAGGCCAATCACAAGTAATGAAATCGAAACTGTGATTAAAAATCTTCCAACAAACAGAAGTCCAGGAGCAGATGGCTTCACAGGTGAATTCTATCAAACATTTAGAGAAGAGCTAACACCCATCCTTCTCAAAATCTTCCAGAAAATTGCAGAGGAAGAAACACTCCCAAACTCATTCTACAAGTCCACCATCACCCAGATACCAAAACCAGACAAAGATACTACAAAAAAAGAAAATTACAGGCCAATATCAGTGATGAATATAGATGCAAAAATCCTCAACAAAATAATAGCAAACAGAATCCAACAACACATTAAAAGGATCATACACCATGATCAAGTGGGATTTATCCCAGGGATGCAAGGATTCTTCAATATATGCAAATCAATCAATGTGATTACCATATTAACAAATTGAAGAATAAAAACCATATGATCATCTCAATAGATGTAGAAAAAGCATGGACAAAATTCAACACCCATTTATGATAAAATCTCTCCAGAAAGTGGGCATACAGGGAACCTACCTTTATTATCAACATAATAAAGGCCATGTACGACAAACCCACAGCAAAAATCATTCTCAATGGTGAAAACCTGAAAGCATTTCCTCTAAGGTCAGAAACAAGATAAGGATGTCCACTCTTGCCACAATTATTCAACATAGTTTTGGAAGTCCTGACCGTGGCAAACAGAGAAGGAAAAGAAAGAAAAGCAATACAAATTGGAAAAGAAGAAGTAAAACTGTCACCGCCTGCAGATGACATGATACTATACATAGAAAACCCTAAAGATGCCACCAGAAAACTACTAGAGCTAATCAATGAATGTGGTAAAGTTGCAGGATACAAAATTAATGCACAGAAATCTCTTGCATTCCTATACACCAACAACGAAAGACCAGAAAGAGAAATTAAGGAAACAAGCCCATTCACCACTGCAAAAAAAGAATAAAATACCTAGGAATAGACCTACCTAAGGAGATAAAAGTCCTGTACTCTGAAAAGTATAAGACAGTGATGAAAAAAATCAAAGATGACACAAACAGATGGAGATATATACCATGTTCCAGGATTGGAAGAATCAATAGTGTGAAAATGACTATACTACCCAAAGGAATCTACAGATTCAATACAAACCCTATCAAATTACCAATTGCATTTTTTACAGAACTAGAACAAAAAAATCTTAAAATTTGTATGGAGACACAAAAGACCCCGAATAGCCAAAGAAATCTTGAGGGAAAAAATCGGAGCAGGAGGGCTTTCCTGGTGGCGCAGTGGCTGGGAGCCCGCCTGCCGATGCAGGGGACGTGGGTTCGTGCCCTGTTCCGGGAGGATCCCGCGTGCCGTGGAGCGGCTGGGCCTGTTGGCCATGGACACTGAGCCTGCACATCCGGAGCCTGTGCTCCGCAACAGGGGAGGCCACAGCAGTGAGAGGTCCGTGTACCAAAAAAAATAAATAAATAAACGGAGCAGGACGAATCAGACTCCCTGACTTCAGAATATACTACAAAGCTACAGTAATCAAGACAATATGGTACTGGCATAAAAACAGAAATTTAGAACAATGGAACGGGACAGAAAGCCCAGAGATAAACCCATGCACCAATGGTCAACTAACCTATGACAAAGGAGGCAAGGATATACAATGAAGAAAAGACAGCCTCTTCAATAAGTGGTGCTGGGAAAACTGGACAGCTACATGTAAAAGAATGAAATTAGAACACTCCCTAACACCATACACAAAAATAAACTCAAAATGGATTAAAGACCTAAATGTAAGGCCAGACACTATAAAACTCTTAGAAGAAAACATAGGAAGAACAAACACTCTTTGACATAAATCACAGCAAGATCTTTTTTGACCCATCTCCTAGAGTAATGGAAATAAAAACAAAAATAAACAAATGGGACCTAATGAAGCTTAAAACCTTTTGCACAGCAAAGGAAACCATAAACAAGACAAAAAGCCAACTCTCAGAACTGGAGAGTGACAAATGAATCAGACATAGGAATAATCTCCAAAATATATAAACAGCTCATGCAGCTCAATATTAAAAAACAAACAACCCAATCCAAAAATGGGCAGAAGACCTAGATAGACATTTCTCCAAACAAGACATACAGATGGCCAAGGGGCACACGAAAAGCTGCTCAACATCACTAATTATTAGAGAAATGCAAATCGAAACTACAATGAGGTATCACCTCACACCAGTTAGAATGGGCATCATCAGAAAATCTACAAACAACAAATGCTGGAGAGGGTGTAGAGAAAAGGGAACTCTCTTGCACTGTTGGTGGGAATGTAAATTGATACAGCCACTATGGAGAACAGTATGGAGGTTCCTTAAAAAACTAAAACTAGAATTACCATATGACCCAGCAATCCCACTACTGGTCATATAACCAGAGAAAACCATAATTCAAAATACACACATGCACCCCAGTGTTCATTGCAGCACTATTTACAAGAGCCAGGTGATGGAAGCAACTTAAATGCCCATCAACAGACTAATGGATAAAGAAGATATGATACATATATACAATGGAATATTACTCGGCCATAAAAAAGAACAAAATTGGGTCATTTGTAGAGACGTGGAAGAACCTAGAGACTGTCATACAGAGTGAAGTCAGAAAGAGAAAAACAAATATCATATATTAACGCATATATGTGGAATCTAGAAAAATGGTACAGATGAACCGGTTTGCAAGGCAGCAATAGAGACACAGATGTAGAGAACAAACATATGGACACCAAGGGGGGAAAGCAGTGGGGGAATGAATTGGGAGACTGGGATTGATATATATCCAGTAATATGTATAAAATATATAACTAAAAAGAAACTGCTGAATAAAAAATAAAATTCAAAAAAAAACTGCATGCATCCAACATTTCTCCATCATAAAATTTAGGAATGAGCAAAAAATACATAACATTATATTTTGTGAACTAGTCTGGAACTTCCATATACCTTTTGGGGTAATGAACCTAGTATTAATGTACAAGAAAAGGTAAGTAGAAAGCATAATGACTACAAGCCTCAAGAGAATGATAACCTTCAAGATGATGACAAAATACTGACTTAACCTCAAAAGAAACTCATATATTTTAATCTTTCCTCATCATAGGCAATTAGAAAACACTCTTATTCATCTGTGCACCCTAATGCAATGTCTGACGTAGAGAAGAACCAGATACCTATTTTTTGCATAAACAGATTGATGAGGAATGAACCCCTACTATCAGTGCAAAGCTAATAGGTACCCACATTTACAGATAATAGTCCTTACTGGCCTTGTAGAATTGAGTCCCAGAATCATACAGCCCTCTTAGGGCATCATAATGCAAATACACTCCTGAAGTATGTGAGCTTTTTGCCTTTATTACTGAACTGTTCACTCCCAGATAAAGCCCTGGAAATCATGAAATAGGAAGTGTAATTTACTGTCTCTACACGTCAGCTAATCCAGATGATAAGGAGTCTATCCTTCAACCAGGTATAAATGTGGCTTGACACATGAGGATTAGGGAAAAACAGTAACTTGAGAATATGTTTAAGGAGATATAATTTCAAAATATTCATTAAAATAAAACTATATTTATTTCTTAAGGATAAACATTTTGGGGCTTCCCTGGTGGCTCAGTGGTTGAGAGTCCACCTGCCGATGCAGGGGACACGGGTTCGCGCCCCGGTCCGGGAAGATCCCACATGCCGCGGAGCGGCTATGCCCGTGAGCCATGGCCGCTGAGCCTGCGTGTCCAGAGCCTGTGCTCCGCAACGGGAGAGGCCACAACAGTGAGAGGCCCACGTGCCACACACACACACAAAAAGAATAAACGTTTTTGCCAAGAAGGACCTACTTTATAGCACAGGGAACTATAGGAACTATACTCACTATTTAATAATAACATGTAAGGGAAAAGAATCTGGTAAAGGTTATATATAACTGAATCACTGTGCTCTACACTTGAAACTAATAAGACATTGTAAATCCACTATACTTCAATAAAAAATAAATAAAATAAAAATAAGGAGATGTACTGAAAAAAAAGAATAAACATTTTAATTGCCAAAAGCAGAGAAAACACATAAGAAATGAGGATCACCCATATTCATGGAAATATACTGCTATGTATCAATATATATACACACATATATATATGCATGTGTGGAGAGTGGGTATGAAAATCATACACAAAATTGGTTTGAAAATAGTTTTTTCTCTGAAGTTGGTAAGTATTCACCCTATATTATTAACACTATTCATGTTTTTCTCATTAAATGTTTTCTTAATGATTTGAACTAATTCTCAGTAAATAAAGAAGAGTGACTTTTGTTACACGTGTTCGCAGCAGTTTGCTTTCTGTTTGTTCACTACTTTTGCATTTGGGGTGGATTTTTATGATGCAAGAATGCTTTTTCCTTCTTAGGTAATCAAATGCATGTGCTTATGCTTTCACTAAATCTTCTACTGCTTTTAAACTTAGAAAATTCTTCTCAAACACAGATTTAATAAATACTTCTCTCTTCATGTCTTGAGTTTCATCAAGAAGTGTACACAATGTGTCACATTTACAATTATATCCTGAATCTTCGATCCTAGCCTCATCTATTTGTCTTTCAGGAAGTCTTACCTCGTCCAGAGATTCTCCTTTCCCAGACATTGCCAAGAATCCTAGGACATCCACAGGACTGTATTGTGGGTCTTAGTTAGGCTCACATTCCTGGCTTATACCTGGTGGGAAAACAGAGAGTGGTCTCACACCTCATAAGACCCTGTGCATCTGTAGTCTCTTTTCAGTGGTGTCTGCTACTCTATCCTAGGAAGCTCTAAGATCCCTGGGTCACCATCTCTACCAAAAACATTTGATGGTTCTACCCAGAGTTTCAGAGGACTGTTCTCACTACAGAGCACTTGGAGTTTCAACTAATCACATATTTGGCCAGAACAAAGCACTAAATCCCCAAAGCACTGGGGGGCGTGGCACGAGGTAGGAGTTATCGAAGAGCAACGATCTAAACCTCCATGACCTGACACTCATCCCACTTTACCTGCCAGACTCTTCCTTCATCCGGGCTATTTTCTCTTAACCAGTCTATCGCTTCTCCCCACACTCTGGTTTTCCCTTTGGTCCTGTAGTTTATAATACATGTCTGGGCATACTTAATATCAATGGGAAAACAGAGCTCAAATTCTTTCTAGTTGGTGTCTTGGGGCCCATGCAAGTTGAGAAAGGTAGCCACATCCAATATCATAAAGTTTATGAAAAAGTTACTGTTTATTAAGATGTACTAGGTTCAGAGTATAGGGTACATCTGAAGATGGGGGTGGGGGGCACAGGCCTGGCATAAAGAATGTATCCCTAACTTCATTAGCAGGGTAGGTATATCTGCTTATTCCAGACGTGTTGTTACATATAGATTTTAGTTGGTTGGTTGAGTGCAAAGAAGAAAATTTGTTGCATGTACTATGTTACTAAAACCTAGTCAGCAGGGAGGAGCCCCTGGTTTGGAAAACATTTGGTTGCATTAAAGTTAAAGGCCACATCCCAGGAGATATGGAGAAACCATGCATGAAGCTCCAGATGTCATTCTGTACATGCTGCATCTTCCAGAACTAGATCAGGTGAAGGTCTCCATCCTTACCACTCAACTGCCATCATTTTAACAGCTTAATGCAGGTATGTTTTCAGTTGTGCTCAAGACACCGTGTTCCTGACTTCTCTGGTAATATATTAAGTCTTAAACTTCACAGCTGAGCTCATCAGAAGGTCTAATTTTAACCGTCAGAAGATCTCACCCACATTCCTCTTTCCCCAACCAATTAATTTGTACCATACCACTTTAAAAGTCATAATATCCAAGCTTTCACAGCCAGGCCCTGCCCTCATAGGAAGGATCTGGTTTCTAATAGCAGAATGATGGGGATTTCTCTTGCAGTATGACTTGCCTGTCACAGGGTCCTTCTGAATGGTTTATGTCTCCTATATACACTTAGCTTAAGAAAAAGCAAAGATGCTATAGTATGGATATAAACGCTATCCACTGGTGGACACCTGGCTCAAGCTCGGTTATTCACAGCACCCTGCTGCCCTCCTAGCAAGTGTGGGCGCTTCAGCCATGAGCATGAGACCCAAGCTGACTCAGAGCACCCTCCCTGAATTTCTGTGTCTGGAGACAGAGTGAGAGAAATTTGTGTGAGCTTCTTACCAGTGATTAAAGATATTAAGAGGACAGCAACGGCAGCATCTGTATTCCATGTACCCAAGAGAAGCAGAGGAAGGAAAGAAGAGGAAAGTTAATACACAACCTTATGAAGAACGAGAAATTCAGAGGATTAATGTTTCGTTTTGTTGGGTTTTTTTGAGTCAGAAGCTCCAAATGTTTTGGAGTCCTCATGCCACCCCTTCCACTATGGACAACTGGATTCTGTCACCCAACAAACTGTCAAAATGTCCTTCCAACACACTATTTTTGCTTCTGGTTTTAATGTCTATGGCATTTACACATAAAAGAGTGAGTCTTGTCTAACAGAGAAGATCAAGGGCTAAGTATATAAAGCTGTTTGATTAGGATTATTTATACAATGAAAAATTAAAAATGAAACATTCAACAGTGAAAGCATAGTTAAGTAGGTCATGACCGAACTGCACTGCAGCCTTAAAACTATGTTTTCAAAGACTGTTAAATAGCCATTGTCCACGTGAGGAACTACTAAGTGAAAAAGCAGATACAAGATTGTTTAATCAATAGTAATCACATTTATTTGTAAATACACAGATGAATATTTAGAAGGAAAATTATGCAAATGTTAAGAACAGTTGCCTGTGGATGGTGGGAACAAAGGTAATCTGTTCACACTCTTTTGTATTCACTAAATAAGCATATATTTTTAATATTTAGAGAAATTTTAAAATATGATATCCAAATTACATTCATTCATATGTAATATAAGATAATCTTCAGATCAGTTCCTAAGCAAATTATCAGAAATTTTAAGCTAAAGTCAAATTACTGAAGTGTTTATTTTATAGAGAAAAAGCCAGAAAACGAATGCGAGAGGGAGAGTTATTGTTCTAAGTATCTTTATTTTCTGTGCACATTTACACAAACACACCACAGAGTGGTCTCTCTCAATAAATTAGATCCTTAAGTGACTTGTTCTTTAAACAAATTTTAAGAAATGATGATAACTTCTTGAATTGTATTGTTTTTCTTTAATTATAAAAGAAAGCCCACAGCGGATAATTCTTATGCTGGAAAGGTATGTGATTCGAATTATATGTATAAGCTCTGTGTAATGAATTGAACTGGTTTTCCTAAAAACTGACCTCTTTTTTTCACTAAATAAGCATATATTTTTAATATTTAGAGAAATTTTATTGAATTGAACTATATGTATAAGCTCTGTGTAATGAATTGAACTGGTTTTCCTAAAGACTGACCTCTTTTTTTTAATACAAGCTAATGTTATCATAACGTCACAACGAAGATCCCGCATGCCTCAGTGAAGATCCCGCGTGCTGCAACTAAGACCTGACGCAGCCAAAAATAAATTAAATTAAATAATAAATAAATCTTTTTTAAAACTACCTAAAAAAATAATAAAAAACCAAAAGTACAGTGGATCCTTGAACAACACGGGTTTGAACTGCACAGGTCCACTCATATGTGGATTTTTTTTCACTAAATACAGTACTACAGTAATAAACGTATCTGACTACAAAGATTCTCATAAACTTAAAATAATTTAATTTCATCTTATAAAACTTCGAGACATGAAGCCAAATGATTTCTCTGAATATCCCTGAATGAGAGATTGTATCATTTGGCTCTTGACAGTTTTAAACTACAGACAGATCTTGGAGATATTGTGGGTTGGCTTATAGACCACTGAAATAAAGTGAATATCACAATAAAGTAAATAACATGAATTGTTTGGTTGCCCAGTGCATATAAATGTTATATTTACACTATGCTGTAGTTTATTAATTGTGCAATGGCATTATGTCAAAAAAAGCCAATGTAAATACCTTAATTAAAAAATAGGTCATTGCGAAAAAATGTCAACCACCTGAACCTTCAGCGAGTCATAATCTTTTTGCTGGTGGAGAGTCTTGTCTTGATATTGATGCTGCTGACTGATCAGAGTAGTGGCTGCGGAAGGCTGGGGTGGCTGTGACCATTTCTTAAAATAAGACCACAATGAAGTCTGTCACATCCATTGACTGCCTTTCACGAACGATTTCTCTGTAGCACGCCATGCTGTTTGACAGCATTTTACCCATGGTAGAACTTCTTTCAAAATTGGAGTCAGTCCTCTCAAACCCTACTGCTACTTTATGAAATAAGTTTATGTCATGTTCTAAACCCTGTGTTTTCATTTTAATAATCTTCAGTGTCTACACCAGGAGTAGATTCCATCTCAAGAAACCACTCTCTTTCCTCATCCATAAGAAGCAACTCCTCATCTGTTAAGGGTTTATCATGAGATTGCAGCAATTCAGTCACATCTTCAGGCTCCACTTCTAATTCTAGTTTTCTTGCTATTTCCGCCACATCTGTAGTTACTTCCTCACCTGAACTCCTGAACCCATCAAAGTCATCCATGAGGGTTGGAATCAACTTCTAATTCTACGTCTCTTGCTATTTCCACCACATCTGTAGTTACTTCCTCACCTGAACTCCTGAACCCATCAAAGTCATCCATGAGGGTTGGAATCAACTTCTTCCAAACTGAGTTAATGATATTTTGACCTCTTCCCATGAATCACAACTGTTCTTAATGGCAGCTAGAAAACCTTCCCCTGCAGAGGGTTTTCAATTTACTTTGCCCAGATTAATCAAAGGAATCACTATCTCTGCAAGCTGTAGGCTTACATTATGTATTTCTTAAATAGCAAGGCTTGAGAGTTAAAATGACTCCTTGATCTATGGGCTGCAGATTGGATGTTGTGTTAGCAGGCATGAAAACAAGCAAGAATCTTGTTCATTGTGTGGCCAGGTATGTTGTCAATTAGCAGCAGTATTTTGAAAGGAATCTTTTCTGAGCAGTAGGTTTCAACAGCGTGCTTGAAATATTCAGTAAACCATGTTGTAAACAGATGTGCTATTACCCAGGCTTTGTTGTTCCTTGATGGAGCTCAGGCAGAGGAGATTTAGCATAATTCTTAAGAACATTATGATTTTCAGAATGGTAAATGAGCACTGGCTTCAACTTAAAGTCACCAGTTGCATCAGCCCCTAATAAAAGAGTCAGCCTGTCCTTTGAAGCTTTCAAGCCAGGCACTGACTTCTCTTTAGTTTATGGAAGTCCTAGATGACATCTTCTTCCAATATAAGGCTGTTTCGTGTACACTGAAAACGTGTTGTTTAGTGTAGCCACCATCACGAACGATCTGAGCTAGATCTTCTCGACAATTTGCTGCAGCTTCTCCATCATCAGCACTTGCTGCTTCCCCTTGCACTTTGATGTTACAGAAACGGCTTCTGTCCTTAAACCTCATGAACGAACCTCTGCTAGCTTCAAACTTTTCCTCTGCAGCTTCCCCACCTCTCTTAGCCTTCATAGAATTGAAGAGAGTTAGGGCCTTGCTCTGGATTAGGCTTTGGCTTAAGGGAATGTTGTGGCTGGTTTGATCTTCATTTCAGACAGATAAAACTCTCCTCCGTATCAGCAGTGAGGCTGTTTTGCTTTCTTATCATTTGAGTGTTCACTGGAGTAGCACTTTTACTTTCCTTCAAGAACTTTTCCTTTGCATTAATAACATGGGTAACTGTTTGCACAAGAGGACTAGCTTCTGGCCTATCTCGGTTTTCGACATACCTTCCTCACCAAGCTTAATCGTTTCTAGCTTTTTAAAGTGAGAGACATAAGACTCTTCCTTTAACCTGAACACTCAGAGGACATTGTAGGGTTATTAATTGGCCTAATTTTGTATCTCAGGGAATAGGGAGGCCCAAGGAGAGGGAGAGAGATGGGGGGAATGGCCAGTCGGTGGAGCAGTCAGAACACACACAACATTTATCAACTGAGTTCGCAGACTTGTGTGGACACAGTTCGTGGTGCCCCAAAACGATTACAACAGTAATATCAAAGATCATGATCACAGGTC
Organism: Aethalodelphis obliquidens; assembly: GCF_003676395.1. Classification (NCBI taxonomy): domain Eukaryota; kingdom Metazoa; phylum Chordata; class Mammalia; order Artiodactyla; family Delphinidae; genus Aethalodelphis; species Aethalodelphis obliquidens. The sequence continues at coordinate 9,533,124 of NW_020837968.1, forward strand.
ACCAAAACAAATATTATAATAATGAAAAAGCTTAAAATACTGCAAGAATTGCTATACGTGACACAGAGATACAAATTGAGCAAATGCTACTGGGAAAATGGCGCTAATAGACTTGATGGTTGCAGGGTGACCACAAACCTTCTATCTTTAAAAAAAAAAAATGCAGTCCGCGAAGCACAGTAAAGCAAAGTGCAATAAAAAGGTTATGACTGTATCTCCAAAATGTTCATAACTATATGATATATCAAAAACCCATGTCTCTTTCTTTTTTCTAAGAATGCAGAATATTTAATAATGTTGATCAGATTTAGAGGAGTAATTTATATTTTTAAAAACATTCTAAATTTTTTCAACAATTGACTGTTTCTTTCCTCTTCACATATCAATATTTACCCTTGACTGTCCAAAATCTATGTTCATCACCTTGAAAATTCCTTTACCTTTTATTTCCTTTACTACCTATTCCACTTCATTAAATCTTTCCTTTTATCCTCAAACTGTTTCCTAATTCACTTTTCTAATTTTTAGCAGCGGTGCAAAAACTCACTATTTTGTGCCCATTGCTTTACTCTGTATTACTTTTCCTCTCAAACATCAGACTATAACTATAGCCTCTTTTTACTTCTGAAATTACTGCCATTTTCCTAAAATTAAGATCAAATAAGGCCAAGCATCCTCATAGGTCCTTCTCATCTCCAAACTTAATTCAACAAATATTTTTTAGTGCTTGTGAATAAACCAGAAATTGTCAAAGATGCAATAATCCACAGATACAATCAATTTCTTCAAGAAGCATACAATTTTCTTGCATGTAGGTGTGGGATTTTCTGCATTCAATGCCTCCACATCACTAAACATTCTGATGTGCTTTCCTTATTAATCTGATTTGTTCTATGAACCTCTTCATTTCAAGTCCACACTTATCCTTAAAGAGTACATTTCGTTTGATTCCAATCTTATAACCTTGTCTCAGTCTAACAACCTATCCAGTTCTAATTTCATACAAATGACCAATTAAATCATTTTGATAGAAATGCCTAGTAGTGGATCGACTTTAAAATGAATAAGAAGAGGGCTTCCCTGCTGGCGCAGTGGTTGAGAGTCTGCCTGCCTATGCAGGGGACACGGGTTCGCACCCCGGTCCGGGAAGATCCCACGTGCCGCGGAGCGGCTGGGCCCGTGAGCCATGGCCGCTGAGCCTGCGCGTCCGGAGCCTGTGCTCTGCAACGGGAGAGGCCACAGCAGTGAGAGGCCCGCGTACCGCAAAAAAAAAAAAAAAAAGGAATAAGAAGAAAGAAAAACAGAAAAAATGCTGGTTGAAGATCTGCCATTTTCAACAATATGGATGGACCTGGAGGGTATCATGCTTAGTGAAGTAAGTCGGATAAAGACAAATACTGTATGTTATCACTTATATGTGGAATCTAAAAAAATAAAACGAATGAATATAACAAAATGGAAACAAATTCACAAATATAGAGAACAAACTAGCGGTAACCATGGGGAGAGGAATGGGGGAGGGGCAAGACAGGAGCGGGGACTAAAAGGTACAAACTACTTATTTACAAAATCAAATACAAAGATATGCTGCACAGCACAGGGAAATATAGCCAATATTTATAATAGCTTTAAATGGTATAAAGTCTATAAAAACCTTGAATGACTATGTTTTTGTAAATCAATAATAGTTTAATTTTTTTTAAAGAGCTGCTTACAAACCCATGAGTTGTTATACGTACAAAAAGCAACTATTTGGGGCATGTGAGTCTACTGTAAGCTTTTCATATATGCAAGCCTTATACCTGCCCCTCTGCTCTGTCTTATTCACAATCCCTCCCAGAACAAAAAGGTAAACTTTCCAAAGCTAGCCAATGACCACTTCATAGGCAAATTTTAAGGGTTTCTTGAAATTCTCTCTGAAAAGTAAGCCAACATCTCTTCAAAATTATTTTTTAATTTATAGTTCATGTACAATTTTATATGAAAAACAATGTCATATTATAAAAACACACTTCAGACGTATCAACAATTTTTTTCACTCCTCTTTGGTCTTTTCCTTCTCTTTAATATACTAACTCGTGTAACAAATATTTATTAAGAGATTTTTATCCATGGGTCACTATGCTATACCTCTGGGATGCCAACACTCTGCCCACATGAAGTTCCCAGGCATAGATGTAATAGAAAATTTTAGAACATTATGATGTGCTCCATCCTGGCCATAGCACATATGATGATACATGCTAAGTACGTGACCTTTTTATCCCCTAGATCAACACAATCAACTTCCAAGTGGTCTCTCTCCTCACTACAAAAAAGCAAGAGTAAAGTTTTCAAAACTATTAATCAGATTATTTCACCAACACCTCTTGCAATTTCATGCCTTCAAAGGGCCTTCATTACTCTTAATTAAAGCCCACTTCGACCATCAAGTCCCCACCGAATACTACTCTGCTTATCAGTTTGCAGTTATCTCAAGCCACTCTCTTTCTTGCTCACCCAGGAAGCCACACAGTCTCCAACTTGTTCCTTGAATGCAACAAGGTCTTTCATGCCTTATAACCTCTGGCTGTGTTAATTTTTATGAAGCTGGTTCATTCTGTTATGGGTAGTTCAACTATTGTCTGCTCAGAGAACCTGCTTCTTGATCACTAAGTACTCCCAAATACCACCAGATACTCTTTATCACATAACTCTTTATTGCCTTAAAATTTGTACCCTGGCATGTAATCATCTTTTCTCTTTAACTATTTATTGAGTATTCTCTTACTTACCCCTAAGTCATTCTGCCTATTTTTCTATGAGGAAAAGGGACCATTTCTATGGTAGGTATTCAATAAACATCCGTGATTAACAAATGACTATCTAAGTGTGTAAAATTAGAGAAAGGAGGTGAGTTGAGCGTGCAGAGGTGGCACTAGATTGGAAGGGAGATCTGAGGTCAGAGAAGGTTCACCATAGAAAATAACATGTACTGAGCCTGGAAAGGCCAGCGGGAATTAGTCAGTTCAAGCCAGTTGCGTGACAGATTGTCTAGACCTTCACGCCAAAGGCAAAAACATAACACGACAAATTTTCAGGAACAAGAGAGAATCCATAGCTAAATTTGGCAAGAGCATAAATTGCGAATTGTATGCTGGTAGGTCTTAAGTTTTCTAAGATAATTCAAGCAAAGGTAATGCAAACCCTTGTTTGCATGGTAATGATTTAAATTGTATTTTATTTATAAAGTGTGTCAAAGTAAAGGACTTTGTGTGAGGAAGTTAATTTTAGATAGGTCACTCTGACGGCAATGTCTAGGATGGTTTCCTAGGTTTCCAGCTTAAGCAACCAGATAGGTAATCAATGCCATTCACTGAGACAGGAAATAAAAAGAGGATGCTCTAATGTGAGTGAAAAAAAGTGAAAAAATAAGAGTTCTATTTTAGACACGTGTTTCAAATTCATAAAGGAGTATATATATATATATATATACATATATATATACATATATATATATATGTTTCCAAAAGACAGAGAAATACACAAGTCTAAAGATTTGGGGGAGCTTCAAGATGGCGGAAGACTAAGACACGGAGTTCACCTTCCTCCCCACAGATACATCAGAAATACGTCTACATGTGGAACAACTCCTACAGAACACCTACTGAATGCTGGCAGAAGACCTCAGACCTCCCAAAAGGCAAGAAACTCCCCATGTACCTGGGTAGGGCAAAAGAAAAAACAGAGACGAATAGGGATGGCACCTGCACCAGTGGGAGGAAGCTGTGAAGGAGGAAAGGTTTGCACACACTAGGAGCCCCTTCGCGGACAGAGACTGCAGGTGGCAGAGGGGGGGAAGCTTCAGAGCCGCGGAGGAGAGCACAGCAACAGAGGTGCGAAGCGCAAAGCGGAGAGATTGCCGCACAGAGGATCGGTGCCAACCAGTAATCACCAGCCTGAGAGGCTTGTCTGCTCATCCACCGGGGCGGGCGGGGCTAGGAGCTGAGGCTCGGGCTTCGGTCGGAGCGCAAGGAGAGGGGCTGGCATCATGAACACTGCCTGAAGGGGGTGAATGCACCATGGCTAGCCGGGAGGGAGTCCGGGGAAAAGTCTGTAGCTGGCGAAGAGGCAAGAGACTTTCTCTTCCTTCTTCGTCTCCTGGTGCGCGACGAAAGGGGATTAAGAGCGCTGCTTAAAGGAGCTCCAGAGACAGGCGCAGGCCACGGCTAACAGCACGGACCCCAGAAACGGGCATAAGACGCTAAGGCTGCTGCTGCCGCCACCAAGAAGCCTGTCTGCGAGCACAGGTCACTATCCACACCCCCTTTTCGGGGAGCCTGTGCAGCCCGCCACTGCCAGAGTCCCGGGATCCAGGGACAACGTCCCCGGGAGAACGCACAGCGCGCCTCAGGCTGGTGCAACGTCACGCTGGCCTCTGTCGCCGCAGGCTCGCCCCGCCTCCGCACCCCTCCCTCCCCCCGGCCTGAGTGAGCCAGAGCCCCCAAAGCAGCTGCTCCTTTAACCCCGTCCTGTCTGAGCAAAGCACAGGTGCCATTATGCGACCTACACGCAGAGGCAGGGCCAAATCCAAAGCTGAGCCCCGGGAGCTGTGCGAACAAACAAGAGAAAGGGAAATCTCTCCCAGCAGCCTCGGGAGCAGTGAATTAAATCTCCACCATCAACTTGATGTACCTGCATCTGTGGAATACCTGAATAGACAACAAGTCATCCCAAATTGAGGAGGTGGACGTTGGGAGCAAAGATATATTATTTTTCCCCTTCTTCTCTTTTTGTGAGTGTGTATGTGTATGCTTCTGTGTGTGATTTTGTCTGTATAGCTTTGCTTTCACCATTTGTCCTAGGGTTCTGTCTGTGCGTTTTTTTCATTTGTTTTTACTTTTTAAATTTATTTCTTAATAATTATTTTTTTATTTTAGTAACTTTATTTTACTTTATTTTATTTTATTCTATTTCTCTCTTTCTTTCTCTTTTTTCTCCCTTTTATTCTGAGCCGTGCGAATGACAGGCTCTTGGTGCTCCAGCCAGGCGACAGGGCTATGCCTCTGAGGTGGGAGAGCCAACTTCAGGACACTGGTCCACAAGAGACCTCCCAGCTCCACATAATGTGAAATGTCAAAAATCTCCCAGAGATCTCCATATCAATGCCAAGACCCAGCTCCACTCAACGACCAGCAAGCTATAGTGCTGGACACCCTATGCCAAACAACTAGCAAGACAGGAACAGAGCCCCATCCATTAGCAGAGCGGCTGCCTAAAATCACACTAAGGCTACAGACACCCCAAAACACACCACCAGATGTGGACGTGCCCACCAGAAAGACAAGATCCAGCCTCATCCACCAGAACACAGGCACTAGTCCCCTCCACCAGGAAGCCTACACAACCCACTGAATCAACCGTAGCCACTGGGGACAGACACTAAAAACAACAGGAACTACGAACCTGCAGCCTGCGGAAAGGAGACCCAAAACACAGTAAGTTAAGCAAAATGAGAAGACAGAAAAACACACAGCAGATGAAGGAGCAAGGTAAAAAGCCACTAGACCTAATAAATGAAGAGGAAATAGTCTACCTGAAAAAGGATTCAGAATAATGATAGTAAAGATAATCCAAAATCTTGGAAATAGAGAAAATACAAGAAACATTTAAAAAGGACCTAGAAGAACTAAAGAGGAACCAAACAATGATGAACAACACAATAAATGAAATTAAAAATTCTCTAGAAGGGATCAATAGCAGAATAACTGAGGCAGAAAAACGGATAAGTGATCTGGAAGATAAAATAGTGGAAATAACTACTGCAGAGCAGAATAAAGAAAAAGGAATGAAAAGAACTGAGGACAGTCTCAGAGACCTCTGTGACAACATTGAACACAACAACATTGGAATTATAGGGGTCCCAGAAGAAGAGGAGAAAAAGAAAGGGACTGAGAAAATATTTGAAGAGATTATAGTTGAAAACTTCCCTAATATGGAAAAGGAAATAGTTAATCAAGTCCAGGAAGCACAGAGAGTCCCATACAGGATAATTCCAAGGAGAAACACGCCAAGACATATATTAATCAAACTATCAAAAATTAAATACAAAGAAAACATATTAAGAGCAGCAAGGGAAAAACAACAAATAACACACAAGGGAATCCCCACAAGGTTAACAGCTGATCTTTCAGCAGAAACTCTGCAAGCCAGAAGGGAGTGGCAGGACATATTTAAAGTGATGAAGGAGAAAAACGTGCAACCAAGATTACTCTACCCAGCAAGGATCTCATTCAGACTTGACGGAGAAATTAAAAGCTTTACAGATAAGCAAAAGTTAAGAGAATTCATCACCACCAAACCAGCTTCACAACAAATGCTAAAGGAACTTATCTAGGCAGGAAACACAAGAGAAGGAAAAGACCTACAATAACAAACCCAAAACAATTAAGAAAATGGGAATAGGAACATACATATCAATAATTACCTTAAATGTAAATGGATTAAATACTCCCACCAAAAGACACAGACTCACTGAAGGGATACAAAAACAAGACCCGTATATATGCTGTCTACAAGAGACCCACGTCAGACCTAGGGACACATACAGACTGAAAGTGAGGGGGTGGAAAAAGATAATCCATGCAAATGGAAATCAAAAGAAAGCTGGAATAGCAATTCTCATATCAGACAAAATAGACTTTAAAATAAAGACTATTAGAAGAGACAAAAAAGGACACTACATAATGATCAAGGGATCGATCCAAGAAGAAGATATAACAACTGTAAATATTTATGCACCCAACACAGGAGCACCTCAATACATAAGGCAAATACTAACAGCCATAAAAGGGGAAATCAACAGTAGCACAATAACAGTACGGGACTTTACATGCCACTTTCACCAATGGACAGATCATCCAAAATGAAAATAAATAAGGAAACACAAGCTTTATGAAACATTAAACAAGATGGATTTAATTGATATTTACAGGACATTCCATCCAAAAACAACAGAATACACTTTCTTCTCAAGTGTTCATGGAACATTCCCCAGGATAGATCATATCTTGGGTCACAAGTCAACCCTTAGTAAATTTAACAAAACTGAAATTGTATCAAGTATCTTTTCCGACCACAATAATATGAGACTAGATATCAATTACAGGAAAAGATCTGTAAAAACAAATACATGGAGGCTAAACAATACACTACTTAATAACCAAGTGATCACTGAAGAAATCAAAAAATACCTAGAAACAAATGACACTGGAGACATGGCAACCCAAACCCTATGGGATACAGCAAAAGCAGTTCTAAGAGGGAAGTTTATAGAAATACAATCCTATCTTAAGAAACAGGAAACATCTCAAATAAACAACCTAACCTTGCACCTAAAGCAATTAGAGAAAGAAGAACAAAAAAACCCCAAAGTTAGCAGAAGGAAAGAAATCTAAAGATCAGATCAGAAATAAATGAAAAAGAAATGAAGGAAATGATAGCAAGATCAGTAAAACTAAAAGCTGGTTATTTGAAAAGATAAACAAAATTGATAAACCATTAGCCAGACTCATCAAGAAAAAAACGGAGAAGACTGAAATCAATAGAATTAGAAATGAAAAAGGAGAAGTAACAACTGACACTGCAGAAAGACAAAAGATCATGAGAGATTACTACAAGCAACTCTATGCCAGTAAAACGGACAACCTGGAAGAAATGGACAAATTGTTAGAAATGCACAACCTTCTGAGACTGAACCAGGAAGAAACACAAAATATAAACAGACCAATCACAGGCACTGAAATTGAAACTGTGATTTAAAAACTTCCAACAAACAAAAGCCCAGGACCAGATGGCTTCACAGGCGAATTCTATCAAACATTTAGAGAAGAGCTAACACCTATCCTTCTCAAACTCTTCCAAAATATAGCAGAGGGAGGAACACTCCCAAACTCATTCTACGAGGCAACCATCACCCTGATACCAAAACCAGACAAAGATGTCACAAAGAAAGAAACTACAGGCCAATATCACTGATGAACACAGATATGAAAATCCTCCACCAAATTCTAGCAAACAGAATCCAACAGCATATTAAAAGGATCGTACACCATGATCAAGTGGGTTTTATCCCAGGAATGCAAGGATTCTTCAATATACGCAAATCAATCAATGTGATACACCATATTAACAAATTGACGGAGAAAAACCATATATTCATCTCAATAGATGCAGAGAAAGCTTTCGACAAAATTCAACACCCATTTATGACAGAAAGTAGGCATAGAGGGAACTTTCCTCAACATAATAAAGGCTGTATATGACAAACCCACAGCCAACATCGTCCTCAATGGTGAAAAACTGAAACCATTTCCACTAAGATCAGGAAGAAGAAAAGGTTGCCCACTCTCATCACTATTATTCAACACAGTTTTGGAAGTTTTACCCACAGCAATCAGAGAAGAAAAATAAATAAAAGGAATCCAAATTGGAAAAGAAGAAGTAAAGCTGTCACTGTTTGCAGATGACATGATACTATACAAAAAGAATCCTAAAGATGCTACCAGAAAACTACTAGAGCTAATCAGTGAATTTGGTAAAGTAGCAAGATACAAAATTAATGCACAGAAATCTCTGGCATTCCTATACAGTAATGATGAAAAATCTGAAAGTGAAATTAAGAAAACACTCCCATTTACCACTGCAACAAAAAGAATAAAATATCTAGGAATAAACCTACCTACGGAGACAAAAGACCTGTATTCAGAAAACTATAAGACACTGATGAAAGAAATTAAAGATGATACAAATAGATGAAGAGAAATACCATGTTCTTGGATTGGAAGAATCAACATTGTGAAAATGACTCTACTATCCAAAGCAATCTACAGATTTAATGCAATCCCTATCAAACTACCAATGGCATTTTTCACAGAACTAGAACAAAAAATTTCACAATTTGTATGGAAACACAAAAGACCCTGAATAGCCAAAGCAATCTTGAAAAAGTAAAACAGAGCTGGAGGAATCAGGCTCCCAGACTTCAGACTATACTACAAAGCTACAGTAATCAAGACAGTTTGGTACTGGCACAATAACAGAAATACAGATCAATGGAACGGGATAGAAAGCCCAGAGATAAACCCACGCACATATGGTCACCTTATCTTTGATAAAGGAGGCAAGAATATACAGTGGAGAAAAGACAGCCTCTTCAATAAGTGCTGCTGGGAAAACTGGACAGGTATATGTAAAAGTATGAAATTAGAACACTCCCTAACACCATACACAAAAATAAACTCAAAAGGGATTAAAGACCTAAATGTAAGGCCAGACACTATCAAACTCTTAGAGGAAAACATAGGCAGAACACTCCATGACATAAATCACTGCAAGATCCTTTTGGACCCACCTCCTAGAGAAATGGAAATAAAAACAAATGGGACCTAATGAAATTTAAAAGCTTTTGCACAGCAAAGGAAACCATAAACAAGAGAAAAAGATAACCTTCAGAATGGGAGAAAGTATTTGCAAATGAAGTAACTGACAAAGGATTAATCTCCAAAATTTACAAGCAGCTCATGCAGCTCAATATCAATAAAACAAACAACCTAATCCAAAAATGGGCAGAAGACTTAAATAGACATTTCTCCAAAGAAGATATATAGATTGCCAACAAACACATGAAAGAATGGTCAATATCATTAATCATCAGAGAAATGAAAATCAAAACTACAATGAGATATCATCTCACACTGGTCAGAATGGCCATCATCAAAAAATCTAGAAACAATAAATGCTGGAGAGGGTGTGGAGAAAAGGGAACACTCTTGCACTGCTGGTGGGAATGTCAATTGATACAGCCACTGTGGAGAACAGTATGGAGGTTCCTTAAAAAACTAAAAATAGAACTACCATATGACCCAGCAACCCCACTACTGGGCATATACTCTGAAAAAACCATAATTCAAAAAAGAGTCATGGGGCTTCCCTGGTGGTGCAGTGGTTGAGAGTCCACCTGCCAATGCAGGGGAAGTGGGTTCATGCCCCGATCCAGGAAGATCCCACATCCCTCACAGTGGCTGGGTTCGTGAGCCATGGACACTGAGCCTGCACATCCGGAGCCTGTGCTCCTCAACGGGAGAGGCCACAACAGTGAGAGGCCCGTGTACCGCAAAAAAAAAAAAAAGAGTCATATACCAAAATGTTCATTGCAGCTCTATTTACAACAGCCAGGACATGGAAACAACCTAAATGTCCATCAACAGATGAATGGATAAAGAAGATGTGGCACATATATACAATGGAATATTACTCAGCCATAAAAAGAAACGAAATTGAGTTATTTGTAGTGAGGTGGATGGACCTAGAGTCTGTCATACAGAGTGACGTAAGTCAGAAAGAGAAAAGCAGATACTGTATGCTAACACATATATATGGAATCTAAGAAAAAAAAAAAAAGGTCATGAAGAACCTAGGGGCAATACGGGAATAAAGACACAGACCTCCTAGAGAATGGGCTTGAGGATATGGAGAGGGGGAAGGGTAAGCTGTGACAAAGTGAGAGAGTGGCATGCACATATATACACTACCAAACGTAAAATAGATAGCTAGTGGGAAGCAGCCGCATAGCACAGGAAGATCAGCTGGGTGCTTTTTGACCACCTAAAGGGGTGGGATAGGGAGGGTGGGAGGGAGGGAGACGCAAGAGGGAAGAGATATGGGAACATATGTATATGTATAACTGATTCACTTTGTTATAAAGCAGAAACTAACACACCATTGTAAAGCAATTATACAATAAAGATGTTTAAAAAAAATTTTTTTAATAAATAAAGACTACGACCGTTACTTTTGTGACAATAAAAAAAAAAAAACCTGATCAAGTGCTTCTTTGAGAGTCAGGAATTTTACACTTTTTCTATTCGGCTAATATTTCTATTCTACTTATTTTGTAAAATATATTTTATATTATGTACTGATGTACTTGAAAAAATTTTAAGGTCGCCTACTAAAATATTTCTCTGGCAAAAAAAAGTTTGCGTATATTTTTAAGTGTAAATTTGTTACGTCTTGTAACCATTGGGAGATAAGACTTCTCTGTAAAAATTTCCATAAAGTTCTAAGTGTGAAAATTACTTTCTGATTGAATTATCGTTACGATTATTAGTAGTAAAATGATTAAAAACTAAAACAGTAAATTTTGATTACAAAGTTAATAACAAGATAGGGTTAGCATCAAAAAAAAAAGATCTGAACTGGAGATTGAGGTTGGAGGCCATGATACTATTAGAACTATTCACAGATATTCCAGCTCTTTTCACATAGCATTACACATCCCTGTCCCCTTGTTGGAAAGCAAGGCCATGTCAAAAAATGTGATAAGCATTGATGTATGTCTCATCTGCAAAGATGTTTTAAGAGAATGTGTAATTTACCATTTCTTTTGAGTGGACATAAAGAGTGCTGACTTCCAGCTGATAAGTTTATTTAAACTTTATTGAGTTAACACACTGAGATATTGGGGCCTAGCTTATTACTGTAGAAAAGCCTAGTCTCTCCTTATCAATAAAGAAATTTTCTATCATCCTCTTAGGTGTGGGAATTAAGTCATGAAAGCAGATGAGATTTCTTAGGAGTGTCTAAGAAGTAAAGTATTCTAAGAACAGAGCCTGTGGATGGAACACCATCACTTGAAGGACCGATCAATAAATGTCTTCAAATGTCACTAAGTAGGAGCAGTTGAAAGAAAACTTACTTTTAAGTAAAAGCAAGAAGTGCCATGCAAGCAAAAAAGGGGGACTTTCAAGGGAGAAACAGAATTAAATACAAACTATTCAAATGAATTGAGAACTGAAAAGCGACCCCTGAGTTTAGAAACTGCAATCAGTGACGACTTCCATGAGAGAAGTTTTATTGGGATCTCCTGAAGGTACAAGGCAGTAGGTTCAGGATTAACCAGGAGGTAACAACTACCTTTAAGAAGCTTTGGTGTAAAAGGTAAGATGTTTTCCATACAACGAATAATAACTAAATAATGAAAACAGTCTGAATTGATTGTCAGAATTTCTTCCATTTCACCCTTTCATTGCATCAATAGACATAAATGTATGCAACAAGATCACACATTCAGTGCCTTAAACGTTCGGAGAAAAATGTATACAATTAAAATGAAGATCAGTGTAAGTGACTTCAGTGGAATTTTTACATGAATTATTCCGCTAAAACTTTATATAGATTCCATCAGAAGTATGGCAAATATATGAGGTTAAAAGGCTTGTTCATGTAGTATGATGAAATTGCCTATATACACACATATAGGCACATGCATATACATACATATTATAACTATATTGGTACTGAGGAGAATGACAACAATTTAGTGAAATATATTCCATCCCAGAATCAAATTTCTCTACAGTTTCAGAATGCATTAATATCTTAATTTATGATGACGAAAATGTGTGCTCAAGGTTATTCAGTATTTCTCTTAAAGGTGGTTTGTCCTACAACTTAAACTTGCCCAAAGGTAGGTCCATGTGCATATTTTTCATAAATAGTGAATTATCATTTAGTTAAGTACAATATTAGTCTCCTTTAGACAAAATGTTAAAATATTGAGTATTTTGAACATATATATATATATATATATATATATATATATATGAATTAGTTATCCCAAATCTACTATTTTTTAAGAGGACAGACCCTTAATAACTTTTATCTAGTGCAGGAGTGAAGAAGTTCAAGGAAAAAAAAGCAAAGATTAAATAATTCTGACTCAATAATTGTTTGAGATGATAAATTTATAGAAGAAATGGATAATTTTCTGAGCCTCAAAAAATATTTTGTTGTCTTATGAGCTAGATATCATCCTGAATATCAATGGTGTTTCAAAGCTGTTTAAGTTGATGTTAAGCTTAAAATGTAAATTTATGCAGCAATTATAGAATTACTTGGGTAGAAATGCAGCAAATTTGAGATAATATAAAACCACGACAAGCTTTTAGCCAGGGTGAGAACCTTACAGAGTCATTATAAGCTGTCGGATGAAGTGCTGTGTAGTTATGGACCATGTCTATTAATGCTGATGGGATGAAAAACTTATTATCCTACTAACAAGGATCTGGATAACAAGATCACCCTTTCTTAATCAGATTTTTTTCCTTCTGGTTATAATTAAAATTTGGTCTTTCCAAACTGTAAGGCACAATGTACTATCATACAAATCAGTTTATAAAATTAAGCTATAAAAGAAGGTATTTGTTTTTTGTCACATAACAACATTACCTAAATAGCATTCCACTCCTAAAAATGTCAGATCCATACTCCTTGGATATGCCAAAAAAGTGACTGAAAATTCATTCCTTAATATAAAATCTGAATAATTATGTGTTATAAGATGTGAGACCTTTTTTTCTCTAGCATTCACTCTGTAATTATGCACGTACTCCACACAGGAAGTCTTAGCAAAAAAAAAAAAAAAAAAAATTATCTAAAGCAATGCTTCTTAAAGTCTGGTCTGCAGGCCAGTGGAAGTCTGAAAAGTAATACAGTTCATGACAAGATCAATAAATTATTTGAGACTAAGTGCATAGGAACTTTTATTACAATATGGTACTTCCAAGACGTCCAAGAATGTCATTTTTATTTTCTGTGTATTCATTTTTATTTAATTATTTTTAAAGACTTGTTCTCTTGGGGGAAAAAAAACGGATAATTTGAGAAGTGCAGGGGTGCTGCTTACCTTTGTGTGTTTGTTAGGCAAATGATTTAATGGCAAAAAAAAAGTATTTAAGATATTCAGGGCATTATGTGGTAATGAATACCACATAATATGATCACATAAATGACCTTGAAGACATTTATCACATAACTTCATTAATCCAATTCTAGGTTAGTAGACTCATATCAGTGGGTCCAATTTCTTTCTCTTTTCTTTTCTCTCTTCATCTTTCTTTTTATTTATTTATTTATTTATTTTGGGGGGGGGAACGTCCTAAAAGTAACTGACAGCCTCTGACCATTTGGCTTCCGTGGATATTTACAGTTCACATTTATTAGTAATTTTATGTAACACTGAAATAAGCTCTTTTTATGTAATGTGTCTAATTAAAATGCCTGAGTATATTTCAGTGGTGAGTCCACACTGATTAGTACCCTGACTGGATCATGTTCATAGTTCTAGGGCCATTCCTTTAAGAAGTTGGTGGTCCCTAGAATTGCTTCACATAAAACAGTTTAATTGATATCTGTGGATGACCTTATCAAAGCTCAAGTAAGGAGAAACACTTCTTCATATATATAGATACTCAACTTCCTACATAGCAGAGAATCATAAAGCTATTGGTTTGCTCAGAAAATGTCCATATTAGAGCACAACAAAATCTACTAAGACACTCAGATGGACCCCTTATCATCATTCAGAAATGCAGCCTCTTACCAAAGCTGTGGTAGTACTGAATGGTACCATTCATTTTCACTTTAGGCAAATTTACTTTATCAGTAATTAGGTGTTTCCTTTTTTCCAAAAAAAAAAAGATCATTGACTGTCATGAAAAATATATCTTGAGGAATTTGTTAATCCCCAAATTTCTGAGGACCACTAAAACACACATTTTTCTCACACAGATGTAGAAAAATCTATCGTACGCATAATCTTAACCTGAAGGTTTTATGAAGCGTGATACTTTTTCTCCTTCCCGCACAAAAATGTTACGAACAAGGAAGAAAGAGTGATGCCACAATAAAATGCATTTTCGCTAGATTGTGAAAGAGGTTTTGTCTTCATTTTTAATATAATAGGATTGGAAGAGCCAAAAGGAATCAAAATGCCAGCTGTATTTTCACAAAGTTTGGCTGTTTTCAATGGCCTCCTTCTCCTCCTTGAATACACATCTTCTAGGCATTTTCTTCTAGTCCAAGGCAGTTTCCTCTGTGTTGACCACTTGCTCTGACCTATAATATTTCACCACTATGAGTTTTGCTTCACATTCTCAAGAGAAACTGCTTCTGCAATAGCACAGTTATCAGATGCAGACCCTTGTAAGTTCATATTATACAAAAAAAAGAAAAAAAAAACATTACTTTTAAAATTTCTCGAACCTAGCATTCTGACAGTAAGGGTCAGTTGTGTTGGCATAATGGAGGCTTCACTGCTGACTACTTCACAGAAATATTTCTACAGGCTTCTTTCCCTCAAAATCACATTTCCTTAATGACTGGGAGTTTGGGATTAGAAGATGCAAACTAGTATACCCAGAATGGATAAACAACAAGGCCCTACTGTATAGCACAGGGAACTATATTCAATATCCTGTGATAAACAATAATGGAAAAGAATATATATATGTATAACTGAATCATTTACTCTACAGCAGAAATTAGCACAACATTGTAAATCAACTATACTTCTATGAAATATTTTTAAAAACACATTTCCTTACAGTGTGACATATGTCTTATACATACCTTCACACCATGTTAACCAGCTTTGAACCTTTCCTAAAGTTGTACCTCTCATAGGCAAGCAATTTCTTTCACTGGCTGGAGGACCTACTGCAACGGTTTTATAATTGCCTTTTCTTTTTTCTGCTTAAAGTGGAAAATGAATTTGATCTCAAAATATATTTTAGCTACAGATAGTTTGACATCCCCCTATTTATTTTCTACAATCCTATTGGGTCATAGCTAGCTTTACTTTAGTTTCTGATGAAATCATCCAAGCACCCACAGTCCATAATTGGAAGATTTGAGTCTACCTTAAATTACCCCCAGATTCTTATCAGACACAAATGAAGTGTGTTTGTTTCTAAATGCCAATTAGCTTAAAATTTCAAGTTTGATTAGTCCTCTACTTCCACTGCTTCTTCTTGTCCTAAGGTATTGAAACTGAAGCTTGATCTTGAAGTCCGTCTGTCTGAGATGACTCTTACTGTTTCAAGTCCCTACGCAGGCTGCAGAGAAGCCCAATCACTGGGTCTCAAGTTCCTAACACTACTGCTCAGGTATCTTTCCCAAAGCACAGCACTGACACTGGTTCCCTCTTTCCTAAAGGTGGGTTTCTCTCTCTCTCCCTCTCCCCCCACCTCCATTTCTCTCCTTTCAGCTTTAGCCGTTCTCTCTCCCGGAAAATGCCCTACTTCTGTGAACTCTTACACCTATGTTCTGAGCTCTGGTTTCCAGCCAAGACAGCCCCTTTCCTAGGTACGAGATAATTTACTATTTCGGTGAATTCTTTGCTTGACTCTGCTGAGGACCCTCATTGGGCCTATCCTACTCTGACAGCTCTATATAACTTCAACTCTCAGGGGGCAGGGCTTAGGGCAAGATTGTTACTTCTAAGATTTTACTGATACCCTCTTCAGGGACCAGCTTTGCAAAGAACACTCAGAAACGTGGGGAAGCAAAAATAACACTCAGAGATGGTCTGGGGGAGTGGAAGGGGAACTCAGGTTAAGAAAGGCCAAATAATATATTTGGAAGATAATGATAACCTAAGTTGGCCTAGAACATTTGTTTAGGTATATGTTTAGAGAGAATGTCAAAGAGCAACATAGACAACAGAATGTGATGACTAAAATATAATGGAACAAACTGAATTTCTTGCTATCATAGCCCATGTCTCTAACCTTAGGGGTTAGAGACAGCTGACTGGTCCATTGCTTCAACCACTGTGTTTCCATGTGAGGGGGCCCTGATGAGAACACAGGGAGATGAATGTGCCCCTCATGGAAAACGTTTATAGAGTTATTATTTTGCAGGATATGGGGTCCAAACAATGTGTGTGCGTGTATACATACATACATAATTTGATACAGGAGGCATCAAATCAATACCATTCTTGTGCAGTTATTTTTTAAATCTTTAAACAAATCTATGAAAACACAAAAACACCCGTAGTCACTGGCCAAACCCTCCATTCTTACCAACACCCATTCCACTCACACCCTCCCCCCACCTCCACGTCAGCAGAGCCAGCAGAAGCTGGAATCAGACAAACTTCCTCCACTTTATGGCGACCCCGTAACCTAAGCCGAAATCAATGACATTCAAAGGGAGCTTCAGTTTTTAGCATTTGTAAGAGCCAATAATTAAATTGGAAGAGATGGAAGAATGAGGCTGGGTGGTGGTGACGGTTTAGCAAATGATTTTCATCCCCTTACCCGCCCAGTGAATGTACAGCTTTGGGACAATTACACATTTCAACACAGTGTTGAATAAAGTTTCATCAGGGTCCAGAGAGGGTTAGGAATTGAGACATACGTACATATGTCTATTCTTAAAACAATCACTGGAAAGGGAAGTGAGATTACAATTAGACATATATTTGAGGGTCGGCTTTACTCGAGATGAGAGACTACATAAATGAAGGCTAAGTATCCGAAAAACGTCAAGAGTCTTTTTAGAAAGAAGGAGTTGGGGAGGGATAGTAAGCAAGAAGCATCGGGGTCTGTAACTGGGTCAATATGCTTATTCCCATTTTATAAATGAGAAAACTAGGGTTGGATGGGTTTATTAAGTTGGCATAAGTCTGAGAGGATCATACATGAAGAGTCAGAATCGAAACTAGGTTTGTCAGACTGAAGATCCTCAACTAGTTTCACTGCCTCTGAAAAGGATGCTCTTAAAGAGAACAATAGAGTTACCCGAATAAAAAGATCATTTTCCAATTCTGCATGCTGCCTATGAAGAATAGAACTTTGTACTTGAAATCTGGAAGGAGGTAAAGGAAAAGCAGTTGATGTTTTTTTTTTTTTTCACTGACGATAAATAGTAATAAAACTGATGGAATAAGGGTCTGAGAAATTGTAAGTGATTTAAATACAACTAGAGATGTGTTAGATAAAATTCTAGGACTCAGATTCAGGGCAATAAGAGAAAATCTCTGGAAGATGGTGTGGAATTACTCAATACTTGTCTGGTATAGACCATCCATCCTGATCTTTCCCTAGTAAGGTGTCTTTTATATAAAAATGTTTAAATGGCCCTAGTTCTTGGCCTAGAGAAACATAGGGGCTTATATGGAAAACAGTGGGGTTTTTTTAAAAACTTTTTTTTTCATTGGATGATTATTTATTCTCAAAACTGAGCTGTGTGACTTTTCCCAGAGTACAAAAGCTGAGACCACCTCTTTACTCATATGTAGGGTCTTTATCTCAGCGTAAGTTTTTTCATTTGTTTTTGTTAAAAAGAATGCTGTCTTAATCTGTTCAAGTTGCTATAACAAAATATCATAGACTGGATAGCTTATAAACAACAAAAATGTAGCTCTCACAGTTCTGAAGGTTGAGAAGTCCAAGATTAAGGCACCAGCAGCTCTGGTGTCTGGTGAGAGCCCGTGTCCTCATAGATGGCCGTCTTCCCACTGTAACATCACATGGCTGAAGGTGCAAGGGAGCTTTCTTGTGCCTCTTTTTTAAGGGCACTAGTCTCACTAACGAGAGCTCCAGCCTCATGATCTAATCATCTCCCAAAGGTCTCACCTCCTGATATCATCACCTCGAGGGTCAGAATTTCAACAATATATCAACTTTGGGGGGACACAAACATTCAGACCACAGCAAATGGCTTCTCTCATTAAAGGAACAGGTGGTTGGGATTGCAGTTTGATTTCCAACATCCCCATGAAGAGGATCATAAATCTACGTGACCTGGGAGGGTGCTAAGTAACTTCAACATCAGCATCCTTGCAGTGTTGCAAGTGGTGGGGAAGAGGCCTCAACAAACAGCCCCCCAGGAGCCATAATGGAAATTGCAATGGACTGTACAAGTTTATAGGAATATAGAAATGAATAGAGTGGACCTATTCATCTCTATAGTCCTATAGAGTGCTTGCATGGGTGAAACAAATGAATAATTATAATGTGGCGTGATACGAATGCTATAAGAGAATCTAGGAGGAAGACATAACTCAAGATAAAGAAAGAGATCTACATGAAATATCTCTATGAAGAAATATTTGGATAGAGTTTTAAAGAAATCAGGCCAATAAGAAGGGGATGAGTACCCCAGCCAGTGTTAGAGCATGGACATGAGTGATTGAGAAGGCAGAGCAGGTAGTCTGACATCTTGACTTTTATTTCTGGAACAGAGATTGAGTTTGGAGGATCTGAATTTGGAGAGATTGTCTGGGTCCAAATCCCAAGGAATCTTCAGTGCCAAGTTAAAGAATTTGATATTTTCTTTTTATAACTGGGAGACATGATCCTTTTTGCATTCTTGAAGACAATTTTAGTAACACTGTTGAGAATGATTTGTAGGGAGATTATGAAGGAAGGCAGGGAATTGGGTATGAATTTATGCAGCCTTTTAAGTGAGAGATGATGATGGTCTAAATGAAATCATCAAAGAGGGGAAATAAGAAGGAGACTTAGTGATTGATTGGATATTGGAGGTAAGGAAAGAGAGATATATTCAGTTTCCTGCTTTGGGAACTTGAAGAGACAGTAATTCCAGTTATCAATAATGAAAATATAAAAGGAAGATCAGGATGGAGTGGGGAGGGGGAAATGATAAGCTTGGTTTGGTATATGTTGAATTTAAAGAACAGATTCATGTTTACCTAGAAATATTCAGTAGGTAGTTGGAAGCATATAAATGGAATTTCAAAGAGAGATACATGGTGGAAGTTAAGAATTTGGAAAGGATTTGATTACTCAGGTAATGCTGTAATTTAAAAAGAGGAACCAGACAGAGTAACACTAGAGTCCATTAGATGGAGAGTACAAAATCAGACTGATCGCACAAAATAGGAAATGAATTAGAAGAGAGTATTCTGAGACACTGTCAAAAACAGAAAACAAGTAAGGGAACTGATTTTATTTTTTATTGGAGTATAGTTGTTTTACAATGCTGTATTAGTTTTTGCTGTACAGCAAAGCGAATCAGCTATATGTATACATATTTCCCCTCTTTTCTGGACTTCGTTCCCAATTAGGTCGCAACAGAGCACTGAGTAGAGTTCTCCGTGCCATACAGTCAGTTCCCATAACTTGTCTCTGTTATGCATAGTATCAATAGTGTATATATGTCAATCCCAATCTCCCAATTCATCCCACCGCTCCCCACTTGGTATCCATACATTTGTTCTCCACATCTGTGTCTCCATTTCTGTTTTGCAAATAAGTTTTTGCAATAGGGAGAGAACTCCAGATCTGAAGATTGGTGCTTTTTGCCTAAGATTTTTATAGGGAAGAGGTAGAGTGCTTTACAGTTTGAAGATTTATGTGTGGTCTTAAAGGAGATTAGGGAATGGTATACTTATAATCAAAAAGTGCAATGTCACTGAGATCAAGGAAGAAAGAAGTTTTAAGAATGAGTTGGCGCTTATTAGCAATTTAAATGAAGACAGATAAATCCTTTCTCCAACTAGAGAATCAATAGTGAGGCCGGAAAGAGTAATTTGAGAAGAATAGTGAGTACACAGGCCAGATTACATGTGATATGTAATATCAGTGATACTGAGAAGTCACATATCAATATCTATTTGCTTGTTTTCTTATAAATATACACTACAAATTGTTGCAATGGGATAGTTAGTAAATGTACCAGAATCAAGGGAAGATGTTACCATGTTTTGTAGGCAGAAGGGAAGTAGTGGGTGGAAAAGAAGAGATTCAAAATACTATTGTTGCAAAATTTAAAATTTTCAGTTATGTGGATTGAAAAAAACTTTGATATGGATTAAAAGTATATATTTGAGATTCTCTATAAGCATGTGAAAACGTCAAAGGTATGATTACGACAATGGAAAGATTTGGGGAAACAATACACAGATTTATGGAATATACAACTGAAATGATAGGTTAGGATTTTGGTAAATGGAAGTGACGTGGAATGGGAATTTGTGTGATAAAGCATGAAAATGCTGAACTCCATAAGCTAGTGAGGACATTTAATCACTTAGAGAAAGAGTTACAGTGTACATGCTTGTGCCTCAATCTCAAAATCTCAAAAATCATCCTCCCAACTAGAGCAGTAATATTCAATACATCCCACAGTCACAGCATGCAGAACACAAAATATTCAGAATAGAAAAGGCTTCAGGTAACAGGGCTCTATAAATGGGCAATGAAACATCCCCATCATTACAAATGATTAGTGGCAAACCTTTGCCAACCGTATTGAAATGGAAAAAGTCCACGGGAAGATTCAGTTCTCAAAGTGAACTTTAAAAATTGCACATCTAGGGAGGGACAGACTCTTTATAAGTAAAGAGTTCTGACAGTACAGAGTGCTACCTCAGCCAAACTATGGATAGCTCCTTTAGCACCATACTATACAATCGGAGCAGAAATATAAATACAGAACCCAGATATTATATAAGAAAGTTCTCATTAATTTTCCAAATTTTCAACTCCCTTCACACTTCAGGATTGCAAAGTTCTTAGCCAAAACTGCTCAAGAATATAATCCCAGGCCTGGTCCCCTCTGAAGTTCTCTTACTTTTATACTGTCCAAATTCTATTTTGCATCCTGTGCTGTGTGTCCTCCTTTGTTTTGTTTGCTTATTGGCTTTGTTTTTTTGGCCACAGCTTGTCTGGGTCAGGCTATCCCGTGATTATATCAGGACTCATTAATATTGATAGAAAAGTCAAAGAATTTTCAAAAGAAAATGTTAGGCAAATGATTCTTTTCATCTTTGATGAAAAACATGCCCATGTCCACTTCTTCATTCCTGTTAGGACTATACATTATTTTAAAGCTCTCAGAAGGGAATTTGGTGATAAAATCATAAAACCTTGAAGAAAATTATCCACTTTAACAATGGATTTTGAGAGTTCATATATTTATCCTAAAGAAATGACCTGAAATTATGCAAGGAAAAAAAAAGGTTCCTGTTCAAGATCTTTACTAAAGGATATAAATGAAAAATAACACCAATTTGTAACTATAGGGAAATGAAATCTATGTATTTGACTGAATAACATACAGATATTTAAATAAGGTGTAATGAGTTTCATAGCAAGATAAACTGTTGGTGTTAGGTTAAAAGAGGAGCAAACGCTATTATATACATATTGATCACAATTATATAAAGACAAAATGACATGAAAGATATGTAAGAAAATGTACACTATAGATGCCTTCTCTGTAAGATGAATATTCTGCCATTTCTTCGACATTTCTATAGTTTCTGCATTTTCTGAAATATACCTGTTTTATTATATAAACATAAAGCTACATTTTAATTTTCAAATAATAATAAAGA
The DNA here is from genome assembly GCF_003676395.1 of Aethalodelphis obliquidens. NCBI lineage: Eukaryota > Metazoa > Chordata > Mammalia > Artiodactyla > Delphinidae > Aethalodelphis > Aethalodelphis obliquidens. Next base: position 9,555,316 of record NW_020837968.1, read on the forward strand.
GATCGTCCCTCATTGATCCCAGATGAGGGCACACGGGAAGACCCCGAGAACAGCTGTTATTGACAAGCAACTGTTGGTGTAAACATGGTACCTGAGATACCTATCATGAGAGTCATTCTCTTGGGCTTTTGGGCTCCAAAAATCATTGATAAAATGCAAATACATTAAGTTGGTCCATTAGCACATGACTATTACTCCTATGAAGCTCTAAGGCTGCTATTGATGTCTAATTTGCCTAATCTACATAGAGGAAGGCCCAGGAAAAACAGAGCCTAGGAAAAACTGTGTTCTTTAATGGATAGAGTAGAAAAGAAACTTCTGAAGCATGAGACCTGGTTTAGCAAACCCATTTAAGACACCTATGTATCACATAAAGCCCTAGCAATTACCGTCTGTTAGATGCACCATTACTTTGGTTACCACTACAAAATTTTAAATGCTGCCAATTAAACTACAACACAATGCTACCTATAACTTGGAATCTGTATTTTTTTCCTCATTGTAAAAGCTACAGTGGACGTCTTTACGTATATTAGATAGCACTCTTGTGCATATATAAACAGGAGCAAAATGAACTGGTTAGAATGTTTCCAACATTACTTTCCAAGTCCAACTCCTTTGAATAACTCTGCAACTCAGAGCAACTTATGTCTGTGTTTTTCATACAATATCGTTACATAAGTAGGTGATGGAACTGTGTTCCAAGCTTTCCAGGTTTTGATGCTGTCACTTTCTTACTCATCCCAGAAGGTGTCAATGTGAGACACGTAATCTTTCCTCGAGTGGTTCTAAAATGGTCTGCGGACTGAAACGCCGGGGGGTGCGTCATTGTCTAATCAGGAAAAACAAATTCACACATATGGAGACAGCTAACCCATGACTGCTGACCAGCCAGCAGTGAGCATGAGCTCCCACACATGATAAAACACATCCCAATTTCAAAGAAATTAAATTGTTTTAAAAACTGCATCTCAGAATCTATGAAATAGGGTAACAAGATATAGGATCATAAGCTAGTAAAGAATATCAACATTCTCCCATGTGCTTTGTGGGAGGTGAGAATATGAGCAGAGGGCAGTTTTGTGAAGGAGGACTCAGACGGCCAGTAACAGACTTACATACTTAACTCTCCCATGTAGGTGTAGCTGGTATTATGATTTCCATTTTATAACAGAGAAAGATACCCAGCGCTTCACACATAGTAAATAATGGGCAGGACTAAGATCAGTAAATAATGGGCGGGACTAGAATCTAAGTCTCCTGATCTCTGGAACAATCTGTGTTGCTTTACCATCATATTCCTATCGACTAAAGGCATACAAAATTAATTAACATCTGCATATACGTTAATTGGATATACATGCTCAATAAAAGGGATATCTTATTAGGGACACATATACAGTAACAATTAAAGGGATAATACATAATAATATCTAACACAAGGGGTGTGCAATTAATTAAAGTTGATATTAATGTTTAATTACATATTTAAAATAAAACATAAAACAGATGTAACCATCTCTCTTTTGGTTACCCTAAAGAGACAGTGGTTCAAAATGCAAAGCCAATACATATACTTTATATTATTAATACCTGAAAATGCATGCATTTTATCAGGTCACTGGATACGTTATCTCTACTCCTCCCCTTTCATCCTTCCTTCCTTAATACTCATTTTAATTTGACTCCTCTAAGTTTGTATCTTTTCTGCTGTTCTTACTTCTTGCCCTCCTGTGTTTCTGGCTTGGCGGAGGGCTCTTTATTCATTATGCCATTCTACTGATTAAGTTCAAGGCTGAAAACTTTGCTGACTCTTAAATTAGATGCCAATTTCGCTTTTGAGTGCTCTCTAGGTATTGTGTCTTATAGGATTCTGACATAATGACTTCCTATCTGCACTTTAAGCATTTGCTTGCATTTGGATTTTAACACATATACTTTGACTTCTGCCTGCAGAATCATTCCTTTGTTGTTGCTATCATTTATTAGGCTCTGACATTTCTCTTGAAATATAATAAAATTAATGAAAACACTGTACAGATATATTTAAATATAAAATCGTTTGTCCTACAGGTGTACATCTTTTAGTATTCACCTTTTAATCTCAAGAAAGGCAACAGCATAAGAAGGCAGAAAGAGTATTAAGTTGCTTTGAAGCTAAGAAGATTAAAGTAAGAAGAATGGACTGTAACTTTAAAAATCAAAGGAGGGCGTCCTTTTCTTTGTTGTTAACTCCGTTGATCTACCCACTGTGCTGTTCTTCTTCCAAGAAGTTGGGGAAAAAAGAACATTTCTGTAGCTATTTGGAAGAGTAATAAAACATGGCTCGTTATTTGTAATCAGGGTTTTTGCTGGCTCCCAGATTCATTTCAGTAGCTTGTACAATTCAGCAACCATGAGTGTTGCTAGCAGAATATTTAATAAAGAAGGTCATATTCAGAATGCACTATATTTTCCTTCCTCCTGACAACATAAATCGGATTATCCTGAGCAATTAAATATTTGCACAAAAGGAAGACAAGAATTCCTTGAGAAGAAAGTGAAAGATTATGATAGTTAAAAATCTGCAATGGTGACATGTGTTTTCTCTTGGCTGTAATTTGTTCAGGTGCTTTCATCAGGGAAGGGCATCTAAAATACACTGTAAACTGAAGGATTAGCAAAATGCGCAAACAAAGGGATTACGAAACTCCATGAAGATGAGACCTAAAACTGTATATCACTAGCATATAGACAAAAATATAATAAAAATAGACAAAGTATTTTTTATTTCTTGCTATTCAGAGTGTATGATTTTAAATTTTTTTTCCTAATAAAACTTGAAGTAAATGTAATGACTGAAGAAAAGATGAGTTAAGAATCTGGTTTTGGAGACAGATATACTCATGAAAAATTACTACTCTGCATCAGCTTTTCTGAAAATTTTTTTTTATTCTCAAAAATAAGCAAAATCTATAGATTTTAATGAAAAACGAACTCCATTAAACCGTACTAGACCCTGCCTTCATAGCACAGATACAAAAGTAAAATTTGGTTTGCTAAGAAATGCAGTAGTCAGGATAATTCGATTTTTTTTTTAACTCCAGGCTACATTTCATCTTGAAATCTTCTCTCTGAATTAGTATTTGAGCTTCTGCTGAATATAAATTTCCTGCTACTCCTTTTTACCATGTATCAATTTATTTCCATCACAGCCGACTCTATCTGCACCCAAACCTGCAAGGATTGGTGATGATTTCAAAGACGTTTTTCAGAAAATCTTTGTTAAAAACTGGCATGTCCTCTTTAAAACACTTCCACTTTTTCCTAATGATGAAAAATAACAATACAAAAAACCAATTTGAGTGTTTCCTGGGTTTATGTATCTAATCAGTTAAAAATATAAATATTATTTGTGAACACAGCCTATGCATTCTTTTTTGTAAGCATCTTAATTTCATCATCTAAGCAATATTGTTTAGCTTTTTTTTACCCCACTTAGAATAACTTGTTACATCAAAAAAGGCAAGCATAAAGAATTCATCATTAGGAACTTCCCTGGTGGCGAAGTGGTTGGGAGTCGGCCTGCCAATGCAGGGACATGGGTTTGAGCCCTGGTCCAGGAAGATCCCACATGCAGCGGAGCTATAAGCCCGTGTGCCACAACTACTGAGCCTGCACTCTAGAGCCCACGAGCCACAACTACTGAAGCCTGCGTGCCTAGAGCCTGTGCTCCACAATAAGAGAAGCCACTGCAATGAGAAGCCCACACACCGCAACGAAGAGTAGCCCCCGCTCGCCACAACTAGAGAAAATCCATGCACAGCAACAAAGACCCAACACAGCCAAAAATAAAATAAATAATTTTTTTTAAAAAGAATTCATCATTAAATATTAATAAAATGAAAAAGCACAGCTCAATGTAAACACCCATTATCGACCTAGATTTTCTATTAGGTACACATAAATATCCGTCACCCTGATAATTATTATTTAATATAATTAAAATTTGATTAAAGAATGTAGATTATGTTACTGTAAGGCAAGAAATTTGGTTATTTGGAGTGGTACATTAATTTATTAAGTCATTTCTAATCAATTCAACTTTTCTGCCACCTAGCCCCTGAGGACCACTCCTTTCAGAGTTCCACACCAGTGAAAAGGCTGGTGATACTGGCCTGCTAAGCCACACACTAAATTGACTAGAGTCTCCCATATAATGCAGCCTTTGGCACCCTCGCTCATGGAAAAGGAATATTTTCCTGGTCATCCATAATACTATTCTATAGCTGCTTACCCATGTCCTGCCCAGTCCCAGCGGAAACACTGAAAAAATTAGAAAGTTAGAGACACATCCAGTCCTAAAACGTAAATTAGGGATGGACTGCAAGAACTTGGATAGCCAAGCCCAACAAACTGGTACAGTTTTGACTTCACTATTAAAAGCTGTGTCACCTTAAGCAACTTATATATCCTCGTTAAGCTTTAGTTTCCACCCTGCCAAACAGAGGCAATACTAATAGCCACCTCATATGTCATTGTTCTGAGCATCAAATGAGATAACGCATCTTACACAGAGGAATGCTCAGTAAATGTCAGTGCTTGGTGGTGATGTCGTTACTTCCCCCTAAAAGTCTTAGAGTGTTGAAATAATATTTTCACTTTACTACATATCCCTTATATACATGTTTCATTTATTGCAATATACTCTGATACGGTTAGCTTTTTGAGTCAACAGGATAAGTAACATTTCTTTGTTGCTCATAAAGGAAGTATGTCCTTACATCAATAATAAGAAAATAAGGATTTCAGAGAGGAATGTGGAACTGTCAACGTTACTTTTCCCTAAGCGGGAAAGGAAATCTCTATCTCCTTTCGAGTCTCTCCCCTTTGGATCTGGTCTTTGGAGCCTCCCTAGGACACTTCTGAGGGACAATGGCTAAAGACATCCTCTGCCACATGTAGGAAATCAGAAAACCAGGGAGGGAACAGAAAGTGGATCAACTAATTATTTTAATTATAAACCAGATTACTTACCTCTCTATTCCTCTCTGTGCTATTTTTTTCTTTATTCCCTAGCCTTAGTAAAACAGTAGGTAGATATTCTAAGAACAGGGATCGACTATGCCATGGGTAACTAAGTAAACTGGTGAGAGATCTCTTTCTCTGAAAGAGAAACATAGAGGTTAAGAGTTAAGCATCATCCAGCCACCCTCTTGGCTGGATGAAGACCCTCTGTCCATCACCAAATTTAAGAGTTTGGAATTCGATTTTATAAACTTTTGCAATACACTTGGGGAAATCTATGCCAAGCCCAAGTGACATCCACAAGCAGTACTGTGATCAAATTGGTTTCAGAAGGAAACCTAACCGTTAGGCTCTAAGGAACTCCTGGTGCCTGGAAAGACTCTACTTCATCAACTCTAAGAAGGCTGTGAGGAACCAGTGGCTTTAACTTCCTGATAATGGAGTTTTCTTTGCAGAAGCACTAGGGACACAAACAATACCTGACAGGCAGGAGAAGCCAAAGCTGCAGTAAAAACGTTGCAAAGCATTTTTGAGCATTTTATCACATCTCATCCATGTATCTGAAAATTGTTTACTAACATATTGAATGGAACTTTGTATAAAGCAAACATGAAAATATAGAGTCTAAGACTTTGATTCCATGTTATATTTTAATAATCTCAGCTTTAGCAAATGAACTGTGGCTTTTATTACTTGTAAAACAATGCACGTCTTACCTATTTATCAGAAGAGGTTATGATAAAAGAATTGAGAACATATTTTTAAACACTTGAATCAGGGCTCTCAGTTAAAAATGTCATGTAAGATATTTTTACTTTGCCCTTCTTTTCTTGAAACGCACTTAAACGGATATAAAAGTTGAAAAATAGAAAAAATTTAATCTTCAATGAAGCAAAAGAAGCAGAACCTCAAACAGGAACTCCAGTAAATTCTTGGAAATCTGGGTTCTAAGAGCTGGTTATACGTTCTAAGTGCCAAAACATGAAAAAAAAAAAAAAAAAGGTGCCTAAAAGCGTTATATTTTTAAAAGTCCTATCTATTTTGATTAAAGAAAAAAACTAAAAACAGGAAGATGATCAATGAGAGAAAGAAAATGTCCTTGAAAAAAAACTAAATTCAATGCAATAGAATGATACAGAAAGAAAAGCTGAAGGAAAAAACTTACTGACATGAAATTTCTGGGAGAAGCAGACCATCAGGGATGAAGGTTGAAGAACTGAAGACAATTGTGAGTTTACAAAACAGAGTTTTCAAGCCCTGTTATTAGCCATGGACACCCCCTGAACACCAAAGCCAAGATAAGACTTATCCCAAGGAAAAAAAAAATGTATATAAAAGATCTTATGACCCCACTGAGATTTGTTGCCACAAACAACCTTTGAAATGAACTGTTAGCATTATATCTTCCTTCCCTAATACACACACACATTATTCTTGAGCAAACAGCCAACCTTACTCAAATATAAGAAATAATAAGGAAAAAAAAGAGCATGATAAATTTTTGAAATTAAAGAAACAAGCTTAAGCAAAGTAACTTGAACAAATGTTACAGCAGAAAAAATAACTTGCTCAAGGATACTACAAAAACTGTTTAAGCTTAGTCATGAAAAATAAAGACAGCATTTCTATGAAGTGAGAAGGAGCTCAAAATAGAGATACAATAGCTCTAAAACAAAAAGAGAAAATTAAAAATGAGCTGTCAGAGCTCAGCATGAAGTTGAAGACAATAAAAAATAGTATAGCAATAAAAGTCATAACTAGAGTAACGTGTATAAAATAAATATTATAAAGACAGAAAATAGCTAGATTTGAGAAGCCACACAAAATGAAATGTAAAAGGGCAAAGATATAAAAATGATTATAGAGAAGATCCTAGTAAGTTAGAAAATAAAGAACAAACATCGGTAAAATAATGATCCAGAGAAGAAAAACAGAACACAAATGAAATTCGAAAAGAAATGTTCCAAGACATAACAGACTCTGTGTCTTATAGCTTCTAACTATCATGTGAATGTGTGTTCCAAAGGCTTTTCAATAATGACATATCTTTATGATCATGCAGTCAAAGAGTACAAGATACTTAGGGGATCAAGATAAGACTAAGCAAATATTGAAATCCCCTGTACTAAATCATAAGCTTTATACAAGTGTATCTGAAAATTGCAATAAAGACACATCCCAATGACTCACACACACACAGAAAGAAAGAAATATGCTAATTCCAAGTATGGTCCAAGTTATGACCAGAAATTGCTAGGCAAGCTAAAAGCAAGAAGAACACTCAAAGCTTGAGCAATAACTAGAGCTTGCTGCCATGAAATTGGGACTAAAGCCACCAGTGTGAAGTCAGAGCTATTGCCTCCACAGCAAAGTCATAAGGTAAAAGTTAAGACATTCCCAGGTAAACAAAGGCTAAAGGGATTTATTATCACTAGACATCCCTACAAAAAAATGATAAAGGAATATTTCAAGTTGAAACAAAGAGACACTACATTATCTCAAAGCCACGTGAAAATATAAAGTTCTCTATTTAAGATAAACACAAAGACAAGTATAAAGACCAGTATTATCATAATTTTGGTTCATAACTCCACTCGATTATTTTACAGGATTTAAAAGAACAAAGCAGAAAAAGTAATGATAAATCTATGCTAATGGATACACAATATATAAAGATGTAACTTGTAACACAAATAACAAATTGGGGAGGGAGGCTCAACAGGAGTAGTTTTTGTATGTGATTCAAGTTGAGTTGTTCCCAGTTTAAAACAGATTGTTATTAATTTAGGGTGTTATATATAATCCCTATGATAACCAGAAAGAAACTATCTATAGAATATAAACAAAAGTAAATGAAATCAACATGTGTTACTACAAAAATCAAATAGACACAAAGGAAGGCAGTAAAAGGAAATAAGGGATTAAAAAAAAGATATAAAACATACAGGAAACGAACACTAAAATGGCAACAGTAGATTCTTCCCAAACAGTAATTACCTTAAATGTAAATGGATTAAACTCCCCAGGATCTAATTATATACTGTCTATAAGAGACTCATTTTAGATCTAAGGACACACATAAATTGCAAGAGAAAGTATGGGGAAAAAAGTTATTCCATTCAATAGTAACCAAAATAGAACAGCAGTGGCTATTCTAACATCAGACAAAGGAGTCTTTAAGTCAAAAGTGTTACAAGGCGGCTTCCCTGGTGGCGCAGTGGTTGAGAGTCCGCCTGCCGATGCAGGGGACACGGGTTCGTGCCCCGGTCTGGGAAGATCCCACATGCTGCAGAGCGGCTGGACCCGTGAGCCATGGCCGCTGAGCCTGCGCGTCTGGAGCCTGTTTTCCGCAACGGGAGAGGCCACAGCAGTGAGAGGCCCGCGTACCGCAAAAAAAAAAGTGTTACAAGGGACAAAGAAGGACAGTACATAATGATAAAAGGATCAACTTACCAAGAAGACATACCAATCTTTTTCAATATTTATTTATTTGGCTGCAGCATGCAGGACTTTTAGTTGGGGCATGCAGAATCTTGTTCTCTGACCAGGGATCAAACCCAGGCCTCCTGCATCGGGAGCACAGAGTCTTAACCACTGGACCACCAGGGAAGTCCCAAGACATAACAATTTTAGACATATAGGTGCCAAGCATCAGAAGCCCTAAATATATGAAGCAAACATTGACAGAACAAGAGGGACAAATAGATGGCTCTACAGTAAAAGTAGTAGACTTCAATAGCCCACTTTTAATAGTGGATAGAACAACCAGAGAGAAGATTAATAAGGAAAGAGAAGATTATAGACCAATTGGACCTAACAAGTATATACAGAACACTCCACCCAACAGAAGCAAAACATGTTTTTCTCAGGTGCACTTAGAACATTCTCTAGGATATGCAGAACATTCTCTAGGATATGTTATATGTTATGTCATCAAAAACACCTTATTAATTTGAAATAATACAATTTTTTCTGATCACAATGAAATGAAACTAGAAATCAATAGCAGAAGAAAAACTGGGAAATCCACAAATATGTGGAACTTAACACACTCTTGAGAAACCAATGGGTCAAAGTTAAATCACAAGGGAAATTAGAAAATATTTTGAGACAAAGGAAAATAAAATACAGAATACCAAGGCTTATGGAATGCAACAAAAGCAGTTATAAGAGGGAAATTTATAGTTATAAATGCTTACATCATAAAAAAAAAGATCTAAAATTAACAACCTAAATTTGCACCTTAAGTATTAGATAAAGAATACACTAAATCCAAAGCTAATAGAAGGAAGGAAAAAAATAAACATTTGGACAAAGACAATTAAATTAGAGACTAGAAAAACAAGAGAGAAAATCAATGGAGAAGAGTTTGTTCTTTAAAAACATCCACAAATTAATAAACATTTACACCTTGATTAGCTAAACAGAGAAAGAGAAAAGACCAAAATAATTAAAATCGAAATGAAAGCAGGGCCATAACTACTGATTATAGAGAAATAAAAAGGATTATAACAGAGTACTAAGAGCAATTGTACACACAAATAGGATAACCTAGATGAAAATTTCAGGACAAATTCCTAGAAACATTCAACATACCAAGATTAAATCATAAAGAAATAGGAAATCTGGACAGACCTATACATAGAAGAAAGCATAAAGGAAATCTTCATGACACTGGATTTGACAATGCTTTCTTGGATATAACACCAAAAGCACAGATAACAAAAGAGAAATAGGGAAATTGGACTACATCAAAATTAACTTTCTGTTTGTCAAATGACACAGTTAATAAAAAGATAACCCATGGAATTTTTAAAAATTACAAATCATATATCTGATGAGAGGTTACTACCCAGACTATATAAAAAAAACCCTACAAATCAAAAACAACAAAATCACATATCTGATAAGAGGTTTCCACCCAGAATATATAAAGAATGACTACAACTCAAAATGACAATAAAAAAATGGATGAATCTTAAATGCATATTACCTTTAAAATAAAAACAATTTTTAGATGGGCAAAGGATTTGAATAGTTATTTCTCCAAAGAAGATATACAAATGTCCAAAAGCAGATGCAAAGATTACCAGTATCACTAACCGTTAGAGAAACGCAAACGAAAACCACAATGGGATACCACCTTATACCCATTAGAAGGGCTGTTATTAACAAAAACAAAACCACAAAACCAGAAAATAAGTTTTAGCAAGGATGCAGAGAAACTGGAATCCTGTGCATTACTGGTAGAAATGTAAAACAGTGCAGCTTCTAGGAAAACAGTACTGTATTGTGGTTCCTCTAAAAGAAATAAAACTAGAATTACCATATATCCCAAAGTCAGATACTGGGACATATATATGCTTTTATATATATATATATATATATAGGCATATACCCAAAAGAATCTCGAGTAGGAACTCGAACAGATATTTATACACCCATGTTCTAATAGCATTACTGTTGATAGCCAAAGGGTGGAAGCAACCAAAGTGTCCATTCATGGATGGATAAATAAAACATGGTATATACATGCAATGGACTATTGTTCAGCCTTAAAAAGGAAATTGTGACATATGCTACAACACGGACAAACTTTAAGGACATTATGCTAAGTGAATTAAGCCAGTCAGAAAACTATAAATACAGTATAATACTATAAGATTCCACATACTTGAGGTACGAGTAACCAAATTCACAGTGACAGAGAGTAGAAGGGTGGTGGCCAGGGGCTGGGAGAAGGGGATAGTGGGCAACTGTCATTTAATAGATGCAGGGTTTCAGTTTTCCAAGATGAAAAGAGTTCTGGAGATGGATTACGGCGATGGTTGCACAACAGTAAAAATGCCCTTAAGCTACCAAACTGTACACTTAAACGTGGTCAAAATGGTCAATTTTGTGTTATGTATATCTTACGATTTTTTTAAAAGCAAAATGAGTTATGAAGTCATGAAAAAGCATGGGTAAATCTTAAATACATATTGCTCTGTGAAAGAAGCCAACTATATACACTGTGATCCCAATATCTGACATTTTGGAAAAATAACATCTATAGAGATGATTAAAAAATAATCTGTTTCCAGGAGATTGGGTGGAGAGGAAATGGCTGAATAGGTGAAGAATAGTAGGTATGTTAGGACAAGAAAAATTATTCTGTATGATACTGGGTAAACCACAGGAAGTTCCACCCACTGGGAGGAGTCCCTGCACCGCTGCTCTCCAGGGCTTCTCCTGAGCGGGGTTGTAGGGAGGGGCCATCCACTCTGAGTTCATGCCAGTGTATCATGCAGGTGCATCCACAGATCAGGCCTGAGTTTCTTCTTCTGTTAGTTAGTCATAGGGAACTCTTCATATGGTGAAGCCTATCCGGTAAGGAAGGATCCACAGCACAGAGCAGGTATGATGGAAGTCTAAGCTACTGGCCAGTGCTGTTCACTCATTCCTTCTGACCCCGCTTAGTCCCAGCCTTTACAGGCCATTTCCATTTTCAGGTGAATGCTGCTGTGCACATCCAATGTTAGGCTGGGTAGACGAGGTAATACTCAGTTCATAGTGGGCAACTGGGGGTGCATAGTCACTTTGTTACAGTAGCAAACCAAGCTGATTTTCCATGAACAAAATTTGTTACCAGAAGAGGAGACAGATGCCCTTTCTGAAAACCCCAAGGAGCCTGGCTCTTAAGCTAGTATTGAAATTGCTGTACAGCATCTACCACAGACACTTGGGACTTCTGACTCATATGGCCAAGTGTCAGAGCAGCTTGAATTGCAGCCTCTGTTTCATGCAGACCCATTTTCTTGCTCTAAGACATAAGAACTAGCAGCCTTTGGGATGTCCAGAACGTAGGCTAGAGTCAAATGACAAATGAGATGTGAGGGGAGGGATGGAGTGGGAGGTTGGGGGTAGAAGATAGAAGCTGTTACATGCAGGATGGTAAACACCAAGATCCTACTGTACAGCACAGGCAACTATATTCAATATCCTGTGATAAACCATAATGGAAAAGACTATAAAAAAGAATGTAAATATATGTATAACTGAATCACTTTGCTGTACAGCAGAAATTAACACACTGTAAATCAACTATATTCAATTTAAAATTAAAAAATTAAAAATTAAAAAAACTGAAAAAAAAATTCAAAGAAGCCCAGCAAGTGTTATACCTCTTTTTCCTGCGGTTGGTGATTCCAAGCACATCAAATTCTCTCTCATTTTTGAAGGGTATCTCAAATTGCCATAGACCACTGGCCCTTCAGAAATGTCACAACTGTGGCATGGCCCTCAATTTTCACTGAGGTTATATCTCAACCTCTCACACACATATCTTACCAAAGCTTCTAGGAGGTTTGCTCTCTACTGCTCATCAGTTCCCTTTGGCATAATATCATAAACGTAATGAACCAGTGTGATGTTCTGTTGGATATCAAGATGATCAAGATAGCACTCAACTATATTAAGAAAGAAAGCCAGTGATCTGACATAGTCTTGAGGCAACACCATAAAGGAAGACTTGTGTCTGCCATATAAAGGCAAAAGGCTTCTGCTTTTCTTTCACAATAGGTACGAGGTAAGGTCAAAGCATCTGGGGATTCATACACCAGCTGTCAGGATGCATGCTGATCAGCCCCAGTAAAGATATCACATCTAGAACCACAAATACTGGCATTACCACCTGATTAAGTCATCAGCTCAGTGCTTTGTGACCGCCTGGAGGGGTGGGAGGGAGAAGCAAGAGGGAAGAGATATGGGAACATATGTATATGCATAACTGAGTCACTTTGTTATAAAGCAGAAACTAACACACCATTGTAGAGCAATTATACTCCAATAAAGATGTTAAAAAAAAAAAAGATACAATCACTCTCCATGGCTCACGGTTTATGCTTAGGGCAAAAAGGTAAAATTAACGGATGTGTGATTGGAAACACCAGTCCTGCATAATCTCGTCAATTCCCCTCTGAGTTGTGATATTTCTTTTGGCAGGAGCAGAGACGGTTCCAGGAGTATCCACTTAGCAATTCATGTTATAATAGTTCCTCACTCAATGGATAAGGGAAACAATGTATTTTGCTAGAGAGTAAATCTTTTCCCACTAAACATTCTGGACCTGGAGAAAAAGTCAGATACTGGGACAACAGTCCCACTGGAAGCACAGTCAGGAAACTAAGAAAAAAGAGGTGGGGCTGGGACTTCCCTGGTGGTGCAGTGGTTAAGAATCCGCCTGCCAATGCAGGGGACACGGGTTTGAGCCCTGGTCCGGGAAGATCCCACATGCTGCGAAGCAACTAAGCCTATGCGCCACAACTACTGAGCCTGCGGTCTAGAGCCTACTGGCCGCAACTACTGAAGCCCACGCGCCTAAGGGCCCGTGTTCCGCAACAAGAGAAGCCACTGCAATGAGAAACCCATGCACCGCAATGAAGACCCAATGCAGCCAAAAATAAATTAAATAAATAAATTTATTAAAAAAAAAAAGATGTGGGGTTGACAAGGAATACGGTGGATGCCACAGATGAAAGTGAAACTTCTCTGAGCATGTTTTTATAGCTTTTAAAATTTATGAACCATGTATGTTTTACATTCTTTAAAATTGAACAGAAAAGAAAAAAATATAAAACTTATTACAGAGAGAAAGAAATAAAACCAACTGCACACCAAAATAAGAGTATAAGAACAGAAAGAAATAGTTTAAACCAAGCACCTTATGAACCAATACTCTGAAGCATACTAAGGACACACAGAACTGCAAAAAAGAAAATGTCTTGAACTTAGTAGTTTTGGCAGTGGTGGTGTTCGTATAATAATCCGAAATTACTGTATAAGCATACTAGGATAAAGCAAATCAATATATATATACACATATGTGTGTGTGTGTGTGTGTGTGTTTTCAAGCAGCTTTCTCCTGTAAAAGAAGACAGACACGAATATGGAATGGGATAGGTGAGGAAGAAACCTGTACTGTTGAATTTGAATTGGAAATATTAGCAAAGGATCATGATCAATAATAATAATGATGACAAAAATAATAATAATCTCCAAGCTCCGTTTGCTACAAGCAGTGTCACATAACAGCAATGAGCATATGTAGGTCCCATTCTAAATACCATTCCACTCTGAAAAAAAAAAAAAAAGACTCCTTGGAAAACTAGCTGGGCCAAGAAAATTATCCTAAGGGTCCACAAGTAAACCTGACAGTACTATACATTTTAGCATGAAGATTGGATGATAATATGAAATTCTTTGGAATAGTTAGATTCAGATTTAAATAGCATGTTGGTTACTGTCTAGTGGTGATCAGAATTCGTTTCTCTCTTACGTGTATTCTCTCTTTGTATTGCCAGGACAGGAACCTTGGGAAATGCATTTCCAAATACCCTTGGCGCCAGAACTGTGAAGATAATGATGGTGTTTCCAAGGAAATGGACTGGACTGGGTTTGGGGCCCTTCCTTCTCTTGCAGCAGTTGAAGCACAGGCTTTAGCAGCCTGTGCTTCAAACTTTTCAGCAGTCTGGTTTCCTCTGCATTCCATGACTCTCCACTGGATTCGGGACTACAGGGTAGCTGTGATGTTGGTACCACCAACAAACCCCTCAGCTCTGATTGCAGCTTCCATCGGACCTGAAAACCTACTTGTGCCCACCTACTTCCCGCCAACTTCTTTATCTTCAAACCTTCCAATAAATGTGCATAAGTACCAGTTCCCTTTATTAAATTCCCTTCTGCTTGAAAAATCTAGAGTGGTTTATGTCTTCTTACACTGATAGCTACTTGATATAAAGAATTTTTATATTATTTTTATTATTCTTTGGAGAATACATTAAAACATTTAGAACCTATTAATAAATTAGGACTTCTGAAAATTTTTCTCTGACCTGATCTTGCAAGTCTACAATAATGAGTTTATTTCCTCTAAAGAAAGGATCACAGTTTATTCTCATAGAAACATCAGTTATCATAATAAAAAGTATCCACTAAAATCTTCCAAAGATCACAATCATATTGGAAGGTAGATTTTAAAATAGTTCATGGTGTGGGAACACTACATTCTAGATCATTCCTCTTGTGGACACCACCACTGTCATCACACGTCTCACTCTCCTCCAGTTGCTGCTGCTACAGAACCACTGTCTGGCTGGGCCATGACTACAACTGCTACCACTGCCACCACCTCCATATACCTTACTCTCTAATATTTCTGAAGGCACACAGTATCCTGATGGACCATCTTTTCAATACAGATTCACACGTGCCTTACACACATTCACTCTACTGATCCTTGAGGGATTAGGGCCTCCCCGCCTTTTTAAGCCAGTACATAAGACACTGCAGAAAACAAAACTTCTGTAAATGCGCTCATTAAGTAGGTAATTAATTAATGTTTCCTCTATCTGGAATTCCCTTCTTCCCTTCTTCTGTTGACTGACACCTATTTGCCAGCCGTGATTCAGTCTCGATGTCACGTTCTTAGGATTTTTTCCTCAGTCTCCTGCCCGCCATGGCATCGTCCAATCCTGCAGTCCCCTGTCCTTACCTCTGTGAATCCATTTAACGTACTTTATTGTTTCCCTTGTAACTCCCGATGTCCTTAAGGTATAAATATGGTCATGACAGCAGTCAAAGAATATTATTTACCTGTGCCAATTCACTGTACAGAAAAACATGCTTCCTTGAAATGTTCTAAAATTTACTTAGAAACAAACCAGAAGGTGGAAAAGAGTAGATGAAGGAAAAGTGAAAACAAATTTGGCCATGAATTAGTAATTGTTGAAAGTGGGTACCACGGGTTCATCGTAATTTTCTCTGTTTCCCTTTGTTTGAAATTTTCCATGATAAAAATTTCAGAATCCACCACAAATGATTCCAGGAGTTCTCAGGGAGTATACAGTAATCAAAGCCCCTTAGCTACTGAAGTGTCTGCTCTTTGTTCTCTGAATTGCCATGAAGCTGCTTTCTAGTCCTGCTCAGGCTGTAAGTGGCAAGGGGCGGCTGACGCTTGCCTAGCTCATGAACACTGAGGGCACATGCAGACGTGTGTGCTAAGCCTGCTGATTCCTGCTGTCCTGGGATCCAGGTGCTGGAAATGATAATGACTGGACCAAGGACAAAGGGTACCGTCTCTATAGATCCTTGTACAACCTCTTGGCTAACTGATGTTAGCACTAGTGAATGACCTGGTGCCACACATATCCAATCAGCATTTTAGCCAAACAGGTTTCTTTCGACTTTCACTTACTCTCCTACTGTAACCACCTCCTAAAAGTCATCTATGTCTCCCGTAGGACACAAGATGATGGTAACTGGCTTATGGGCTTATCTGAAGGAGAGGTGCCCAAACATGTTCAGAATAATGTTGCCATTTCCTCTCCGACATATACCCACTTTCTCTGAACCCAGCTTGTGCTCACCTGACTTGCCCTCCTCCTATAAGTCTAGCTTATTATTGAAAAACACTTTTTAAAAATGCCGTTTCTTCATCCACTAAAAATTACGCATAACTCTCCTACACACTACGTGTGTTATTTAAAAACTCTATTATATAATAGTTAAAGGAAAGTAACATGTTTATTTTTTAGTGTATTATACTATAAACCACTTATTCCAGATAGTATGTGTTTAAACAGTATCTAGTTGGACTTTATTACAAATCATCTGTAAAGACCTATAGGGAAGAACTGGGATAATTACTATAAATTACATTTGGTGAGCTAGGGTCTTGCCAGGCTTAAACTAATCACTCATTGAGAGTTTGTACCTTTGGAAGGATCACTAACTTATTCAGGCCACCAAGGTACTATTTACTGTTTTTATTACTCCTGAGTCCCTGAAGCTAAACAGGTAATAAAAAAATCAACAAACAAAGGCTTTCTTTCCCACTCATCTGCTATAAATGATTTTACCTTTTATTTCTTGCCATTTCCTCAGGCAAATACAGAATCCAAATGTGATTAATACTTAGATTTTTTTATGAAACGTATTTTAATTTTGATTAGCTCAAAACTGTCCTGTGTTATTCAACATTTGTAGCTGAGCTTAGAGACCTTTGGAAAGGGATTTTTTTTTAATGAAAGAAAATTACACAAAGGCAGAAAAATAGATTTGCTTTCTCCTTTGTGGCTTCCTACATCTGAGATTTCAATTCCCCCAAAGAATCACTTCAGTATAACTCAAACTTTTATTCAGGCAATGTTATTTTTATCTACTTTTTCCAACCATTTTTTTAGTGTTTATTTTCTTATTTTTTACTACATTTCCATGGACCTTTAGCAGAGAGGCTTTGTATAATACTGAAACTTCACTTTCATAGGCTATAGTAAATAAGACTACTGCATTAATCTGAAATGTGTACATCATTTTAGCATTTAGAGCAGCACTGCCCAAGAGAAGTTTCTAAGATGATAGAAATGGTCTATATCTGTGATATGGCAGTCCTCAATCATACATGGCTATTTATTTCCTGAAATGTAACTAACGCAACTGAGGAGCTAAACTTTTCGTTTTATTTAATTTTAATTAATTTAAATTGAAATAAACACATGTGACTAGTGGCTACCATATTGGATAGCACAAGTATAGAACATAAAGAACCAAACTTCAAATGGCAATAATAACACTCCTAAAAGCACAGCTCTGCCATCAACTTGCTGTGAGGCCCTACGATAAAGATTTCATGACCCAAGGAAGAGCAGGGTTGGGCCAGAACAGGGCTTCCTAAGAAACGTTATGCTCTCAATCTCATGGCAACAGTGGCAGCCCACACCTTTCACTGTTTCCTATTCTCTTTATTGGTTTTGGGGTCTCCACAGAAAACATATATGGTTTATGAAGACACAGCATACACTGAATGACATACCAAAAAAAAAACCCATATATATGCTGTCTACTAGAGACCCACTTCAGACCTAGGGACACATACAGACTGAAAGTGAGGGGATGGAAAAAGGAATTCCATGCAAATAGAAATCAAAAGAAAGCTGGAGTAGCAGTACTCGTAATTAGACAAAATAGACTTTAAAATAAAGACTGTTACAAGGGACAAGGAAGAACTCTACACAGTGATCAAGGGGTCAATCCAAGAAGAAGATATAACAATTATAAATATATATGCACCCAACACAGGAGCACCTCAATATATATGGCAAATGCTAACAGCCATAAAAGGGGAAATCAACAGTAACACAATAAAATGGGGGACTTTAACACCCCACTTACACCAATGGAGAGATCATCCAAACAGAAAATTAATAAGGAAACACAGGCCTTAAATGACACACTAGACCAAATGGCCTTAATTGATATTCACAGAGCATTCCATCTGAAAGCAGCAGACTACACTTTCTTTTCAAGTGCACATGGAACATTCTCCAGGATATGACCACACGCTGGGCCACAAGGCAAGCCTCGGTAAATTTAAGAAAACTGAAATCATATCAAGCATCTTTTCCAACCACAACGCTATGAGATTAGAAATCAATTACAGGAAAAAAAAACTAAAAAACACAAACACATGGAAGCTAAACAATATGTTACTAAACAACCAATAGATCACTGAAGAAATCAAAGAGGAAATCAAAAAATGCCTAGAGATAAATGACAATGAAAACACCACGATCCAAAACCTATGGGATGACATGTCATCCACAGTTGCTTTCACACTTGTTTATATCCCTATGGGTAGGGCAACTAAATGGTACTTGGTACCATGACCTTCCTGACAAAAAATAATGGAAAGTTGATGCATACAATTCAGACCATTTAAAAAAAATAACTTCTGCTTTTTTTTTCTTTAATCAAGAAGAGAAAATCATTGTCTTCATAATTGGCTTGACATAATTATGTAGACTTGTCCTCTGAATACTCAACAAAGTATATTTTTGTTGTTGCTTTTTGGGGTTTTTTGTTTCCTTTTGGCTTTTTTTTTTTTTGCTTTAATAATAGTATAGTTAAAAATTCTGACTGAGTCTTTGGAGAGGGTTTACTAACTTCAGGAAACAACCTTTCATTAAAGCTATCCTAAAAAAAAAAAAGCTATCCTCACCATAACTGTCATAAAATGCTACTATTATCACCTCATGTCCAAGCCAGCTGTTGTTAAGACAATACTGAGTTTTCAAGTACATCAAATACTACATACAACACAACTGAGATCCAAGGGCAAATGATATTAGAAAGGCAAATGTGCTATACAAATTGTAATTCTGTATCAAGGGCATATATTTATTTTATAGCTGTCGGCATGTTTTTTAGACCTTTTAAATTTGATAACTACTTACACGCTGGGACAGTTTAGTGACATTAAGTATTTTTACATTTAAAAGTCCCCAAATGTTTACACCATAAACACTGTGCAATACTATGGTTATAACCGTAAAATTAATTTGGTAATTAAACAGTCAAGTTTAGCATAGTAATGTCAAGCACAAATTATAAATGTTCTCGCTAGCCTCCTAAACTGGTACTTCATTAAACAGCATGGAAAACCTGGGCAAACTAACAATGCAATGAAAAAATCAATAGACATTCCTGACCTTTCTCCCCTACCAGTCCTGACATGACCTGACATGGACTTTTTAAACACAGCAGTGTTTAAAGCAAAAGGACGTAAAGAAAACTTGAGAGAAATAATTAGAGAACCGCTGAAGTGGAACAATTAGGTTTGCAGCTGCTGAGCATTTACAACCAAACTTTATTTTATTTCCTCAGTAATTGTGTTCCTCTTTTTTTAAATTTCTTTGTCAGAAGTGCACATTGAATTTATAAAGCCGATGTCTGGCACCTGATTTTTCTTTAAGTGTGAGTTTATCTTCTCTTCCATAGTTAAACACCTTGTATGTGCCAGGCATGCCTACCTTCTCTTTCCCCTACTACCTGACCCCCAACTACAGCCTTTGTTCTCATCACCTGGCAATGAACTTCTTCAAGGTCACCTCTTACCACACAGAAGGGAGTTACATCGATCCACTTTCTCCCTAACCTCCGCTAAAGCTTAATCACTCTCTCCATCTCAAATGACTTTTTATGGTGCTGATGATGCTAAGTCACTCAGGGTCATTTTCTAATCACTCTAATATAACAAGAAAAATGATTTGCAAATGTGTAACTACTGTACTTTTTTTTTTTAAGTCCTCCTTTCCCAAGGTTTTCTCGAAAAGAGGATGAGGGCAAATCTTGCCGCCAAAACAACTCCTTGGTCAGCTTGGGGTTCACTTTAGGGTAGCAAGAAAGCTTTCTGGACTTCCTTAGCAAGATGGCAGTCATGAGAACCTGGCTTTGTCAAGAGAGAAAAACAGATTTCTTAGTGCATTAGTTCCTGTTTAAGATAACATGTACTCAGCCTAATGACTAGATCATTGATATAAGGTAGGTAGATGGGCCTCAGCAAAAAGAGGAAGGGGGGCATTGTGAAAGGAATGAAGACAAAGGGGACATAAACCTAGAGAGCAGTGCATAGCGGTTTAAATGAGGAGCTAATCCTACCCAATAGTTATTAGGCCCATGGCCTTAGGCAAATTACCCTGAGACTCAGTTTCCTCATTATCAGCCCTATTATTACCTAATGATAATGGCTACCTTTTAAAGTCATTTTCTCATAAGATGGTTGTCAAGATTAAATGCTAAAGCAATGAAAAACAAAACACTTCAACTCCGCCTGATACACAGGAAATGCTCTGTAGTGTTGGTCAAATACGTTCATGTCTACATCTCTCCATTTTCTGGGCCTGATTCCTGGAGAAGGGAGGTGTGTTAAGGGAGATGCCTCCCACTTAAGACCCTGGGGACTTGCCTCAGAGGTGGCTCCTACACCAGTCTGAGTCTGCAGGATGCTACTTGACAGTGATCTCGGCAGGACAGCGTGGCTATCTCAGGGAGGAACTGGGTTAGCCTGCTCCCGGGGGGCGCTCTTGGGGCCAGACACGGACAGCACCTGGAGGGCCGCAGACACTGAAAGGGGGAGGCCTGGAAATGAGCCAAGGTGCTGGCTGGGCCACTGGCTCCAGGAGGGTCACCATCACAAGGGATCCCACCTAAGATCCCAATCCAACTTCACAGGGTCCACAGAACCAGCAAGAGCCAAGGATGGGGGCGAGGGGCGGGGAGAAAGATGACCAGTTGGGTCTTGACCCTTCTAAGAGAGAGAAAAATAGGTCACAAGTTACATTAGCCCCAAACGCACATACAGGGTAAAGTAGAGTGCTTAAAACTAGGTACTGCGAGGCATGCACGGGCCATAGGGACTGAAGGAGGAGCAAAGGAATCAAGCGATCACGTACATACCGAATACCGAATGAACTCCAGCCCTTTTCCCCTGTTATGTTGTCAGAATCCCGGATGCAGAAGCATCCAGGCAGAAATTGAAAAACACTTTCTTGGGGACTATAACCAGACCAAGATTAAAGACCTAAATATACTGACCGGCCAGTAAATATACTGAGCGACAAATACACTGAACATCCAACGGGTTGTTACCACATACACAAAACAAGCCTATTCAGAATACTCTATAAGATCATATTGAAAACACTCCCCCACCACACACACACATATTCGTGACTTCCAGTCAGCTTTTCCACATTCTTAAATATGAGAAGACAAAAAGCATGATCAAACATCTTAAGAAAGCTTGTAACATGTAAATTATAGACAATTCCAAACAAGTAAAAAAAAACACGTAATCCATCTTAGAGGAAAAAGGAATTATTGTCAAAAGTAAGAACATTATTATTAACACTATCAATGACAGGAAAGATGATCATTTATCCATGGTGCAGGATTG
This sequence comes from Aethalodelphis obliquidens, assembly GCF_003676395.1. Taxonomy (NCBI): domain Eukaryota; kingdom Metazoa; phylum Chordata; class Mammalia; order Artiodactyla; family Delphinidae; genus Aethalodelphis; species Aethalodelphis obliquidens. The sequence continues at coordinate 9,577,094 of NW_020837968.1, forward strand.
GTACAGGATTGGTACAGGAATAAAGAACAAAACATTCAGAGAAAAAGAAAAGGCTTTTGCAATTTAAAAACATCACAGTAGAGTTTAAAATTCTAATAGGAGATTAGGAAGATAAAATTGAGGAAATCTCCCAGAAAGAAAAGCAAACCATCAAAGAGGTAGAAGAAAAAGAATAATAGAAAAGTACAAGGAGTTTTAGAAAAACAGAGAAAATCAAGGGGAGGAATTTATCAGAGAAATAGTTTGGGAAATTTCTGCAGAAGTGACAAACATTAGTTGCCAGACTGAATGCCTAGCACAATGGATGGAAACAGACCTATATATTGTGAGTTTTGTAGATGCTGAGGGTAAAAAAGATGTTATAAGTTATAGAGAGAGAGGGAAAAACCATTCAGATCATATATAAAGTATCAAGAATCAGAATGACTCTAACTGTAGCATGAGAATCGAGAAGATAACGGAGCTTCAAGTTATAAAGAAAACTCTAAACCCAACAAATAGTCAATAGTCAAATAATGCATTCAAACATGCACAGTCTTGAAAACTTTATCTCCCATGTACTCTTAAAATGCCACTGAGGATGTATTCCACTGGGACTATTGGGTGGGCCAATAGTTTCATTCAGTTTTTTCCATAAGATGGCTCTAGTAGCACTTAGCTGTCTTTAACTTCATTCAAAACAATTTTGTTAGATTGTGACATCTGTCATATCAGCGTGCGTTTAAAAAAAGATATCTAAATTGGTGAATTTTTGTGTAGCCATTTTAATTTTGAAGATAGAAGAAAAAAAGCAATGTTTTCGGTAAATTATACTTATTATTTCAAGAAAGGTAAAAACATAACTGGAACGCACAGAAGGATTTGTGCAGTATATGGAGAAGGTGCTGTGACTGATCAAACGTGACAAAGTGGTTTTCGAAGTTTCGGGCTGGAGACTTCTCGCTGGACATTGCTGGGTAGACTAGTTGAAGTTGATAGCAATCAAATTGAGACATTAATTGAGAACAATCAATGTTTTACCACGCAAGAGATAGCCGACATATTCAAAATATCCAAAGTACTGAAAATCATTTGCACCAGCTTAGTTATGTGAATCGCTTTGATGTTTGGGTTCCACATAAGTTACACGAGAAAAACCTTCTTGACCATGTTTCCACATGCGATTCTCTACTGAAACGTAATGAAAACGTTCCGTTTTTAAAATAAATTATGACAGGCAATGAAAAGTGGATACTGTACAACAATGTAGAAGAGAAGAGGTCAAGAGGCAAGTGAAATGAACACCACCAACCAAACCAAAGGCCGGTCTTCATCCAAAGAAGGTGATGTTGTGTATATGGTGGGATTGGAAGGGAGTCCTCTATTATGAGCTCCTTCCGGAAAACCAGACGATTAATTCCAACAAGTACTGCTCCCAATTAGAATGACTGAGGGATTTCCCTGGAGGCACAGTGGTTAAGAATCCGCCTGCCAACGCAGGGGACACAGGTTTGAGCCCTGGTCCGGGAAGATCCCACGTCGTGGAGGAACTAAGCCCATGAGCCACAACTACTGAAGCCCACATACCTAGAGCCCGTGCTCCACAACAAGAGAAGCCACTGCAATGAGAAGCCCACACACCACAACGAAGAGTAGCCCCCGCTCGCCGCAACTAGAGAAAGCCCACGTGCAGCAACGAAGACCCAACGCAGTGATAAATAAATAATAAATCACAGTACCATAAATGATCAAAATGATAATCCTGAGTATTATTTTTTAAAGTAAGCTACTTTAAAAAAAAAACAACTGAAAGTGGCACTCGATGAAAATCGTCCAGAATTAGTCAACAGAAAACACATAATCTTCCATCAGGATAATGCAAGGCAGTGTGTTTCTTTGATGACCAGACAAAAACTGTTACAGCCTGGCTGGGGAGTTCTGATTCATCTGCTATATTCATCAGACATTACCCCTTTGGATTTCCATTTATTTCGGTCTTTACAAAATTCTCTTAATGTAAAAAATTTCAATTCCCTGGAAGACTGTAAAAGGCACCTGGAACAATTCTTTGCTCAAAAACATAAAAAGTTTTGGGAAGATGGAATTATGAGATTGCCTGGAAAATGGCAGAAGGCAGTGGAACAAAAAGGTGAATACATTGTTCAATAAAGTTCTTGGTGAAAATGAAAAATGTGTCTTTTATCTTCACTTAAAAAACCGAAGGCACTTTTTGGCCAACCCAATAGAACACAAACCAAGACAGAGGAAGACCTGGGCTACAGAAAGAGGAGAGAGGCTGTAAAAAGGATACGTCAATGGAATTCCCGGGAAAATGGAGAAGGGAGAGCCCAAAACTGACAGATACACATCAATGATATATAGGGTGACGAGTCCAGATTAGAACACTGTGACTCAAGAAACAGACGGGATGAGGGTTATCAGCAAGATCCCCATTGCCACTCTATGTACCATCTTTATAACCTCAAAACAAAATGCCTTGATGAATTTCACTCAGATGCATATCTGCACTTAACTTGACCTAGCGTTGAAGTTCCTCCTCTCTTTTTTATGTCCTGCTGCCTGGATCTGTTGATAATGCTCATTTCTCTCTCTCTCTCAAAGTAAGTAGTCATCATTGAACTGTATATAAGAACAAAAGGTAGACCATGGGAACTTAGAAGCAGGAGACTCCATATCACTTCTGGACTTCAGTACCTGGCCTGTATTCTAGATCTGTCAGATGACCCAGTTTTACTAAGACTTATGTTTCTTAAGACTGTTTCAGGTCTCTATCCATTGACTTCCCCACTGACTGAGAGTTAAGAGTTTTTCTTGTTTGTTTTTTTTGCGGGATGCGGGCCTCTCACTGTTGTGGCCTCTCCCGTTGCGGAGCACACGCGCAGGCTCAGCAGCCATGGCTCACGGGCCCAGCCGCTCCGCGGCATGTGGGATCTTCCCGGACCGGGGCACAAACCCGCGTCCCCTGCATCGGCAGGCGGACTCTCAACCACTGTGCCACCAAGGAAGCCCGAGAGTTAAGAGTTCTATTAAACTCTTAAGGAAGCTGAAGTCAGACTATGATGCAGAAGCTTCTCTTCTTCTGGATCCTTCTTCTAACAGTGGTGCTGTTGTTATTCCCTTTTGCAACTAGGTTTGTCTTTGCCACATATTTTTCAAAATTAAATATATTATGTAAGTTTATGTACATGGGCAGAAACACAACCAAGGAAAGAATAAAAAAGATGGGAAAATTTTGGACAAGGGCACATGGGCGCTCCTGAGATACTGCAATGATCAATTGCTTATCTAAAGTAGGAAAGATGTTGAGTGTATTACCACTTTACTACTATTAATTTGCAAACTACATGTATACTGTATGAAACATATCAAAAACAAAATAACAACAACAGAGAAAAAATAAAGAGAAAAAGGAAGGAAAGAAGGAAGGAAGGAAAAAGAAGAATAATGGCAACGTGAATATTATCATTCATTCCTTCCTGTTTAGTAATATATATCCATTCACTATGTATTATTTACAAATAGATTCTTGATCACCCCCTGTAGTTTCCCGTCTATATATACCCCAGTTTACCATGGACCCAACATCCTTCCAGCCTCTTAGAAATTCTACCCTGTTATATTTTAGTTCTGCTACAGAAATTTATATCAACCTGACTGAGTGCAGCGTAAAGGCATCTTTTAACACTTTTGTGGAGAGCATATTACATAATTTTGCCTTACAGGTTTATGTTTTCAAGGATGTGAATATATGAAGAGGGTTTATTAACTAGAGTTTCCATATACATGAATTTAGTGTATCTACATATTTGATTTTAAAATATTTTTCAACAGTCTTTTACACTTATTTCTGACAGAGAAAAAGAAAGAACTCTACTCAGAGCTAAATTTACCACTATATATACTGAGGATGCCTATAATTTATCTGTATTAAAAGTAGTCGAAACCTACACAGACTTACATGAGTTTTGTCCAGAACATTAAAACACTTCTCCTAAATGTTTTGAAAATTATTTGATATATCAGTGACTTCACTGGATTAAACATTTTTATCTTTTTAAGCACAAATACCCATGGAAATGAAACATGAACAGTTCAGTTAACATAAGAGCAGCAAAATTATAGGCAAATTTTATTATTATCATTGTCTAATATTAACTGACACCCTGATATGTTCCATATATTGTGCTAAGCTTTTGATTTATGTCTACTCAATTCTCAAAGTAAACTTCAAAGGTAGGAATGATTACTTTCTCTCTCAGAGAAAAAAATGGTAGCCCAGAGCGCTTATGTTACCTGCTCAAACCGTAAGGCTAAGTCAGTAGCATAACATGGGTGTCTAATCAGATCTGGTTGATTTTGAAGCATAAGTCTTTCTACAGGAGAAGTGGAGGAAGCAGGAAGCAACAGTTTTCAGCATAATATGGGCCAGAAGCCATAATGATGAGCTCAGAGAGAATCAGAGTCCTGTGCTTGGAAAACCTAGCGGAACAAAGCCTTGCGAAGTAGGGAAGGTAGAAAGTCAATTTTAAAAGGTACATATCTTTGTCTACAGTCATCCCTAGCTATGAAAACTGCAAGGTGTTTTAATGGTACTTTTCTAAATCTTAATCAATTCTGGACTATTCTGCTTTTTAACCCAGAGCCTCCCTGGCACAGCTCTGTTTTGATGATGTGGATTCACAAACTTCTCTTATTTTATACCCACAGATAGGCTTTCAACAGTTCCACCCACCTATCCTCATCAACGCTCCAATAAAATGGAAAATAATCATTTAAATAAAGTAGACGTGTTATGAAAAACCTACAGTCTCACGTGGCTGCGCCACTTATATCTATTCAGGGTTATGTGCCCTACTCTATGCCCTATGAGATCAAACTTCAGACACTATTTTTCCTTGCACTGGCAACTGGATGATACAGTTTTGATTTCCAATTTGACTCTGTTTGCTTTATGGTACCATTTGCTTTTCATCTCTGCTGTTTTCCACTGGTTGTACTTTGTATTTCTAACTGCAGTTGGTTCAAATCTCTACTGGGATTTCAGTGGAGTCATTTAGCGCTTACACCTGTACACCTTCCTCAGTGAGTTCAGTGCTGAACTCCTGAAAGCCCTTCTAAGCCTTGTTTTAAGTTCACTAACATTTCTGCCAATTGACCAGTCCCTGCGTCAGTGACAGATGTGTGGGGTACATTAGCTCCAGGCCTAGCTCTGCATGATAAAGTACCTCTTTGGGGGACGGTGTGATACAATGTCTAAAAAAAAGTCTGGTAACAAAAGTCAATATGTGCTTTCATGTTGAACTATCCTTAGATTCCCCCAAACAGTTTCCTATAATATCACAAAATTCCCTCTGTCCAGGGTGAAACAGACTACAGAGGGGGTCAGGCAGTCACTTTCTACAAAAGGCTTTGTTTTTGACAAAGTGATATTTTTTTCAGCTTAATCTCTTCTTGTAGATACCCAGGAAGTTTGAGTCATAGTAGCACATATCACAGATGAATGCATGTGAGTCCACAATAATTACTTGCAAAATACAGCGTCCTCTGAGAGAAATTACTGAAACAAGTTATTTAACCACTCTTTGAGATTCATTATTAATAAAATGGTGATGCGAACAGACGTAAATTCAGGCTGCTGTTGTGCAATTGAGAAAATGTATGTAAAGGAGTTACCAGACTGTCTGGATTTTTTTTTTTTTTGGTTGTTTATTTTCTACAAATTTAGCAATGACTTAATTTCTACCGTTAGATTCACATATACAAATACTTATTTGTAAATACACAGAGCCCAACTGCCTAGGTTCAAACCCTGGTTTTGTCCTACACTGGCTGGCACTCTAGACAAGTTTCTTAGTCTTTGCTCATTAGTATGCTCATTGCTACTAGGGTGGGGAGAGCTAAAAATATATATGTATTTATACACACATGTATCTGTATTTATTTCTATACCTATCTCTCCATATTGACAACATGAGTTTACAGCCATGCCATGAATTCCACTCCAACACAGTAGGGTTCATCCTAGTTTCAACCCTTTCATATTTGTACCCGCTCCCCCTTCTCCAATGGTGAGAAGCCTGCCTCCAAACATCTACAGGAATTTACTTATTTGTTCAATGTTCCTCTACGTAGACAGTCTCCAGACTCTACCAGGTAGCCGTGTCACACAGAATCTTCCCTCTGTGGACTGCACCCCTGCCAGACTATTATGCCTTTCTGCACCAATGCCTTCCTTTTTCTTTTTCTTTTTTTTTTTTTTTTGGCCGCGCTGCTCAGCTTGTGGGATCTTAGTTCCCCGTCCAGGGATCGAACTCGAGCCCCCTGCAACAGAAGGGCAGGGTCCTAACCACTGGACCGCCAGGGAGTTCCCAACAATGCCCTCCTTGAAGCGACACAGTGGTTCTTACTTCTTTTTTTTAATTAGGAATACAGAAATTTCTTTTCTGTTTTCTTAACTTCTTTTTACATCATGAACTCCTTTGAGAAGCCGATACCAGCTACCTAACCTTTCCCCAGAAAGTGCATATAAACAAATCTGCACAGAAATTTTATACAATTTCAAGAGGTTTGTGCTAGCATCTCATGACAGTGACCAATTTATTTAATTTCTCTTTGACTCAGTCTTTTCTGTTTAATATGTACATCAGTAGGGATAACAGCTCCCTCAAAGGAACTGGTTTAAATAAGAAATTGTATCTTCGATGCTTAGAGTACTATGAGCAAAGTATAAATGGAGGTTATTAGAACGAAATTCCCTAGTCAGTTCTCAATCCACATTAGGATCTCAAATCCGTTGCTATGTACTTCTGTGTTCTCGTAATTCATTACTTCTTTCCTGGATTCATTCACTACTTTTCCTGAGTCTCAGTTCCCTCTTCTCTACAATGGTGATAATCATACCTATCATTCAGGAAGTTGTAAAAATTAGAGATCATATATGATAAGTAACTGAAATATAAAGTATGTTTGAAAGTGGTGATAGTCACTGATGTTTCTGTATTGTACTGGCACATCTTAGCCCTGGAGACTTGTTTATTCCTTTTCTTATGCTTTGAATGCTTTTCTCTAGTTATCTGGTCATTTTCTCTCACCCATCCTTGACCAGCCAGACAAATTGTACCTTATCGTCATTGTTTCTTTGGTCATCCCATATGAATTGCATTCTTTACGGTTCCCTCGTGTTTGTTTCTTCTACACTCAACCCTCCGACAGACGTATCTTGACTTAACAATTTAATGTAACTGCATTTATAGGGGTTAGATACAAGAATCATCTATTTCAACTGTCACATAATAGGTTTTACAACAGATCAGCCAAAGGCGTTGTCCACTTTTATATCCATCACAACTTACATAAGGATTCATGGGACAAATCTCACGGTAAATTTAGTTTTTGAAAAGTTTATGTTTAGTAATGAAGTTACACACATGTTGCCTTTACACTGGAGGTGCCGTAGGATGGAACAATTGTGGGCTTTGTCGAGCAGATGCAAATCCTGGCTTTGTCACTTCCTAGTCCTGTGAATTTGGATGATACACTTAATCTCCTTGAGGCTTATCCTGCTATTTTGTAAACTGGGGATGATATCCTTTCCTGAAAGGATTTTATTGAAAATTTAATCAGAAAGTACACGCAAAGAACTTGACAAATACAATATAACAAGGTATGCCACAGAATTCCCTGGTGGTCCAGGGGTTGGGACTCTGCACTCTCACTGCCAAGGGCCTGGGTTCGATACCTGGTCGGGGAACTGGGATCCCGGAAGCTGCAAGGCACGGCCAAATATATTAATTAATAAAAAAAAAAATAGATGCGCTAGGTCCCCACCTTTGCCATTAATTCTTCCGACTAAATCATTTCTTTCTTCTCCTTAACTATTTTAATACTTAGAGCTAAACCAGATGTCTCTTTTCAGATAACATGTAACATCTCACGTGGTTTTATTCATTTTTTATCCAAAATGACATTTTGGGGGATCTAACTTTTAGAAATAGATGTAGAATAATTTCTAAATAAGTAAAACTAAAATATTCATGTTTATTCAAATGGATTACTTTTAAGAAAGGTAATAGTCAAATAATACATTTTATGTAACTCTTTTCTACCCATATACATGAATCTAAGAACAAATTGAGAGCATTTTTTGAAAGATAACAATGGGCTTTATTAGATTCTTTTACTATTATTTTTATTACTATAATTATTATTACTGTAAGACGACTCGAGAGCTACCCTCTTAACAAATTTTTAAGTTCAAAATACAGTGTTGTCGACAATCGGCGCACTGCCGTACAGCAGATCTCTAGAACTTATTCACCTTGTATAACTGAAACTTCATACCCTTTGAAGAGCAACTCCTCATTTCCTCCTCCGCCCCTGGTAACCAGTGTTCTGCTCTGTTGCTATGGTTTGACTATTCAGATACTTTATATAAATGCAATCAGGCAGTATTTGTCCTTTTGTGACTGGCTAATTTCACTCAGCATAATGGAAGGCATGTTTGTTTATTAAAGCTTCATTATCAAAACCATCCTTAGGAAACCTGGAGTCAAACTGTCTAGGTTAGAATCATGGTTTTAGCAGTTAACAGAGGTTTAAATTTGAGGCAAATTACTTATCCACTCTGTGCCTCAGTTTCCTCATCTGTAAAATGGAAAATAATAGCATCTATTTACTTTGTTATTTGTCAGAATTAAAGTTAATTTTTGTAAAGTGTTTCACAAATAGAGCATGGTACAGACTTAGATAAATACTATATAAAATTGGCAACATTTTAAAAAAGAAAACAAAAAGCAAGTCTTCCTCACTATTAATCTATTGAAATGATCTGCTACAATATTCTAAAATCATTTAAATATCAAAATCATGTCTATACAAACCATAGTAGAAACATTCTAAGGATATTCTGATCCTATATTGAGCCAAATTACCAATCCTGTACTGATAATGGCAGAGTGACCACAATGACCAGTTTGCCCTAACTCTATGTAGGTCTTTATTATATAGTTATTGGTATTAAGAGATGTTAGCACAGTTCTCAGAACCACATTATTACACGTATATGGTCACAGATTAAAACCTGAACTTCAAACCTAAAATCAGTTACGTCAAATCTATGAAACCAGATTAAGGAAGTAAAATCATCTAAATTTGCTGAGGCCAATGGGCAACCATTTTGACCAAATCCTCTTATCTTTCCAACTGGTTGTCTTGGGATTTTGTAGTTGCTTTAGCATAAACACTTAAGAAGTGAATATCATCCTCATCTACCTCACCATTTAGACTGACGACTGCAGTTTGACGATCTAAGATAAAAGATCTATTCCGAGCGCTGGTAGTTATTACTTCAGGATATGAGCATTTTCAAAGATGAACACAATGTACAATTTTAGGGCCATAAACTGGTTTCTATTACTACTATTCTTATGGGAGTGTTTATGTTTCAAAAGTATTTATCAAAAAATATAATTTTTTAAAATATCAAGGCCATTTATGCTCCATGGGATTATTTCCAAAGCTTTAGATGCAGTGTTTATCAAAATTGTTTGCCTTGGAGAGGGGAGAATGACATTTCGAGACTACTAGCTACTTATTTGGGAATGCTCTGTCAGATAATCGAGCCTATAAATAAGACCTAGAAGCAGCTGGAACAGAATTGAATTCCTCTGGATAAGTGACATATATGTCACCCAGGGAGAAGCAAAGACCCTGTCTAAAATAATGCTGACTGATGAGACAGTGCATGTCTTCTCATACAAACCACACATTTTCACAGAAAAAAAAAAGAAATCCAGTGTCCAGAGATATTTTAAATTTCATGACTATGTACTTTAAAATCAAATGGATCAGTTTCTTGAAATTTTAGCAAAAGGAGGCAAGATGTCCAACTTTTTCATCATCGATCCCAGGTTTGTGTTTTGGAAACTGCTCATTCCAGCAAGTGTAACAGCATATCAAAGAAAAAGTTCAAGTAGAAGGGGCTCAATTAAGCATATTTATAAAATGTCTGCCTTTGAGCTAATTACATACATAGCACTATGCAGGTTTAGCAGTGGGAAAACATCCCACTGGTTTCCATGGGATGTCTCTTCACATAAAGGAAAATAATGAGTATATTAAGAAAGTACTTTGGTAAGCAGTAAGGAATACAGCAGTTAATCAAAATTATCTATTAAAGTGGCCTGATTTGACATTTGTCTTTATAAAATCAACCATAAAATTAAATATCATTATGACATCAATTTTTGGTACTGGTATACTGGTGAAAAGACCCAATCACTCTCTCATACTTACAGAAAAACAAAATGTTACATCAGAAAATAATACATAGTTGAGGGAACTTATCCTATTTGGGGAAATCTGTTGCTGTTCTTAAGAAGTGTTTCTCAAAAAGAAAAAAAAAAGAATGAAATAATGCCATCTGCAGCAATATGGATGGACCTAGAGATTATCATACTAAATGAAGTGGTCAGAAAAAGAAATACCACATGTTATCATTTATATGTGGAATCTAAAATACAACACAAATGAACTTATCTACAAAACAGACTCACAGAGAGAGAAAACAGCCTTTCACTGCCAAGGGGGAGGGGGTGGGGAGGGATGGAGTGGGAGTTTGGGGTTAGCAGATGCAAACTATTATATACAGAATGGATAAACAACAAGGTCCTACTGTATAGCACAAGGAACTATATTCAATATCCTGTGATAAACCATAATGGAAAAGAATATGAAAGAGAAGTTATACATATGTATACCTGAATCACTTTGCTGTACAGCAGAAATTAACACATTGTAAAATCAACTATACTTCAGTAAAATAAAATTTTTAATTTTTAAATTTCTCTTTATCTTTGGAATTATAAATAAATAACTAAATTCAGTATAAACTTCTATTAACCTGAGATGCTAATTCATAAGACACATAGATCACGGGATCTAAAAGAGGAAGCAGAATAGTTAGAGCTGCAACATGGAGTTAAGACAAAAAATACTAAAAACAGAAATGTGTGGACATAAGTCAAAAATTATGATTTATGACCAAGAAATTCTGCTTTTAGCAATTTTTTTTGCCAGTTCTGAAGACATGGAATATGGAGCATAACATGCAGTTTGAACACCAATCATTCATTTATTCAGCAAATAATTATTCAGTACCTAAACTATTCACTGTCATTAATTTCTACCCAGTAAGCAATAAGCTATGTGTACAAATAAGAAAATAGAGCCGTTCATGTGGGCCTAGCATTTTAACAGTCACTGTATGTTATTTCCAATCACTGAATAATGCTGCCAGGTAAGGGTTAGGACTCCACTTTCCATGTGAGAAAACTGAGGGTCAGAGAGGCTCCCTGACTTGTTCAACATCTGGAATTCAAATCAAGATCAGTGTTGTTGCTAAGCTCTTTCAAGTACAATGATGACAAATAGCTATGCCTCAAGGGGAAATATCTACCTAAATTGAGGTTAACAAACCTGCTTTCAGAATTGAGAGTTAGGAGAAATCATTCCTGTATTTATCTACCCCTCTCCTCTGTTTTAATCATCTTTTAAAAATAGAGCAGTTCAGGATAGATCACTGAACACAGGCCAAGATTTAACTACTAGCAACTGGTTCAATGGGCCATTTTTTAAAAATTAACCATACAAATTAAACCAACTTATCTTAGAATTCTTATGAGTTTAGAGAACTAGCTATAAGATTTGTAGTTGCATTTTTACATAAACTACTGTCACTTTGGAAATATGGTCCTTACAAATTCAATATTTAAAACTGACTCATTTGTCTGCTTAAGTAGGTTTTTCTTTTTGTTGCAACGGTAAATGGAATTGTTTCCTTAATTTCTCTTTCTGATCTTTCATTGTTAGTGTATAGGAATGCAAGAGATTTCTGTGCATTAATTTTGTATCCTGAAACTTTACCAAATTCATTGATTAGCTCTAGTAGTTTTACGGTGGCATCTTTAGGATTTTCTATGTATAGTATCATGTCGTCTGAAAACAGTGACAGTTTTACTTCTTCTTTTCTAATTTATATTCCTTTTATTTCTTTTTCTTCTCTGATTGCCATGGCTAGGACTTCCAAAAGTATGTTGAATAAAGTGGCGAGAGTGGACATCCTTGTTTTGTTCTTGATCTTAAAGGAAATGCTTTCAGTTTTTCACCATAGAGAATGATGTTTACTATGGGTATGTCATATGTGGCCTTTATTATGTTGAGGTAGGTTCTCTCTAGGCCCTCTTTCCGGAGAGTTTTTATCCTAAATGGGTGTTGAATTTTGTCAAAAGCTTTTTCTGCATCTACTGAGATCATCATATAGTTTTTATTCTGTAATTTGTTAATATGGTGTATCACATTGATTGATTTGTGTATACTGAAGAATCCTTGCATACCTGGGATAAATCCCACTTGACCATGGTGTATGATCATTTTAACGTGTTGTTGGATTCTCTTTTCTAGTATTTTGTTGAGGATTTTTATGTCTATGTTCATCAGTGATGTTGGTCTGTAATTTTCTTTTTTTGTGATATCTTTGTCTGGTGTTGGTATCAGGGTGATGGTGGCCTCATAGGATGAGTTTGGGCGTGTTCCTCTGCTATATTTTGCAAGAGTTTGAGAAGGACAGGTGTTAGCTCTTCTCTAAATGTTTGATAAAATTCGCCTGTGAAGCCATCTGGTCCTGGACTTTTATTTGTTGGAAGATTTTTAATTGCACTTTCGATTCCATTACTTGTGATCGGTCTATTTATATTTTCTATTTCTTCCTGGTTCAGTCTTGGAATGTGGTACCTTTCCAAGAACCTGTCCATTTCTTCATGCTTGTCCATTTTATTGGCATACAGTTGCTTATAGTAGTCTTTTATGATCCTTTGTATCTCTGCGGTGTCAGTTGTAATTTCTCCTTTTTCATTTCTAATTTTATTGATTTGAATCCTCTCCCTTTTTCTCATGAGTCTGGCTGAAGTTTTAACAATTTTGTTTATCTTCTCAAAGAACCAGCTTTTAGTTTCATTGATTTTTGCTACCGTTTTCTTCATTTCTATTTCATTTATTTCTTCTCTGATTTTTATGATATCAAAAAAACAAACAACCCAATCAAAAAATGGGTGTAAGACCTAAATAGACATTTCTCCAAAGAAGACATACAGATGGCCAACAGGCACACGAGAAGACGCTCAACATCACTAATTACTAGAGAAACGCAGATCAAAACTGCAATGAGGTATAACCTCACACCGGTCAGAATGGCCATCATCAAAAAAATCTACAAATAATAAATGCTACAGAGGGTGTGGAGAAAAGGGAACCCTCCTACACTGTTGGTGGGAATGTAAATTGATTCAGCCACTATGGGGAACAGTATGGAGATTCCTTAAAAAACTAAAAATAGAACTACCATATGACCCAGCAATCCCACTACAGGGCAAATACCCTGAGAAAACTGTAATTCAAAAAGACACATGTACCCCAATGTTCACTGTAGCACTATTTACAATACCCAGGACATGGAAACAACCTAAATGTCCAACAATAGATGAATAAATAAAGAAGATGTAATATATATATATACAAGGGAATTTTACTCAGCCATAAAAAGGAATGAAATTGGGTCATTTGTAGAGACGTGGATGGACCTAGATTCTGTCATACAGTTAAGTAAGTCAGAAAGAGAAAGACAAATACATTAATGCATACATGTGTAATCTAGAAAAATAGTACAGATGAACCTATGTGCAGGGCCGGAATAGAGACGCAGACGTAGGGAACGGACACGTGGACACGGTGGGGGGATGAATTGGGAGACTGGGATTGATGTATGTGCACTGCCTTGTGTAAAACAGATAGCTAGTGGAAACCTGCCGTATAGAGCAGGGAGCTCAGCTCAGTGCTCTGTGGTGACCTAAATGGATGGGATGGGATGGGATGGGATGTGATAGGATGGGGGGGGTGGGAGGGAGGTCCAAGAGGGAGGGGATATATGTATGCATATAGGTGATTCACTTCGTAGTACAGCAGAAACTAACACAACATTGTAAAGCAACTATACCCCAATTTTAAAAAATAAAATAAAACTAACTCATTAGCTATGGTTGATAGGCTCTATATGCACTTGTCAATAAAGATTCTGGTTTATGAAAGTTAGAATTACAGTCTGAGGGAGCAGTTGCAGTTGGCACCATGCAAGTAAACCCTCAGTCTTAAGAGTCAGAGGACAAGAGTTCATGCCAATTACAGTCACTGGAAAGTAAGAGAAATCTCAGAAAAGAGAAAGCAAGAGGGGGAGTCCAAAATTCTGTGAATAAAACTTGCTAAATTATTTGGCTGACCATGCAACTATGCACGTTCTAAATTCAAAGCAGCCAGTTAAGGATAACAGACCTGAACTTTTATTCTGAGCTGCCACCCAAGAAACTGAGTTTGCAATTTAATCCAACTACATTAACTGCTCACTAAAACAAAAATCAACAGGATTCTGGGCCTCTACAACATCACAGTAACCATGTTCACGATATAATCCAGGAAAATGTTACTTATTCTCCTAAGAAAACACAATAAATGGAGCCCAACACGAAGGTGATCCAGATGTTAGAATTAGCAGACAAGAATTTAAAGCAGCTTTTTATTACTAAACTCAATGATACAAATAAAGTTATGGTCCTAATGAATAAAGGGATGGGAAATCTCAGCAGAGAAGTAGAAAATATAAAAAGGAACCAGATGGAAATTCCAGAACTGAAAATTGCAATCTCTGAGATAAAAACTTCACTGGTGTGTTTAACATCAGAAAGAAGATGAAAGGGGAAATAATCCGTAAATTTCAAAATATATAAATAGATACAGACTAGTATAGATATTGTGTATTTTTTCAAATCAATACATGCAGTATAAAAATTTCACTAGCCTTGGATCTTCTCTGAGAAAATTATATTAGTTTGATTAGTCTCTCCCGTAAGATGTTCCCTGTTGTTATGTTAGGCCAAAGGGTGTAAAACTGTGTGAAACAAACAACAACTTTATCCTTCTTCTATACTGTGGTAAGGGGTGCTTAGTTCCATATTTTAAACTTAGCATCTATCGAGTGTATTCCAAAACATATCTAAGTGACTCAGTTTATGTTTCTCATCAAATTCCACAAAGACTTATTTATATAGCAAAAATGACAACTTTTTCCATTTTTAATGAAAAATATACTCGACTCAGGAAGGTGGTGATTTTTCCTTTGCTGTTTTGTTTCCTAGTGTGAAGCCACCTGAAGAAAATAAATAAAAATCAGAAGCTTTATGTGCATTAGAATCAGAGAAAAAGTGTGGTCTGAAGGGAGATCTTCATGAAGCAAACACAGTCTAATAAATTTCCTTTCTTCCAAAGAGTATAACAGTGTAACTTCTTGGGATAAAATAGTCACTTACTGTCCTTTGCTTCTTTAGCATGATAATCTTCCCCATTTATTTAATATTTTCATTGGGCTAGTGACCTAAAAGTTATCGGAAGCCTTCCTCATTTCTTTGAACTGTCAAGAAATCTGCACACGGGAATTTGAAAGATTATAAAACTGAATACGAGAGTACTAGGATCCACAGTCTAAAATCAGCACATACTCCCCTGTCATAGAGCATGGGATTGCTAAGGATTGCTAATGGGGAAGTTCCTACTCCCCAGCCCCTACTCCTCTGGATTCTTCCATGTTCAGTGATTTCTGATTTCCAAACTGCACTTGATTTCAAAAAAAAAATTTTTTTTTCAAGCCTTCCTCACTGTAAAAGGCCTAGGTTAATTTTATGGCAGTGTGACTCCTTGTAGTACGTATGTGTGTACATTTCCAACTGAGGCGTTTTCCCCTTATTTCACCTTTCTGTGAATCACATTCTAATTAAAGAGAAAAAGAACACTGGATCCTACTATCCTTCTAACGTTCAACCTGATGTTCACATTAAAGACCCAGGCATATGATGGCTACTCCTCGAGTCCTCTGGGTTTACAGACACCTTCATTTCTAAAGCTTTAACGAAACATCTTGAGATTAGAACCAAGAAAGCAGCAAAAACCTCAAAGAACTTCTTGTTTACTTTGGGTAGAGCTTTGTTCTGCATGACAGGCAAATTATCTACTTGCCTTTATTTTTGACCAAATGAAAACAAACAGATGTTACTCCCTTGAGCAACAGTAATTTTATATCACATTTTAACTCTCAGTAACCCTAATGAATTCTTATTATTGAACTGATAGATGATCAAATTTTGAGTCAGAGAAGCAGTTCAAAACTAGTTCTACTTTCAATTGCTGCCCTAAATCTCCATGATGATCATTTAGACATTTTTTTCTCCTCCTCCTAGGAAGAAATGAGTTCTTTTGGACAAAAAAAAATAATAGCACATTTTATCCTAATAAAAGTTTGCATTTTGGAAGCAAGGGTACAATAATGATGGGGACTAAATTAATTATGCACTACCCATGCAGCATTTCTTCTATATTCTCCTAATGCAATAAACTGAGCATTCACAAAGGCTAAATTCCTCATGGTGCTGACAAAGAGAGCCTGAGCTGTAGAAACTAGAAAAGCTCTAGCAGCAGTGGTGCTTTATACACCGTGAGTACTTTAAGACTAAAAATGTAGTTTTATCTCAGTGTGAGGACAGTCCTATTCAAGGGAAGCTTTGTAATTGAAAGTTGCCAATTGTGCACAGACTAACCTAAATTTCAAGTAGTACAATTCATCTTAGTCAGTATTTCACTTAAATAACAACGTTTCAGTAAAGCAGCAAGTGCCCTGACTTTATATATTATCAACGTTGATGCCCTGAATGTGTTTCTGCTTTTGCAAATGATGGTACGTGTAAATAGCATTCTAGCCGATTCTGATTACAAAGTCACACAGGCAGAAAAATTCACTTATGGTTTAAAAGAACAGCAAATGTTACAATCCTCGATCTTCAGCAGAACAATAATCATTTAACCTACAGCTAACTTATCCACGGTTGTGGCATACATTTTTTGCAAGTTAATTTCTTTATGCTTCTTTTGATTGATTTTTTTTAACCAGAGCAATGTTTTTTCAGCTACCTTCATTTATGTTCTATTTTCTGACTACTGAGATCTTGTCTGTCAAAGTAATTATACTGGAATAGCAAGTTCACTTAAAAAATGAGAAATACAACTTCCATAATTGCATATGTTATATGAACGATATGAAAACCGCCAGCCATGATCCATGAATGTGTGTATTACAAAAATTTCTTTTGACTTTCGACAGATATCCCAGAGGAAAACAAATAATAAAATAGGGTCTGCTTCATTGTTTCTCACAGTGGGATTCAGCTTTGCATCTACTTCTCTTTGATCTGCTTGACAAAACATAAATCTGGACTCTAGACTCATTTAGAGACAACTTGCAAAGAAGAGGTTAATAAATGTTTGTATTCACGGCATCAGTTAAATGTCTCTCCTTCAATTATTTGAGATTATCCTGAAGCTATGATTTGTCTGACAAATTTATATTTATTATATATGCATGTCCGGATTTTGCAAATTTCAGGTCCTTTTTGAGTCCGCTGGCTTAGGTCAACTCAAACATACGGACTACTGCCCAACATTGCCACATGCATGTTTCTGAGCAAAAATTCCTTATTAGCTATTCAAATGTAGTACACAGCCTAGAATCTTGGCGTGATTCTCCTCCTGCCCATCTGTCATCATTATTTTGGCCATTTGCATTGTGATATGCCAAGATGAACTAGAAACGGAAGACAACAAAGGTCTGAACAAGGGATCTAGCCTTCAGGACATACAACCAAACTTACTTTTCTCCGTAAAATGTTTCTTAAAAATCGCAAGTCATTGAGAACTGTTACTTAGTTTTCTTCTTTCTTTTTTTAAGTATTTTCCTAATGGTTGGCTTCCAAAAGTAAAAATTGTAAGCAATAAAAATTTGCTTGGGGGCTTCCCTGGTGGCGCAGTGGTTGAGAGTCTGCCTGATGATGCAGGGGACACGGGTTCGTGCCCCGGTCTGGGAGGATCCCACATGCTGCGGAGCGGCTGGGCCCGTGAGCCATGGCCGCTGAGCCTGCGCGTCCGGAGCCTGTGCTCCGCAACGGGAGAGGCCACAACAGTGAGAAGCCCGCAAACCGGAAAAAAAAAAAAAAAAAAAAAAAATTTGCTTGGATTTTTCACTTTGGTGAGGTTCATATCACATAACCAGCTTTACAACTTCTGTTTTCAAGTTCTAGATTGTAGTACACAAGAATTTTTTTTTTATAATCTGTTATTCATTAGAAATTGTGACCAGGGACAGCTAAGGATAATATCTAGGGACAGCCAGTTTAATAGGAGAATGAGTAGACTCTGAAAGAACTATGTTAGCACAGGGAGTTCACATATAGAAGGTGAAAGGTCATATGAAGGTGAAAAGGTGGTGGAGAAAGTCAAGAAACTAAAATCCAAGAACAGAACCAGATTAGAGACCAAAAGTTGAATTCAGGGTCTCATTTCAGAGCTGGGGGATAACAAGCTTAGAGTAACCTAGACGAATTTTTACAAAATATATTCCCATTTTGGTACCTTAAATGCACAATGTTAAATAATCTGACATTAGCACTCCCAGGTTGGTAGATATCAATTGACTATGTCCAAACCTTATAAATTCCAGAAACAATGCTGTTTCAGACATTGATAACACTGACTTAATAACTGAATAATCTGGGGAAAAATTCTCCTTTCAGCATTTGTCCCATTAGCTTGATGCAATCTACAGAATAAACTAAATGTTGAGTACACAGAGTAGAAAGATGAAACCACTAGTTTTTCCCAGTTTTAGTACCGTTAAGGCCAATTCATATAGCATTAAACTGTGAGAGAGGGGGTGGAAACAAATTAACAAGGATTCAGGAGGCAACACGTTTTACCTTCATGAGTCAAAAATGATCATTCCACAAAGAAAAATTATGTCCTTGTTAAAATTCTCCATCATGTCCCATCCTTAAATATGTGCTGAAATACTAAATTTTCCCCCTTTGATTTACACAAAACTTTATAAGGATTGGTTATTCTCAGTAATAAAGATAAACTGGAGACAGAAATAAAGGCTTTTGCTCTACTGACCTCTGACCCTCAAATTTAATGACAGACTCTAATGTCTTCTGTATACTGTGCTAAATCAGATGTTATGGACTGTAAGTGTCCTCCCAAAATTGATATGTTGAAACACTAATCCCCAACGTGATGATATGAGGAGGTGAGGCCTTTGGGAGGTGATAAGGTCATGAGGGTGGAGCCCTCACGTATGAATTAGTGCTGAAATCACGCAGGACCCTGTGGGGCTCCTGGGCACAAAAGCCTTTCTGTGTCCCCCATTCTGTGTTTGCAGGAAATAGGCTTCATTCAGCCTCCAAGACTTTCCCAGAGTTCCAAAGGGCAGGTTCAAACAGTTGCTAATCAGGGAAGGGAGGGGAGGCGGAGACAAGGGAGGAACAGTCAAGAAACAATAGTGCAGCCCTGGGGCAGGGTCCTGGTTCCCCCTTGAGGAATACACATAACAATATCTTTGAGCTGTTTTGCAGATACTGAAACCCCCATCTAGTGGGAGAAGTTAACTGTATGCTGCCCACAAGCACGGAGACCCCAGACAATTTGGAACCAGAAGGTTGATGGTGCTGACTGCCACTTACCTCACCACCAACCCATCAGAAGAATGTCCACCAGCTGATCACGCCCTCCTCTTTGAACTATTACTGTAGAACTCACTACTCCCTCCAGGTCGGGACAAACAGTTTTGAGGGCATTAGCCTGCGGTGGCCCCCTCTGCCTGGCAAAGCAATAAAGCTATTCTTTTCTACTTCACCCCAAACTCTGTCTCCCGAGATTCAATTTTGTACCAAGGTGCAGAGGCTGAATTTCAATTACAGTGCCTTTATAGAAAAGGCCCCCAAGAGTTCCCTTGTTCCTTTCACCATGTGAAGTTGCTATATGAAAGTTGCATCTATGAACAAGGAAGCGGGTTGTCACCAGACACCAAATCTACTGGCATCCTTATCTTGGACTTTCCAGCCTCCAGAACTGTGAGAAATAAACTTCTGTTGTTTATAAGTCACTCAGTCTATGGCATTCTGTTACAGAAGCCTGAACAGGCTAAGGCAACAGATGATTTCAATATGGGTTCCCAAAGGGTCTGTGGATAGGGCTGAATCTCAATGTGTTTTGTTTCTGTTGTATTTTTATGTATTTTACCCTATATATTTAAAAACACTATTCTGAGGAGTCCATATAGCCTCTATCAGACTGCCAAAAAGACCTAAGACACATAAAAGGTTAAGAAGACATGTTCTAGAGGCTAGAGAGAACACAGATTCTATTGGTGAATGCCAGACCCTTGGCATTTAAGGTGCCTCCTTGATGCTAAAACAAGAAGGCATACCAAGTCAAAGAAGCAGCGAAGTAGCAACTGATTGCACTTTTCAGTCTGTTGTGTTGGCATCAACAGATACGTATCATTAATGACTAATACAGACAGAGTACCTACTTTATCGATCTGGGGCCCATAACTGAATTCGGTTTGTGACACACTGAAAACAAACCAAACCAACAAACAAGCAAATAAAGTGCCATCTAGTTCCAGGGTCCCAACTGGACGCCGTAAATAATCTCACTGAGTATCTGAACTGTCCGCTGAAGAGACCCTAAAATAGATTAACTGATACTTTTCAGATACTGGTAGCAGTCAAACATGTTAAGGACGTAAAATTAATTATGTGTATTTACACAGGTTATAAGGAAGTTTCCTTGCATAAGTCTGTGTTATGTGAATGGGGTTCACAATTCTGTGCCCTGTGTTTCACAGTTAATAGGTCTTTCATCTTTTATTTTGTTGCTACTTAAAATTCCTAAACCTAAGAAATATTAGGCCACTATTTTAAGCAAGACAGAATCTATGGTTTGGTTTCTCTCAGGCCGCAATACACGCTTTCACACCTTTAAAAATGCATCGTTCTACTTCATCTTCTGAAGAGTGGGGATTTACGGTTATCTTCCATTACAGGCAATGACTTCCATTTACAAGAAACCTAATGGAGATTCTTTCTCATGTTTTAGAACAGAAAAGATTCAGCCTTATTGCGTAAGTTTTGAAGCCCTAGAAGGCTTCACCAAGGTCAACAATCTAACATAAAAGCGATCTGTCTGGTCTTTTAAGAGTTAAAACAAATCTAAATGAGTTGCACTACCATCATCGGGGTGAACTATTCCTATTACAGAAAGTTCTATAGTGCATTAGTCATGTAATTATCTTTCTGATGGTTAGTACCTCTTCAGTGAGCTATTTGTCATGGCATTTATCCAATGTGTTACTTCATGTGGATAATTATGAGGGCAAAATAAAACTACACACCTAAACTCTCCTTAAAGGTAATTACGCTGTCAAATTTACGGGTAATGAGAAAATTTTCTAAGCTTTGAATACATTCTAACATGGACTGTAGAGGGATTATTTGGTTTCGGGTTTCTTGTGTTTTGTTTTTGCTAACTTTCTCCACATTATTTTTACAAGTGAAGTTTCACACAATCAACAAATCACAAAGACAATCCTGAGGATGTGTTTGGAAACATAAAATAAAAAAGCCAGTGTGAAATGACTGATTGCTGAACCTGGAAAAATAAAATATTCTGTCAGCTGGGCTTCCTTGAAAGAAATATATGTCTAATATTACAGGGCACCACACACAACTGAAGTTAGTGGTAAGCAAAGTTAGTGAGAAACCTGTGAAAATTTGCGTTTCTTCCAGAAATTAACCTCAAAGCATCCCACGTCACCCAGAGGAGATGTCAATGTCCTCAGAATGACCTAAATGACCCAGTGGGATCTCACACCCTCCACACCCTGCTTACGCCCCCGTTACCAACTCCCTTCTGCTACCCATCCTCTTTCTCACTCTGCTCCGGCCACACTGACGCTCTTGCTATTCGTGGAACTCAGAAGGCCACGTCCTGTCTCAGAAACAGAGGCGTTGCCATTCCCCGTGCCTGGAGCACTTTACGTCAATTAGATTCTTGCCATGCTCCCTCGCTTTCTTTAGATCTTGATTCAAATGCCCTCTTCTTAGGACAGGCTTCCCTAATAACCCTATTTTAAATATCACTAACACACCCTCGACCTCTTCTCCCCACCACCCATTCATCTTCTTCCTTTATTCGTCTCCATAGCTCTTACCATCTACCCGACTATATATTTTGTGTATTTCATTATTATCTGTTTCTCCCTGTTAGAAAGATCCTTCAGAATAGATAAGTTTGTCTATGTTGTTCACTGTGGTATATATACCTATATATATACACCAAGGCAGTGCCTTGCACAAGGTAGAAACTCTAGAATTATTTATCGAATGAATAAATAAAGGAATGAGCAGGTCACGGGGGGAAGATTTATAAAGGAACAGATATGCAAAGTTCCTACAGTTACACAGTGTAGTTTCCAGACCAAGCCCAAATTTAATAAATTCACAAATATTAAGAGAGAATGTATCAGAAAGAAGCAGGGTAGCAAGCAGCAACATGAAGGCATGAAGAATCATTGACACAGGATTGATCAGTGTCCCCTGCCTTCTGCAAGGAGCCTTTGCAAAGGATGCCCAGCCCCCCAGGGGATGTGGTGCGCAAGCTGGCTCAGGCTACCTTAGCTTAATGTCACTAACATTAAATTCTTCTACTGACCCTTGTCAGCTCCCACTTTTACCAGCCAACCTTTGACCCCCCCCCAGACATCTGCTCACATGGTAAAAATGATCACACAGAGTGGGGCTTATAATTCAGATTCGACTTCCTACGTAATACATGCAGTGAGAGAACGAACTTACCATGTGGAATCTGAGGAACTGGATTCGCGAGATGAATAAAGCTAATTATTATATTTATTCTTTCATTCGATACACATCCTGATGTTGGGTGGCTAACCATCCCAGTTTGCTCAGAACTGAGGCGGGCTCTTAAGATGTGGGACCTTCTGTGTTAAAATTTTCAAAGTCCTGGCAGACCAGAACATGTTGGTCACTCCAGTTACTACATGTCAGACATTGTGATAAATGCTAGGAATAAAAAAATAGGTACTACAGAGCCCCTTCTTTGGATATCCAAGAAATCTCTTCATTGGCAAATGCAGATTTCCCAAGAGGGAATTGATTTTTATTTCTTTGTCTCCAGCATATCAGTTAAGTTCAACAAATGCTTAACTACAGTGTCTCTGTAAGCATTTTGGAACTAGCTTAAAAAGGGGAAAAAAAGATTAGAGTCTAATTAGGGAAACAGCACATTAAAAGATACGGTAAATTTAATTTGGCGTTTGAGGACTTACTGAGCATATATTATTTGTCAGACATGATTTTGGATGCTAGTAACACATATAATATATTTTAAAGTATGGGCAGAACTTAACAGTCTCTAAATGGCTCCGTAGCTCCAGTTTAAATTCTGCCTGGGTCTTTTTCCAGGACATCTGCCCATCAGAACAGGGAAAAAAATAATTTTCCCACTGAATATGTAACTCTTACCCTTCATGCTTTTTGGGAGATGGATGAGACCAGCCATTTTCTGTTTTTCCTAGTATCCAACCAAAGGGTCTAATTTCTCTCACTTCAGATGCAATCACAGACCTCTAATTGACTGCATCCATTTGTTTCAGACAGAAAGAGAGTTATTTTTGTTATAAGCATTAAAGAGTTAAATCACCTCCAGGGAGAGAATTTTGCACTATGGAAACCAATTGCCCACTGCAGTCCCAGCCAAGCATCAGAAACTCTGGTTCTCCGCCTGTGCGTAGCTTTCTTTAGTCTCTGCTTCAGGTGATTTTAAACAGCTCTATTACTACCATGGGTTCTGACTGGCCTTTGATGAAAATCATCTCTCTTCAGCGGCATTAGTTTCCCATTATCTTTTGATAAGGCATGAGCGCCGAGGTCTAAACAAAAAAGAAAGACAATCACATGGCTTTACTGATTCCAGCACTTAAAGACTTGAAAACACCTTCCTCGGCAACAAACCCACAAGAGCAGACTTCAGGTAGGAACTGCAGCTTTTCTTTAGACCTAGAGCAAAAGATGCTTATGCAGACTTCTGTTTGAAATTCTTCATCCCACACATCATTAGCCATGACCTGGTGGAAACAGCCTTCAAAGCTAATACAGTCATAGTTGGACCACAATCATTACCTCAAGTTTTCCTTCACTTGTTTCTTCAAGTACCATGTTCCCAGTGGTGACCATTTACCATACCTCAAGCCTCCTGGGAGAAGGTTTCAGTCAGCAAATTTGGGGGCTTTTCACCATGGTAATGCTGGTGTGTCACCAGCTCAGTTGGAATTTCCAGTTGAAAATGGAGCAGGGAAATAGCAAGATAGAAAGCACTTTGAGAAGGAGGAAGGCTTTTAAATAATGTTTATGCTCAAATGAGCCCCTCAAACAGACAAAATTATCCAGAATGGAATGTTCGCTGTGGCTCCACTGATGAGAGATTTAGAGCAGATGTCTCCTTCTGGAACTCCCAGAGTTCAAGTTCAACAGAGCAAAAGTGGAGCTCACTGTGACCATCCTTCAATCATCTGTTCCTTTTCCCACATTTCCACTTCATTCTAATTAATGCAGCTTCATTCTAATACAGGACCTGGGAGTTATTACCAAGTCTTCTGTCTTCCTCACCATCTCCACATAATGACTCATCAGTGAGCTCAGCCAGCCAGTCCACAAAGACTTAATTTAAATTTACTTTCATTTCACTTTATCTGTTAAACAAGCAGTAAAAAGTGCCAAGGTGATACACAAGTAAACTTGGACCCAAGTAACTGGACTTGACTGCCCAATGGCCTCCTTAATTCCTCCCAGAGATGTACCAGAAGAGTGATGGTCAATGCTAGTCACGTGGAATAAAAAAATCTACCAATTAGAGAAGCCCAGATTTGGGGGTTGTGGGTATTCTGTAGTCTTTGGCTACCGGAGGGGCCGTGACAGCACTCAAGAATTCCCCTGGGCTTCCCTGGTGGCGCAGTGGTTGAGAGTCCGCCTGCCGATGCAGGGAACGCGGGTTCGTGCCCCAGTCCGGGAAGATCCCACATTCCGCAGAGCGGCTGGGCCCGTGAGCCATGGCTGCTGAGCCTGCGCGTCCGGAGCCTGTGCTCCTTAACGGGAGAGGCCACAACAGTGAGAGGCCTGCGTACCGCAAAAAAAAAAAAAAAAGAATTCCCCGTATTACCATACAAATAACTGTGCCCTGCATCCCAGGCACATACTTCTGTGCTATTTTTCCTACTGAATCACCAGATCTATTGAGGTTTTACCTCCACATAGTGGCCCATGACCCATTCCCCACATCAATGCTAGTGACTCTACCTTTTAAAGAGCTGTGACAGTGTTGACACAATGTCACAGCTCATATCCATGTCCACTGCCACTGCTTCAGTTCAGGTTCTGATCACCCCTTATGCTTCAAGCCGCATCCCACTGTAACCCGTCATCTGCACTGAAGCCTGTTATCTTTCAAAAGTGCAAACACACTCATGACACTTGCAGGTTAAAAACACTTCATGACTCCTTTGCCAAATGAAGTCCAAATTCCTTACTGTGGTACAAAAGGCCTTTTATGCCTTGGCTTCTGATTTTTCTTCTCTCATATTATTTCCCATATTATTTGTCCTACCTGTAATCTCCTTTCAAGTGAATGCCCGCCCTGCAGCTCTGTCATTGTGCCGGGCTGGTTCTCTCCATTCCTGCCTTTGCACACATGTTATCCTCACTACATGCCTTAGTTATTCAAGATCATGTAGCCCAATGGAATATTACTCGGCCATAAAAAAGAATGAAATAATGCCATTTGCAGCGACATGGATGGACCCAGAGATTGTCATACTGAGTGAAGTCAGACACAGAAGGACAAATATATGATATCAATTATATGTGGAATCTAAAAAAAGGGTACAAATGAACTTATTTACAAAACAGAAATAGAGTCACAGATGTAGAAAACAAACTTATGGTTACCAAGGTGGAAAGGTGGGGAGGGATAAATTAAGAGATTGGGATTGACATATACACACTACTTTATATAAAACAGATAACTAATAAGGACCTACTGTATAGCACAGGGAACACTTCTCAATACTCTGTAATGGCCTATATGGGAAAAGAATCTAAAAAAGAGTGGATATATGTATAACTGATTCACTTTGCTGTACAGCAGAAATGAACACAACATTGTAAATTAACTATACTCCAATGGAGATTAATTAAAAAAATAAGATCATGTATTTCAAGCTTATTTTATGCCCAGTACAGTGCTAGGTGCTGAGGATCCAAAGTCAGATACGATGTGATTTTCTGCAAAGACTTCGTAATTTGTGAAAATTCAAGCACATAAATCAACAGGTATCATGCAAAGTGATACATTTTTAATAAAGGCACTTAAAAATTATTATGTGAGGGCTTCCCTGGTGGCACAGTGGTTAAGAGTCCGCCTGCCGACGCAGGGGACCCAGGTTCGTGCCCCGGTCCGGGAAGATCCCACATGCCGCCGAGCGGCTAGGCCCGTGAGCCATGGCCGCTGAGCCTGGGCGTCTGGAGCCTGTGCTCCGCAACGGGAGAGGCCACAACAGTGAGAGGCCCGCGTATCGCAAAAAAAAAAAAATTATTATGTGAGCCCAGAGGAGCATCCACTAAAGGAGATGATGGGACGCACTGAAAACTTGCTGCTATTTTTGTTAAATTTTAAGGAATAACTAGAAGCTATTGATTAAATGGAGTTGTGATTGCTGTGCTCCCTGCTGAGGAGAAATCTTGAGTTGGTTCAAATACAGATGCTGGGTGCTTTCGTATTTAGACTGCCATCCTCACTTCTAGGTAGATGAAGTACCATTTTCCAGTTCAGTGGGATTAGTGAATAGTCTGGACCTCTTAAAAGAGGGTTTCTCAGTGGGATTTGGCAAAGCCTCATTATACAGAGGAAAAAAAATTCTGAGAAATGATCCATGGGTGCATTCCTCACCTTTCATGAGGGGAAAATAAAGTCATCAAAGATTATCAGCTCTCATTACTGATTATCTGCAGGTACTAATTTGGCTACTGGGTGGAGAAGGACAATGGTGTGCTGTCTTAGTCTGTGTGAGCTGCTATAACAAAACGTCACAGATGGAAATGTGTTTCTCACAGTTCTGGTGGCTGGTAGCACAAGGTCAAGGTACCAGCCTGGTCAGATCTTGGTAAGAGCTTCTTCCACCTGCAGGCTGCCAACTCACTGTGCCCTCAGTGAGGAAAAGGATCTCTGTGGGGTCTCTTTTATAAAAGCTCTAAGCCTACTCATGCGGGCTTCACCCTCACGACCCTGAAGACCCCACCTCCTAACACTATCACAATGGACATTAGGTTCCAACTTATGAGTTTTTGGTGGGGGGAGTACACAAACATTCAGGCCACAGCATGTGGGATGGGATGACAGAGGACAGTTTCTTTGTATTGAGTACACGCCCCTTCACCTGTTACCTACAGATCCTGACCCATTGCCTTGGGCAGGTGCCAGCCTTCTCCAGCAATGCACCTTATCAGCTTTTTCTCCCAACCATCCACCTGAGCAACACAACACCAAATCTACCTGGGGGTGGTAATCTTTCTCTGAAAGTAAGCACATAATGATAAATGGATGGATGGATGGATGGGTGTTTGGATGGGTGGTCGGCATGCATGAGCTACCATTTATGGCATAATATCTATTCCACTTCCTCCTGCTGTAATAGTCCTAATTATCCCTAGGGTAACAAATAATTGACTAAATGCAAAGAGGAAATTAATGGAAGAAATGTATATATACTTTTATTAAAACCTCCATGTTTTATGTACGTTTCTTCCCTGGTGACTGTCTATTACTCCTTTAAGACCTAGTTTAGTAATCTCTATAAAGACCTCCTGAATCCCAACTGATTTGATCCTTCCCTCCTCTATGATAAAACCATATTTGTATACAATTTTAGTTGCAGTTACCACACTATTATTTTTGACAAGTCCCACTAGACTGTGGGCAGCTAAGGACTGCAGCTTATGTAACTGTAGGTTTGCCCATGCCATAGTCCTACTAGCACAGGGCCATGGCACTGGTCTGGCTTTGCTGGGGGAGGCTTTGTTCCAGATAAGAATATATCCTTGATACCTGAAATAATTAGAAGCATGTTTTCATTTCCAAATTATGACCATCCTGTCTTCTTAATCAGAGTATAGTGAAATTAATTTTACCTTTTTGACTCATGATCGTTATTTAGAACTGTTGCTACAGACGTGTTTTTGAAGTCTACTGAAGTGTCGGATCACGCTTGCTTGCATGTTGTATAGTCATTTTTAGACTTACGTCTCTTATGCTTTGCCATGAGTTATATCTTTCTCTTCCTGTTGTCAGCATACCTGTTTCTAGGACATCACTCATCCCCAAGGTTCTTCAAATGTGCTGCTTCTGTTCTACCTCAGCTTATGAATCCAGAAAACTAAAGTCACTGGGGGTACACCTAAATAAATAGACTTTGGAGTGAGAGCTAAGGGGACTTTCTCACAAGTAAATGACATGACATTAAGACTTGCGGGCTTTCCTGGTGGCACAGCGGTTGAGAGTCCGCCTGCCGATGCAGGGGACACGGGTTCGTGCCCCAGTCCGGGAAGATCCCACATGCCGCGGAGTGGCTGGGCCCGTGAGCCATGGCCGCTGAGCCTGCGCATCCGGAGCCTGTGCTCCGCAACGGGAGAGGTCGCGACAGTGAGAGGCCCACGTACCGCAAGAAAAAAAAAAAAAAGACTTCCATTTTTGCTGTTCTAAAACTTCAAAAAGAAAAAAATAATTATTCCTCAACCTCAAGTCTCCTCTGGATGAGTTAAGTGCTTCGGACAACCGAAGCCTGCAAATGGACGTTGGGGACCTGAATGCTGTAGTAAACAAACAAAATAAAATTATAATAAATAGACAAGTAAACACTAAAAACTAGCTCTCAAAATTCCCACTGATAAAACTGTTTAGAAAAAATGTTAATTCTTGGCAATTTTAGTAATAGATATAATTCTCTTAAAGAATTGCATCCTTTGACCCAAAATTTATTCAATTTGCACCTAAAATAGTAACGTTTCAGTGCTGTGTGGGTATGTGTGCACACACACATGCCCTCAAGTGGCAAGTACACATGTGTAATCAAGCAAACCTGCTGCTGCTTTACTGAGATGGGAATTAGTGGAAAAGAACAGATGTGGGAAATACCGAGGGCAAAGAGCAAGCATGTATGCCTAGAAATTCAGCAGCATCCTTGCTGGAGGAAACAGTATAATTTTTCTTCAATTCATTAAACATTATTGGAAATTACCTCTTTACATCAGAGGAGACATTTGTTTCGTGATCTGTTGAACAACTTCTATGAGACATTTAAGCTTATTAAGTTTTCTTAATTCCTATGAAATTAATTCAACTTTCAAGCAGCAAAATGCTCAAATGTTTTTCCATAGATGTTTTCCAATACCAAACAAAATGCCACTTTATCATCTGGCAAACATTCTAATTTTCACCACTGCATAGTACACATAAAAATCATGACAGCATGATAAAAATTATTTATTATTTGCAGAGTACTTTTTTTTTTTTTTTTCGGTACGCGGGCTTCTCACTGTTGTGGCCTCTCCCGTTGCGGAGCACAGGCTCCGGACGCGCAGGATCAGCGGCCATGGCTCACGGGCCCAGCCGCTCCGCGGCACGTGGGATCTTCCCGGACCCGGTCACGAACCCGCGGTCCCCTGCATCGGCAGGCGGACTCTCAACCACTGCGCCACCAGGGAAGCCCTGCAGAGTACTTTTAAAACATTCACTAAGAATTTTTTGTGCCTAATTTTGCATATATTGGATGTTTTAATAGGAACTAATCGATGTTGAGATTTTCTCTAGAACTATAATTAAATCCTGTTTTGCCAACGACAGACACTGCTGTTTCTCATTAGTACAATTAAGAATAAATCTGCTTGTGGTGGTTTAACTGTAAATGATTCATAATCTAAGCAAGTATCAGATTATTCAGGACTTGTTGTTTCATCCCTGTAATTTTATAATTGCCATTTGTAATAAAGTAGAATTTCTTTGAAAATCAAATACACATTTTGTCAACTATATTAGCAAAAAACTAGTTGTCTAAATTTTACTATAACACCTGAAGAAATTCGAAAACAATCAGCAGGCATTTCAACAATCACCAATAAATAGTTACCGTGCAGCTACCAGTTATTAAGAGAGAGAATTATTGCTTATGTTTTGAATATTATTTGCATATAATTTCACTAAATGTTACTGAACACTTTATGATGTTATTTATTTGGCGTTATGGGTTTTTTTCTTTATGCTTTGATGGCATACTGACATCATATAATAGAATTTGCAATCCATTTGCCTTGTTTCTGTATTGCATGAGGCTTTTTTTTTTTTAATCCAGAGCCTTGCGCTTCAAAGTATAATCCATGAACTAGAAGGATTAGCATAACATGAACCCTTCTTAGGGACACAAAACCTCAGGCCCCCTGGATCAGAATCTGTTCTTTAACAAGATCCCCTGGTGACTTGAAAGCAGACTAAAGAACCACTACCCTAGAGCAATAACTGCGTGAGCATATTATTGGAATTTGTAATGTGAACCTGGGAACTGCTGCAACCGAATTTTTAAATTGAAAGAAAAGAACTGTATCGCAATTATTGTGTTAACTTAAAAAGTTATGTTGATGTTGGCAA
The DNA here is from genome assembly GCF_003676395.1 of Aethalodelphis obliquidens. Taxonomy (NCBI): domain Eukaryota; kingdom Metazoa; phylum Chordata; class Mammalia; order Artiodactyla; family Delphinidae; genus Aethalodelphis; species Aethalodelphis obliquidens. Next base: position 9,607,847 of record NW_020837968.1, read on the forward strand.
ACTTACATCCCTTAAATGTTTTCTGCAATAAATAATACATAAGTGAACAAAACAGTGTTAAGCCTAGTGGGACATCAAAATTCAGGGCCTGTGACTGTGATAAAGGACCAGGACAGCAAAAATGTCAAAGCTACCGTCACTGCCCTCAGTAAGATTATGTTCTGATGAGAGATACGGACCAATAAGCAATGTTATAATTTTAAAAGTACCATCATAACCAGTTGGAGTGTATATAGTGAGATACATTATTCTGAAATATTAACCATTTCTCCAACATTTCCATCCACCTCTTGTCAGGGTATATTTAGACTATTATATCAAGATGGCCAGGAAACAGTAGAAAAAAAAAAAGATTGTTGCTATTGTCACTGTTGTTTGATCTTCCAACTAGGCTGCAGAGGAGGGAAAATGAAAGGCGTGGAGAGGAGCAGATCACAGCAGTGACCTCAGCAGACCAAATGGCGAAGAGCGAGGGTAAGACTACCTCTAAGAGTCCTTCTCCCTCCAGGTGGGAAGGAGTAAGGAGGTGGGTGTGTAATCTCGGGGAGACAGAGTTAAGAGGTCTGGACAGGCAGACGGCAAGGAAAGGAGGAGGGCCCGCACAAGCATCTCGGAACACCACTCGCATCCAACTCCTGGCAGCTGAGTGGAAGCCAAAACCTGCACAACAGCTGAGGCACTGGTCCTCCAGTGCTGGCTGAGAACACCTCCATCAATAGCTACCTGTAAATGACCCTACGTTTGGCTGAGCCATATGCTGACATTTTCCTTTTTAACGGCTCAACATCACTACACCAGCACCAAAACAAACAAATGAATTTTTTCAAAAAAAAAATAAAAAAGAGGATGGATCAGTTTAACACCCAGGGCAGTGAACCATCAAAGTGGGCATGGAGGGACTTGCCTGGTGGTCCAGTGGTAAAGAATCTGCCTTACAATGCAGGGGACGTGGGTTCCATCCCTGGTTAGGAAACTAAGATCCCACATGTCATGGGGCAACTAAGCCCACGTGCCACAACTCCAGAGCTCATGCCTCAACTAGAGAGCCTGTGGGCCACAAACTGCAGAGCCCATGCGCTCTGGAGCATGCACGCCACAACTAGAGAGAAGCCCACGCGCCGAAAGGAAAGATCCCTCGTGCCTCAACGAAGGTCCCGCATGCCCCAACTAAGACCCAATGCAGCCAAAAATAAATATAATTTTTTTTTAAGTGGGCATGGAAAAGCCCCATAACTCGCTTCCTAGGGGGACTGAACAACGTGCTTACTATGTACCAGGCAGTGGGTACATACTGCATTTCATACTCACTACAACACTATAATGTATGCATTAGTAATAACTGCCTCATTTAGAAAGAATGATGCTCACAAAAATGACATCACTTGTTTGGTCAAGAATACACAGTATTCAGATATAGTTAAATGGCAGAGGCCCAGGATCTGTCTGATTCCATAAACGTGCTTTCAACCTCTACGGTATAGGTCAGTAATAGGAGAGGCATACGTTTTTATTGGGAAGTTATTATGCAGAAGTTTTACCTTATTCCGACCTGGGAAGAGGGCAGAAACATGCTGGAAAAGGTGAAGTCTGTGCCCAGTCTCCAAGATGAGGAGAGGGCTACTAAGGCGGGGATGGGGCATTCCAGCAAATGGGACGGCGTGAAGGCAAACTCCACGGTAGCACAGAGCCTGCACGTGGGCCTGGGAAGGGGAGGAGCCCAGCATTCAGCACAAATGGACCTGAGAACCACAGTTCCGGGAAGGGGGCGGGATGGTTAGAATGATGAGGCTGGGGACATGGGGGTGGGGCTCTATTCACAGCATATTAAATAATGTAAACTTTAAACGTTTCAAAATCGACATGAACTGAAGGCTTTTGCTCTGGAAAATAGATAAAATACTGTTCCAAATAAAGTAATATAACTTAGGAGCCATCAAAATTAGAAAATACTATCAGAGATGAAAAGGCTAAAATATGGTTCCATACAGCACATTATGTATAGACGTCATATCACCTGTCACCGAGCGGTTTCATTATTTGCCGCTCTCATCTCACCCCTGCCTACAAAGTAAATGTTTTCCGTGACTAGCTTAATACTTGGTATATTATAGGATGTGTTGGTTGGACATTTAGTAAAAATACTAAATGTTCAACATATTTGAAGATTTTTTTTTCAGAAAAGGAAACATAAATGACCATGGATATATGAAAAATATGCATAACTTCATTCATATTAAGAGAAATAGGAACACACTAAAAGTGAAGTGGAGTACCCTTTCGCCCTGTCAGATGGTGTAAGTCAGAAAGACATGGCCTTACTGGTGGCCAATTTGACAAAGTCTGTCAATATTTAAAATTCATATATCCTTTGACCCAGTAACTCTACTTCTAAGAAAATTATTCTACAGTTATACTCAAATATGTGTTCCAAGAATCTTCATTGCACCATTGAATGATGACTTTGTTTGCCATATGTTCAGTTCCTTGCTTTCTGGATCCTTCTGTTTCTTCATTTTTAAATTCTCTCCCCTAGTTGTGGCAAAACCTACAGTATACCCTTAGGATAGTCAGAATAATTATTTCGATTCCTTACATGTTTCAAATGTCTTTATTTTACTTTCCCAAGTATATTAATTTAGCTGGGTATAGAATTCTAGGCCGGGAATAATTTTCCCATGTTCCAGCAACCAGGATTAAAACTGAGAAGTCTAAAGCGTTGTAGATCTGTTTTTCTCTTCTAAAAAGCTTTACAATCTCTCTTTTCCTTACATTCTGGAGGAATTTCACAATGATGCTCTCTATTGCTTTTGTTTTATTTTTGTTTCCTATGTCAGTATTCAGTGAGCCCTTTCAATCTGAAAACTTTAATTCTGGAGAATGCGTTCATGTTATTTCCTTAATAGTTTTGGCTCCTCTATGATCTCTGTTCTTACTCTCTGGAAGTCCTTTCAGTTGCATATTAGACAACAAGGAATAATCTCATGTTCTTATACTTTCTCTCCTCTTATTCTTATTACTAATAATAGTACAGGGTTCTAAGTTACACTTATTAACTCCTTTAATTCTCACAATCCTATAAAGAATATGTACTATTACCTCATTGTACAGATAAGGAAACTGAGGATAGATGACAGATAATTAGCATAAAGTCACTCAGCTAGTAAGTAGCAAGCTAGCCTCTTAATCATTTTTCCTCTTTGGGGAGAAATTGCTTCAACTGGCTTTACAAATCTTCAAATGATTTTTTACTGCTATAAAATTGTACTAATTTCAAAGCGTTCTCTCTGGTTCTTTCATTTTGTCTTCGGTGTAGTGACTTGTTCTTTTTTCATATGTGCCATATATTTATTTTTACACTTACAGATTTTGGAGTGCCTGCCTCCTTTGTACATTGTTTCTCTGAATCTCATATTCTAACTTTTTTCGTTTTGTTTTTGTCTCTTTCACACTAAAGCTTTCTTCAAATGCTTAGTGATAATAAGGGGAACGCTAACGGCAAAGTGGCAGCTCTAGGGATAAGGGCACGATTGTTGACTGACGGGTCTCCCTCCAGGGTGTACTTCCCAAATTTGGCTGCTGGGTGCCTTAGTACTGGTATTTGAGGTGAGACACAGGCATCGGAATATTTAAAATCTCCCCCAGAAGATTCTAACATGTAAGTTTGAAAATAACTGATCTTGGAGGGACTCTTGGTATTATCTTGGGCTAGTTATTTTATTCAGGGGAGGAATTTTTTCTGTCCCCTTGGATTGGGGAATCAGGTGAGGCAGAGGACGAGGATATCAATAAGATAAACTGTCCACATCCAAGCAACGAAGAGGGGAAAGCAGTGAGACAGGGTCTTATCATTATGTGAGTAAACTTATTAAATCTCTACTTTTAATAGCAAGTCCCACCTCCACTCTAGAGTGTGTTTAGTGCCCCAAGTGCACTTCTAATTTCACATCTCTAGAAAGTAAAATTCCATGCCATATGATCCATCAGTCCCACTCCTGGGCATATATCCAGACAAAATGATAATTCAAAAAGATAATGTACCCATGTTCACAGCAGTACTATTCACAATAGGCAAGACATGGACACAACCTAACTGTCCATCGACAGATGAATAGATAAAGAAAATGTGGTACCTATATACAATGGAATACTACTCAGCCATAAAAAAGAATGAAAGAATGCCATTTGCAGCAACATGGATGGACCTAGAAATTATCAAGCTAAGTGAAGAAAGTCAGAAAGACAATTACCATATGATCTCACTCATATTCAGAATCTAAAATATGACACAAAGGAACTTCTCTACAAAACAGACTCACAGACATAGAGAACAGACTTGTGGTTGCCAAGGGGGAGGTGAGAGTGGGGGAGGGACGGATTGGGAGTTTGGGGATTAGTAGATGCAAACTATTATATATAGGATGGATAGACAACAAGGTCCTACTGTATAGCACAGGGAACTGTAATCAATATCCTGTGATAAACCATAATGGAAAAGAATATTAAAAGAATGTATATATATATATATATATATGTCTAACTGAATCACTTTGCCGTACAGCAGAAATTAACACAACATTGTAAATCAACTATACTTCAACAATTTTTTTTAAAAAGTAAAACTCCAGTCTTCTGCCCATGGGAAAGATGGAATCAGCTGACTGTGGGAAGTTGGGGAGGGGAGCTGGAAAGTTTAAAAACATACCATGAGTCCCAGTTCCAGCCCCAAGTTGTACTCTTGCTTCTGATCATTCAAATTTCAGAGTCTCCCTGGAATTTTGTACTTCAGCAGAGGAAATTTGCTTGTTTCTTGGGTCACCCCACCCCCCTACAACACAGAATAGATTTCTCTTGTGTGTTGACTGAATCATCATGTATCATCTGCTTTCCAGTTTCTAGAAGGTTGACTCCTTGCATCACCTGATCTCTTTGCCACTCTGTTCTCTTGTGTAGTCGTGTCCTTTGTCCTTTCTAATTTTTGAAAGGTTTTACACGAAATCTAAATGCTTAATCATAAACCTCCCACCTATTGATTCTAAATTCGAGGAGGGATGATTGATAAAGAACAAAGAACGTCAACCTAGAGGCCACAAGATAACATCAAAACACTGAAGAAGAGAGCAAGTTGTCTCGAGAAACCCTGTTGATATTTCACCTGCATTTAAGCCACAGGAAAAGATGTTAAGGAGCTGTAGTTCCAATAATATCAGCACATGTGTTTACTATGCCCTTGGCTGGTCGTTCTTCAGTTTGAAAATGGCAATATGATTTCATGAACCATTGACTGAAGATATTCCTTTAGATGTTTGCCCCAACCTCTTACTAGAATGTGGAGTCCTCAGTTTTGTTCGGAGTACCTAGTATAGAATATGATACCTAGTGGAAGGCCAGTTAATTTTGGGCAGAGAAAAGGACGTAGGTAGGAGGAGAAAGAGGAAAGAGTGAGGAGGGAAAGGGGATACTTGTTCTCAGTAACTTATTTAAGATCTAGAGACATGTGAACAATGAGACTGCAGGTTTGATTTAACCTACAGTTATTGGAGTTTTGATGTGTGCCAATCACTATGCCATGCACTTTACATATATCCTCTTGTAAATCACTTGATAATCCTAATAGGTAGGAGATAGCATCTCCAAGTTCAAGTTGAGAAAACCAAGCTTCTGGAAGGATAAGTAAGTCTCCCGAGCTCACAAAATTAAACTGGTTCTGGAATATACTGGTTTTTCTGATCTCCAAGCTTATGCCTGTAACACAATGCCACCTCAACTTACGAGTCAGAAACGAAACTCAATGTACTATACTTGTCTTTCCTTCACACACACAGTCACCCAGCATATGAAGAATGTCCCCAGAGCATGGCAATCAGCTTGGGGAAACAAGGATTAGCATCACGTGCAGGTCCATTTTGCATCAGTTTATTTTTAATGACCTTCACATCCTGATCAGATCTACTTAAATAGAATAGCCCCGTAGAAACAAACTGTGTCGAACCCAAATTCCTTCTACTACAATTTAAGCCCATTTATTCTCTCTTTATCCTCGGGAGAAAGGGAAAATTCCTGATAATCTTACTCCTTTTAGTAAGACTGCCACACTTGTGAAAAATTGTAATTTATAGTGTCTCTTACACAGTAGCCAAAAAAAAAAAAAATCTCACTGTATTCAGCACTGGCCAGCCTCTTACTATTTATGTATTTATTTTTTTATTGGATTTATACAGTTTTCTTTCCTCTGAAGAGCTCCAGGTTCTACAGGAGAACTTTTAAGCAGCAACCATTAATTCAACATGATGAGCCTGACTCTGTCTCCTATAGAAAGCAGAATATCATAAACTTAGCCAGAAAAGGATCACTGACCTGAAACTAGCCAAGCCCAATTTATAAAGGCAAAATGCCCAAAGAGAGGCACAGCCAGTGAGAACAAGAGCAGGACTAGGGGCAGAGCCAGAGGGAAGAGTTTTCACTGAAGGGCATCCATGTAAAAGAGAAGTATCGGCTTTCCTTTCCCAGGAAGCTCATGTGTTGCAGTGAATGCAGGGAAGAGTGTGGATGTGGAGGTCTGTGGTGGGAAGAAACAGGAATGGATGGGAGAGTGAAGACCGCAGAACCAAGGATGCAGGAAGGGTGTGTCCTTCAGTAAATACAGCAAACAGACAAGAGGTAAGAGTGGAAACTGAATGACATCATACCTTCCATGGGGAACCAGGGAGCAGGGGACTACAGGAAGTCCTGACTTGGACGTTCATCTTGGCATTATCTGTGATTTAAGTGCAACCATCAATGGCCAAGAAGATAAACTACCTTACAGTACTCTATTTCTTCACACAAGCTTTGTTCAAATACAAGTATTATAGAGAAATTAACTAGATCATACGATTAAGACTACAGTCTCCTAAATTAAAATTCCCACTTGTGAAGAATTTCATTATTAGTGTATGTGCGTGGTCTAGCTAGGAGTCCGGACAACCCAGACACAAATTCTCCAGAAAAGTGGAGTCTGTTTCATGGGATTCATATGCCCCAAGTAGACAGAAGACCTTAACAACACTCAAGATCTTAAGCCTTATGTTACTGATCCTGTTGCCCCTGTAGCAGCCCGCTTAAGGGGCAGACCATCCAGTGAAGTTGCCCATATCAACTGCTACTGTGAAAGAAAAAAAAATGGCATGGATTGAGCTGATTTAACTCCCTAAGAAGAAAATCTTCTTTAATAATCTCAGGGAGAATAGTGTCAGAGTTAGAAGGAATATTTTATAGAACTACTTGGAGTAGGGTGATGGTGTGAGACTGCCCCCCGCACCCCGCCGCAAGGGAATACTTGAGAATAAAAGATAGTCATGAAATAGCCTTCTGGGAAGAGTGTGTCTTGTCTTAGGAGGACAAAGCTACAGACAAAGCAGAGAATTTCCTTTCCCACCCTTATCTCCACAGCACCATTCAAAGATTAAGCTCTAGACTCAGAAAGACCTGACTTTGTTTCCAGGCCATGCTACTTAGCGGTTGCATAACTTCAAAGTTACTCAGCCCCAGTTTTTATCATTAGGAAATGGGACTAGTAATAGTATCTGCTTTGTAAAATTTTTGTGATGATGTAATAGGGAAGAAACTTTTGTGTTCTATTACAAGTTAATCACTAAAGGGATGTTCCCTATAAGCTTAAATTATACCTAACGACCCATCTCTGGGAACCCTTCCTCCCAGGTAATGAGCATTAAGCGAAAATACCTTTGCTTGGCTCACAGAAAACATCCTGATCAGGCCCACCTGTGAATGACTGCAGGGAGTTAGAAACTAATACATCTCCTCTGGAGGCGGACCAGAACTAGGAAGTGTTTGACTTTACTCCCTCCCCTTTTACCATAAAAGAAGACTGAATTCTAAACCAGGCAAGACGGTTCTTTGGGACACTAGTCCACCTTCTTCTCGGTCTGCTGGCTTTCCAAATAAAGCCTCCATTCCCTGCCCCAACAACTCACCTGTCAACTTACTGTCCTGTTGTGCAGTGAGCAGTACAAGCTTGGACTCGGTAACGATGAGTCAGTGAAATAATTCATATACACCAGTCAATATAATGCATGATTACCCATCAGCATTCAACGAACGTTAGCTTCTATCAGCATCATTATTATTATATTATTAGAGATTCAAGCTTTTATCTCTCAGGCAATAAAGTGAAGAAATAACCATACTTCCTGCTTTTTGTGCCCTGTGCCTCAACATCCTTCTATTTTATAAGTGCCTTATTTTCCTCTCAGCACTAATACTTAATTTTTTCATAGTAACTACAGTTTATTTCAGTGATTATTTGACTCCCCCATGAGAATATGAGCACCAGGTGGACAAGCCTGTATTGCTCACCCTGTATCACCAGCACAGCCAGGGACCCTGCAGATACCAGAACAAGTCTGTTGACTGAGAGCAACAGGCCTGACACCCAGGGCATACGACATAAATCTGTAATTTGACAGATATGAATATAAACAAATGCATCGGTCCAAAGAGTAGCTGGAAACAACTCCATTTTATGTGTCAGTGGCTGTTCTTCTGTACGGGCCACTTCTTACCCAGCGGGGGACATGGTGAGTGGCAGCTGCTTTCTTACTGATTGAGAACTGGTTAGTGAATTATGACGGCTTAGCATAACGAAGAGGTGAGTAAATTTGAAGAGGGCCAGGTTGATCAGCAGCGTGATTTAAACGTTAGAAAATAGGAATTAGGACGAGAGGCTAAGGGAATTGGGGTTATGTAACCTGGAGAAGAGTATGGGAGGAGGTTACACAGCAGGCAAAGGCCAGCTGTCTTCCATTTTTAGAGACTAATCCACGTAATGAAATGCAGAAGGTGATGTGTTAAATTCACCAAGGGACTGAGGATTTCTTAAACATACATTTATGATATGGCTTTGGGCAACTCTCAAATTTAAATTACACTAGGGAATTATAGTGGAAGAAAATCACAATAAAAATAGCTGTTATGAGGTATTTGGAAATACATAGGTGGGTTTAAATTAAGTCAAATATTAGTCAAAACACAAAATACACAAACAAACCTGAATACCTTAATTGTATACATAGCCCTCACTTAAGTCTGTGGTACACTCATTATTTCCAAGATAATTATTTAAATTCAGTAAAATTTTGATTCAGTTACGATTCATCACAGGGTTTTTCCCCAAGAAATAAACGAATCTAGAACTTTATGGGTAAAAGAAATAGGCAAAATAATATTTTACATAATCTTGATTCAGTAATGAAAGTACCAGAATTTGATGATTTAGAATAATCATTTTAACTTTCATCGCACTTTACAAAACAAGTCAATTTTATCACATTATTTATGCATTAAAACAAACTACAACTTCAAAATGTATCATTTTATGAATCTCTTAGTAAAGGATGATGTTGCAACTTAAAAAATAATCCCCACATGGATAATTCTGAAGCTACATACTTAACAAATGTTCTAGAGTTGAACAGACCTATGCTAGAAATATATGTTCTAATTTTGCTCAAAGGATAGAATGTTTGCCTTGGTCATTTTATTCATAAGAATTTTTCTTGCTGATGATTTAGAGTTTGCATGTAGAATGAAATCACATTTTGTTAGATATTTTTTGAAAAGAATTCTCTCATCAACTGAGTGTATACTGAATGTAAGCACTATATGTGAATTACTTCTATTTCTTACAACAGTCCTTAAAGTAAGCACTACTGCAGTTACTTTCCAGATAGAGAAACCTGTCTTAGATGACAGCACTCGTGTCTGGCATCAGTGGCATTCTGTCCAAAGATGTACGACTCTAGAAGATATGCCAACTACTTTCAAACGTTTATGAAAAATAATTGACTACACACAAGAGTAACAGTAAACTGGGAAAGTTTAAATAATATATTCTATTAACCTGGGATTCAAATTTTAAGTAAAATCTTTACAGAGCTGTTAGAGCCTAGTGGTTAAGACAATGAGCTTTGAAATCAGCTGGAATGGGTTCAATTATTGGCTCCAAATGTTTGCTGTCTCTTAACTAGTTCCACTTCCCCCTCGCTAAGATAGATTTGATAAGAGTAATACCTACTTCTTAAAGCTGTTTTGAGAATTAAGTGAAATCCTGAATGCATGCCAGGTGTACAGAAGATGCACAATGATTGTATTGGAGACGCTAAATTACACATTTAATGCAAAACACAGAAAACCCAGTCTTCATCTTTACATAGCAAAACAATGAAATTCTGGGTTTCAAACTAGCATGTATGCCTTTGATATATTATTTTACTATTCCTTTTTTTTTTTTTTTTTGACATTCTTGCACTTTCATTCCAGCTTTGTTCTTGGAAAGGAAGACAGTAAAATGACTGCAGGATCCTGCATCTTTGATAAGTGCTTTAATTTGGTATGTTAACTGTCTTGTGGGAGGCTGCTGTTTAATAGTACATTTTCAGGAAAGCCTATCTCTTAAATTAAGTTGTTTATATTTCAAACGCAACATGGAAAATGCAAGTATATTGTCATTATTCCACAGCCTTAGGAATCATGCCTTCGGATTCTTTGAACGGATATTGTTTTTCCTCTTCCTTGCTGCCTAAATGGTCTTAACAGATACAAGAGCACCATCTTTTGGCAAACATGAATCATGAACTTAATTTTTTTTCCTACCGGCTTTCTTTCAACTCCTATCTTGTAGGTGGTCATACTAAAACTGACTCAGATGCAGATGACATTGAAACAGGTACATCGTCAATTTTTTTTCCAAGTGACTTTAGCTTTGAAGGAATGAACCAAGCAACTTCTTTCATTCCTCCCACAATAACTTGAACAATAAATAGCAGGGATATAGTTTAATAATATATTTTGTGGATCCAGAACGCTTGTACCTTTCTGCTCACAATATATATCCATCCGAAAATGCCAGATTCACATAAGAGCATTAACTCCCTGATTGCTCTGTCATGCGTCCCCAGATCTTATTGCAGAATTACCCTATATCCTGCCAGTGTCCCCAGAGGACGATCCACTAACCACTGATGCTACTCGGCCCAGAATAACTCCGTTCTAAGGCTACGTGGATTCCAGCCCTCTACCTTTCTCCACGGTACTTGCCAATGCCAACTGCTTCACTGCCACTGCTACTACTGTGACACTTCTACTGTGACACTATGAAAGCCCTTGCTCTTACTAGACCCCCAACTATTTAATATTTTAAAAATCAATACAGAAAGCAAAAACACCTAAATGTATATTTATTCAACTTCTAAGAGGACTCTGAGTTGCACAAATGTAGTAAGATCATTGTGTTTCATGTCTGGAGAGACAATAAAATGAGGGGAAAAAACCTCTATTTATGTTATACTCTTATTTATACCTGTGTCTGCATGTGATGAAATATACTGAAGATTATTTGTTCACTGGAAACAAGAACTTTACGTTTATTTTTAATGCTAAAATATTATAATACTAAATGTGTGGACCATAATTTCCAGTGGTACAAAATTTTCCCAAATCTTGGAATGTATGTGTTGATGTTTAATGGAAAGGGAAGCATGTGAGACACTAAACCTCTCTCTCTCTCTTCATTAAATGAAGAAAAAAATTGAAAACTTATTGGGGAAATAACACATAGCTCAATCTATTATTCCTAAGAGTCTGCATGTAATATAGCGTGATGATATTAATAGAACAGTACAAATTCAAAGAAGAAAGAAACTCATACTACTTCCAAAGGGTACATTCACAAGTAAAAATAATATTTTGATTCAAAGACATTTTATGTGATCATCTTAACAACATATCTTAGGTCACAGTCTCCGGCTCCACCCTAATATGGAGAGTTACGTGCGGCAAGTTTACTGAGGAACACATCTGGTACGGAAACCTCTAGCGGATGGAGGAAGGGGGATTAGGCAGAGGGAGACGCTGAACTGTGATGCAGTCAACCAAGGTCCAAGCCAATCCCTTGGGGAGCGTAGGAGCAGCGATGCTGCTCAGCGTTGTCCCAAATTTAGCCAGGGGACCTAGGTCCTTGTCTGGCTACACTGAGTAGCTACTGAATGTGGGCTACCCCCAGGGAGAGGATATAACCTTGTGCAAGGCAGCTCATTCAGACCAAGTGCAAGTCCCAGGATCTATCAGCGGTCAGTACTCGCAGCAGCTGGCGAATGAATGCTTCTCACCTGGGGGGCAACCTGGGGATGCCCTTCAACATCCACTGCATCCCAATGCGAAGATCAGGAAGAGTTTCCTGTTGTTTATATTGTCGGCCTTAATTTTAGCCTTCCTCACTAATTTGATATACCTTTAAAGTCAAATACCACTTTTTATAAAAATTCTTAGACTTACAGTGAATTCTAAGATTAGAATGTTAGACTTACAGATTCTTAGCTCAGAGTGATTTACCAATTACCACGTCTTGAACAGAACAATCGTTACATTTTTTAATCAAAGAATAAATTATTGTGGCACTGTATCCAATGCCAGTCTCTTACTATCACGGTTTCCGAACTACGTGCCACGGCACTCCAGGCACTGCCTCAAACTCCCTGGAGAATCATGAGATACTTTTAAAATTCCAAGGAATCAGGCTTCCCTGGTGGTGCAGTGATTAAGAATCCGCCCGCCAATGCAGGGGACGCGGGTTCAAGCCCTGGTCCGAGAAGATCCCACATGCCACGGAGCAACTAAGCCCGTGTGCCGCAACTACTGAGCCTGCGCTCTAGAAGCCCACAAGCCACAACTACTGAGTCCATGCGCCACAACTACTGAAGCCCACGTGCCTAGAGCCCATGCTCCGCAACAAGAGAAGCCACTGCAATGAGAAGCCCGCGCACCACAACGAAGAGTAGCCCCCGCTCGCCGCAACTAGAGAAAGCCCGCGTGCAGCAATGAAGACCCAACGCAGCCAAAAATAAATAAATAAATATAAATTAAAGAGTGCTTTTAAAAAAAAAATTCTAAGGAATCACAGCAATGTCAGAATGTGAAATACTACCTCAAGGTTGTTCAGTTTTAACATTAGGTTTAAGAAAGGTATCCTCCTCTTGATGATGTATCTTTGTAGAGCTGTGATTTCTGGGGTTAAAACGCTATTAGCATGCAAAAATCAGTGTGGAATGAGAAAGGACGGTGGCCAGATCTAATCTAATCATAAGGTTTGAGAAGGTATATACCCAACAGATGCACACATCCCATTAGTAAGTAATCGTGGTGAACAAAGAAATGGAAAATATTTTTCTTTCAGTGTAAGCATATTACTTTTTTAAATGGCTTCTGAGTTGTCAGGACATAAATATGTATTAACGCCTGTGGGCACTGTAAAAAATTACTGAGTCACTAAAGGTATCATGAACCAAGAAAGTTTGGGAACCTTTGATTAACATTCAATCACAGTTGGGAAAAGGATGTTACAGTCGAAGAAGCTACATGTGCAACAGCTCTGCTGTGAGGGATTATCTCATTGATATTTAGATCAATGTGTCTGTTCAGTGCAAGAAGACACTACTATCCATGTGGACTGGCACAAGATGATCTGGCAGAGACAGGCTGGGCCAGCTCTGAAGGACATTATAGACCTATTAATTTGATATTATTCCCTGAAGGCAATAGAAAGGATTTTAATACAGGGGAGGGACATGGTCAGAGATGCATTCTAAAAAGATAATTCTGGCATCACTGTTAATAACAGTTTAGTACTTTATAAATATTCGAGATGATTTAATGACCCAGGAGAGACATAACAAAGAGCTAAACCAAGACACATTTAGGTAGAGTAAGAAGGTCAGACTTTAGATATATAATGAAGAAAGACCAGCCATCAACTGGATATGAGTTATAAAGAAGAGAGAAATTCAAGAATGACTACCAGACTTTTGTCTTGTATACCTCAAAGATCAGTCTATGCAACAAGTAAAGGAATGCAGTAGAGGAACATACTTTCACACAAAGACATTGAACTTTGCTTTGGCACATGGAGTATTTAAGTAGAGCTGTCTAACAGAGCTACACACAGATCTGGAGCTCCACGTAAGACCAAACAAGCGATATTTTACATCATTCGAGTGGAAGACGTTACCCTTTCACTTTGGAAGCGGGAAGGGCAAGGGCAGAGGCAGAGCAAGGCAAGGAAGCCATAATCCCTGGGATTAGGTTCAGCTACAAAAAGAAAAGAGAAAATTCCAGAAGAATGGCAATAGTGTAATACTGGGAAGACCACACCATCATCAGGGACTCAAGCACCTAGTTTTTTGCTCTGTTTCCTCAAGGTCAACTCAAGTTCCAAGATGGCTGTTGGAGCTCCAATAATCTCTCATTGGGCACAAAGAGAAAGAGAGCATGCCCATACTCTTTTAAAGAAAAAGCTATATCCCACGTGACATTTCCTTCACTTACCATTAGCTGGAAGTAAGTCAGATGTAAGGTTACCAGTTCATCCAGGTTTGCCTGGGATTTTCTCAGGCTTATTACCGGAAGTCTCACAACCCAGAAAACCCCTCAGTCTCAGGGAAGTCAGAATGGTTGGTCACCTTAATCACATGATCATATCGCATGGCAAGAGAGGCTAAAACAAGTAGTTTTCAATCTATTGAACAACAAACTCAGTTAAAAACAGGTTATGCTGCTAAGGAGAAAAGGAAAAATGGAAATGCGACCAGCACACAGGAAATGCAATAGATCTGGGTAAGCAACCACCAATGTCTTCTATAATGGTGAGCAGTGATCAAGACTTGGGGCTCATCAGTACTTAAGAGGAATGGAGAAAGAGAAGCCCATTAAGGGGACTGAAAGAGTACCATGTGAAATGCAGAGCAACAGCAAGTGAAACAAATTAAAATTCCAAAATATACGAACAGCTCATGCAGCTCTATGTCAAAAAACCCAAAACAACCCCAACAAAAACTGGGCAGAGTAATATTCCATTTTATATATGTGCCACATCTTTATCCATTCATCTGTTGATGGACATTTAGGTTGCTTCCATGTCCTGGCTATTGTAAACAGAGCTGCAATGAACATTGTGGTACATGACTCTTTTTGAATCATGGTTTTCTCAGGGTATATGCCCAGGAGTGGGATTGCTGGGTCATATGGTAGTCCTATTTTTAGTTTTTTAAGGAACCACCATACTGTTCTCAGGGTAAGCTGGGACGAAGTGAGAGAGTGGCTTGGACATATATACACTACCAAACGTAAAATAGATAGCTAGTGGGAAGCAGCCGCACAGCACAGGGAGATCAGCTCGGTGCTTTGTGACCACCTAGAGGGGTGGGACAGGGAGGGTGGGAGACGCAAGAGGGAAGAGATATGGGGACAAATGTATATGTATAACTGATTCACTTTGTTATAGAGCAGAAACTAACACACCATTGTAAAGCAATTATACTCCAATAAAGACCTTTTTTTTAAAAAAAGGGCAGATCTAAATAGACATTTCTTCAAAGAAATGGCCATACAGATGGCCAAAAAGCACAAGAAAATATGCTCAACATCTCTAATTATCAGAGAAAGGCAAGTCAAAACTATGATGAGCTATCACCTCACACCAGTCAGAATGGCCAGCATCAAAAAGTCGACAAACAATAAATGCTGGAGAGGGTGTGGAGAAAAGGGAACCATCCTACACTGTTGCTGGGAATGTAAATTGGTACAGCCACTATGGAGAACAGTATGGAGGTTCCTTAAAGACCTAAAAATAGAACTACCATATGATCCTGCAATCCCACTCCTGGGCATATATCTGGAGAAAACCATAATCCAGAAAGATACATACACCCCTATGTTCATAGCAACACTATTTACAATAGCCAAGACATGGAAGCAACCTAAATGTCCATCGACAGAGGAATGGATAAAGAAGATGTGGCACATATATACAATGGAATATTACTCAGCCATAAAAAAGAACGAAATAGTGCCATTTGCAGCAACATGGATGGACCTAGAGATCATTATACTAAGTAAAGTCAAAAAGAGAAAGACAAATATCATATGACATCACTCATATGTACAAATGAACTTATTTATAAAACAGAAACAGACTTGCACATATCAAAAACAAACTTATGGTTACCAAAGGGGAAAAGTGGAGGGAGGGATAAATCAGGAGCTTGGGATGAACAGACACACACTACTATATATAAGATAGATAACCAACAAGGACCTACTGTATAGCACAGGGAACTCTACTCAATATTCTGTGATGACCTATATGAGAAAAGAAGCTGAAGAATGGATATTTGTATAACTGAATCACTTGGCTGTATACCTGAAACTAACACGACATGGTAAATCAACTATACTCCAATAAAAGTAAGTTTTTAAACTAATTTTACCATCATCTTTATCATTGAAGAGTGTACTAAGACAACAACAACAGAAAAAAAGAATTTACAAGAAAAGAGCAAATTTCAAGAGAAAGTTTTCACCATATAATCATATGCAACAGGTAAAGCCTGAAAAGTATCCCTGAGTTGAGTTATAGCTAAAAAACAATACAGCCCTGAGGTTGGGGTGAGGGTGCTCTGGGTATCTAATCAAGAGAAAGGTTACCAAAAACTGGAAAGCACAGAAGAGGGGGTTAAGGGGCAAATGGAAACAAACCCCACTTACATCAAAACTTTACTCACGTCAATAATTGTATCTAGTGCCGATCCTGAGAACAGGCAGGCTTCACTTTTTTCCCAGCTTCACTGAGGTATAATTGACATACAAAAGTGTATAAGTTTAAGGAGTACGAGACGTAATGATTTGACGTATATATTGCAAAATAATTACCACAATGAGGTTAGTTAACCCAACCACTACGTCTCATAGTCACAATGTATATGTGTCGTGTGTGTGTGTGTGTGTGTGTGTGTGTGTGTGTGTGTGGTGAGAACTTTTAAGATCTACTCTCTTAGCTGCTTTCCAATATCCAGAACAGTGTGGTTAACTATAGTCACCATGCTGTACATTACATCCTCAGGACTCATTCATCTTCTAAGTGGAAAACTATACCCTCTGACCACATTCACCAATGAGTTATTGCCTCACACCCGTCAGGATGGCTATTATCCAAAAAACAAGAGATGACAAGTACTGGCAAGGATATGGAGAAAGAGCAACCCTCGCGCACTGAGGGGGATGTAAATTGGTGCAGCCGCTGTGGAGAACAGGATGGAGGTTTACATTTCTCAAAAGGTTAAAAACAGAACTACCATATGACCCAGCACTTTCACTCTGAGCATAGATTTGAAGGAAACGAAATCAGATCCTGAAGAGACCTCTGCACCCCCAGGCTCACTGCAGCTGTATTCGTGATAGCCAAGCCGTGGAAAGAGCCCCGGTGTGCTCCACAGTTAGCCAACACTAGTATTTTAGTACTCTCTGAGAACACACATTTTCTTTGCCTTGGAAACCTCATTCCCTCTAACAGAGAGCTTCCTATAATTCAGGTGCTCCATCCTGGCTGCATTCTTCTTCCTGGCAACCTCACAAACTACTTTATCTGTGCCTGCAGTAGCCACTGCCCACTGTCAACATCTGTTCAGTGAAAAAGAAAGATTCAGGGGCTTCATTCCCAAGCTCTCCCGAGTATGATCGTAAGATTCTTGACATGATGTAAAGAGGCAGAGGTTATGGTTTTGATGGCAAATGAGACATAACTTCACTGTAAAAAAAAAAAAAAACGGAAGCCCCACCTCCTATTTATTCCGGCTTGCACGCTCAATTACTTCACCACACAGAGTTTACCTTATCAGGATTTGAAGTCCGTCAGCCACCCCTATGCTTCCTCCTTATGTACCAGCGTCCCACTGCCTTCACTTCGTTTCCTGTCCAGCTTAGAGGTCACGGCCCATGACATCAACCACACTTTTTTTCAATACCCTTATCTCCCCTATTCTCCCCCTGGCAAATCTCAACCTTGATAAACCCAGTGGCCCAGCTTGTCCATTTCAGCAGTGAAACTCACATTAATCTCTTTGCGGACTCTCTCACCGGTCCTTCACAGAAAGCTTCTCAGATCTCAAAACTCAGGCCACTTTCTTCAGTCCGCTGCATTTTTAACTCAGCAGACCATCTCCCCTTCCCATCTCACAGATCAGAGAGACGCTATCAGCTAGGAAGTGCTTCAACTCCAGCACAGCGACATAATCCTCCTGCAACAATGGAGGAGGTGGCTCTCCTATCTCCCCAGGAATGCACGGAACTCTTTCCCTGGCCTTCCTTCTTTACTGACAACTGCCTGCTCCTGCACTCCATCTTTTCCTTTTTTTTTTTTTTTTAAATTTTTATTTATTTATTTTTTTGCGGTACGCGGGCCTCTCACTGTTGTGGCCTCTCCCATTGCGGAGCACAGGCTCCGGACGCACAGGCTCAGCGGCCATGGCTCACGAGCCCAGCCGCTCCGCGGCACGGGGGATCCTCCCGGACCGGGGCACGAACCCGCGTCCCCTGCATCGGCAGGCGGACTCTCAACCACTGCGCCACTCAGGGAAGCCCCTTTTCCTCTTTTTAACCAGCACCTTCTCACACACAAGCAGGCAAAAATCTCTCCCAATTAGAAAAAACAAAAATCCTTTTTTTTTTTTTTTTTTTTTGCAGTACGCGGGCCTCTCACTGCTGTGGCCTCTGCCGTTGTGGAGCACAGGCTCCGGACGTGCAGGCTCAGCGGCCATGGCTCACGGGCCCAGCCGCTCCGCGGCATGTGGGATCTTCCCGGACCGGGGCACGAACCCGTGTTCCCTGCATCGGCAGGCGGACTCTCAACCACTGCGCCACCAGGGAAGCCCCAAAAATCCTTTCTTGATTGCTTTGTTCCTACCCTCTCTTTACAGTCAAATATCTCAAATAAACTGTTTGTGCTCACTTCCGCAATCTGGATTCTGCTCCACTGAAATAACTCTCAATGAAGTCACCAGTGGCTGTCACGTTACTGCTGCCAACGAACATGTTTTAGACCCTTTTTGATTAAACTGTGAATCAGGACACGGTAGGGCTGAAAAGTCAAGTTTGATTTCAAATCATGGCTTTACCATTTCCTAGCTGTGAGACTCTGGACAAGTCCATTAGTACCGACTTTTATCTGTAAAATAGAGATAACAATAAGTAAAGTTACCTAACAGAATAGTTTTTTTGTTTGTTTGTTTTGTTTTGTTTGAGGTACACGGGCCTCTCACTGCTGTGGCCTCTCCTGTTGCGGAGCACAGGCCCCGGACGCGCAGGCTCAGCGGCCATGGCTCACGGGCCCAGCTGCTCGGCGGCACGTGGGATCTTCCCAGACCGGGGCACGAACCCGTGTCCCCTGCATCAGCAGGTGGACTCTCAACCACTGCGCCACCAGGGAAGACCCTAACAGAGTAGTTTTGACTAGTAAACGAGAGAAATAATAGTGCAGTGTACAGCACAAAATATGTTACATAAATATTAGTTTGGGTTTGTAATTATTTTTCTCTCTCCCCTTGATGGGTGACAGTTCTCCAGGAATTTCTCACATTTTCACACATCTTGAGAGCAAAGGCACTGAGAGCCTTCCATTCTGGAATCCCTTTTCAAAGGTTTTTGTACATGGAAACTTCTTGGAAGATAAAGACTTTGTCCAGGCAGAGGGCAGATTAGTCACTGCCCAGTATAATGAAGGTAAGTCTCTTGGGCAAAATTGGGCACGTCTGCTTATGGTCCACATTAAAAGCCTGGGGGTTTCCTAAGCTCGGAGATCCACAGCTGTGAAACAAACTCACTGTGTGTATAGCATCCACCTAGACCCACTCTCCACTGCCCCCCACGGAGCTTGCGCGGGCGGGCAAGGAGAACAGGTGCAAACATGCACTTCAAGTGGCCTGCTCAGCCACAATTAAGTCCTCTGGCTCTGACTCAAGAATCTCATGTCCTTATAGATGGCCAACAGGCACATGAAAAGGTGCTCAACGTGGCTAATGATTAGAGAAATGCAAATCAAAACTATAACGAGGGATCACCTCACACCAGTCAGAATGGCCATCATTAAAAAGTCAACAAATCATAGATGCTGGAGAAGGTATGGAGAAAAAGGGAACCCTCCTACACCGTTGGTGGGAATGTAAATTGGTGCAGCCACTATGAAGAACAGTATGGAGGTTCCTTAAAAAACTGAAAATGGAGTTACCGTATGATCCTGCAATCCTGCTCCTAGGCGTATATCCAAAGAAAACTCTAATTCAAAAAGTTACATGCACCCCAATGTTCATAGCGGCACTACTTATAATAGCCAAGACATGGAAGCAACCTAAATAATACCCATCGATAGATGAATGGATTAAAAAGATGTGATATATATATATATATATATATATATATACACATACACACACACACACACAAAATGGAATATTACTCATAGTATGGAGGTTCCTTAAAAAACTAAAAACAGAACTACCATATGACCCAGCAATCCTGCTGCTGTGCATATATCCTGAGAAAACCATAATTTAAAAAGACACATGTACCCCAATGTTCACTGCAGCACTATTTACAATAGCCAGGTCATGGAAACAACCTAAATGTCCAAAGACAGATGAATGGATAAAGATGATGTGGTACATATAAAGATGATGTGGTACATACAATATGTGGTACATATTACGGCTGGAATATTACTCAGCCATAAAAAGGAATAAAATTGAGTTATTTGTAGTGAGGTGGATGGACCTAGAGTCTGTCACACAGAGTGAAGTCAGAATGAGAGAAACAAATACCATATATTAACGCATATATGTGGAATGTAGAAAAATAGTTCAGATGAACCTATTTCCAGGGCAGTAGAAGAGACACAGATATAGAGAATGGATGTGTGGACACAGTGGGGGGAAGGGAAGGGTGGGATAAATTGGGAGGTTAAGTTTGACATAAATACACTACCATGTGTAAAATAGATAGCTAGAAGGAACCTGTGATATAGCACAGGGAGCTCAGCTCAGTGCTCTGTGATGATCTAGATGGGAGGGATGGGGGTGGGATGAGAGGGAGGTCCAAGGGGGAGGGGATATATGTATACATATAGCTGATTCACTTCATTGTACAGCAGAAACTAACACAACATTGTAAAGTAATTATACTCCAATTCAAAAAAAAGAAATAATGCCATTTTCAGCAACACAGATGGACCTAGAGATTATCATACTAAGTAAGTCAGAAAGAGAAAGACAAATATCATATGGTATCACTTATTTGTGAAATCTTAATAATGATACAAATGAACTTATTTACACAACAGAAATAGATATAGAAAACAAACTTATGGTTACCAAAGGAGTTAGCAGGGCAGGGGTTGGGGGAGAGATAAATCAGAAATTTGGGATTAACATATACATACTACTATATATAAAACAGGTAAACAACAAGGACCTACTGTATAGCACAGGGAACTATACTCAGTATCTTGTAATAACCTATAATGGAAAAGAATCTGAAAAAGTATAGACATACATATGTGTATGTATAACTGAATCACTCTGCTGTACACTTGAAACTAACACAACATTGTAAACTGTAAATAAACTATGTTTAAATTAAAAACAAAAGAATCTCATGTCTTCTCTCAGTGTCCTTGAAAGTGTGGCAGACTTATTTGTTAGCTTGCAAATAGCGTAAAATCTCAGATCCTTCATGGTTCTTGACATTCTCTGACATATCCCGAGTTCGGAACCTGAAGCCATCTTCATCCTGAAACCCTCTTCCCTTGGCCTCCATTATGCTCACCTCCTGCACTCTCACGTCTTCTTACTCCTAAACTGATCATGCCTGCGTGGTTGGTGTTCTTCAGTTTGTCTCTCCTTCCTGCTCCACCTTAATCCTTCCACGCTTGCCTGAAATCTCCTCTCTCCCTCCATGGCTTCAGTTAACACCTCCACGCCAATGGCCCTAAACCTATATCCACAGTCCAGATCTTTCTCCCAACCACCAAAATATTTATCTGAGTGCCTGCTAGACACTCTCACTTGAATATCTCATTGTGCGTAAAACCCAGCATAAGGAAAACTGAATTCATCATTGTCTCCTGAAAATTTGCTCCTGCTTTAGTTTTAGTAAGAGAGCTATCTCCCCTACTGGTTCCCAGGTTAGAAGATGGGTACCATCCCTTTCACTCACCCCCACTGTCAATCACCAAGCCCCTTATGCTTCCCAAGTAGGTCTGAATATAATCATTTCCACTATTTACACTGACATCATCATAAACCAAACCACTGTTCGAGTCTCCTGAACTGTTTCCTCTTCTTTCCTCTTCCAACCCATTTATCACATAGAAATACAGTAATCTTAACCTTTAAATCTTGTTTAAAATATTTCTAAATGGCTTCCCATTGTCTTTATGTCAAAATCCAATCTCTTGGAATTGACTTCCAAAAACCAGAGCCCTGCTCATTGCTGCTACCTTTTCTTTCAAGATTCTACTCCTCAGTCATATAGTATATCCCTGGGCTCCATAAATATGTAAAGCTCTCTCTTACCCCAGGCCACTGCCCGTGTTGTTTCTTCCTGGGGTTGCCAGGTGTCCAGTATTTAACTGGACAATCTATTTCTACCTTGTCTTACCCAGAAAATCAAAATTAGATAATGGATGCATATGTTCATTCCTTATCATTAAACAATTTCTTTAATGTGCAACTATGTTTTGATAATGAACCTAAGTAGTTAGAGATACTTTATGATTAATATGTAAACAAAATATTACAATACTGCCCCAAATTAGTTTCGTATCAGTCTAAGGGGAAAAGTAGGGGCTGGTCTTTAGGGCAGAGTCATCTCCTATTCTGGAAGGGTTCAGGGTGATGAGCTCTCTTGGTCACACAGATATATGTCCTATACTCAAAGTACTTTAGGGGTTCAATGTCACATACATAGGAGTACTAAGTAATATTCTTATTTATTTATTTATTTTTGCGGTACGCGGGCCTCTCACTGCTGTGGCCTCTCTCGTTGCGGAGCACAGGCCCCGGACGCGCAGGCTCAGCGGCCATGGCTCACGGGCCCAGCCGCCCCGCGGCATGTGGGATCTTCCCAGACCGGGGCACGAACCCGTGTCCCCTGCATCGGCAGGCGGACTCTCAGCCACTGCGCCACCAGGGAAGCCCTAAGTGATATTATTTAAAAGATGATGGGGAAGGGGGTCTTCTGCTTCTAGGTATGATGGAGCAGCTACTACCTGACTAATCTATCCACCAGAATGAAACAAAACAGAATGAACAAAAAAACCCAGCTACTAGGAGAAATTAGAAAGTAGCAAAAGACAGCTTGAGTGATCAAAATTCCAGGGAAAAGGGAAATTCACAGAAATAAGTCATACATGTGCCAGGGCTTTTGTCTGCAGAGGCATGAGTTCATTTGAAGTTTTAGTCATAGGGATGTACCAGAAAGAAGTAGCCTACAGTTTGGAAGTATCTCACTAGACTGGGAGGGTGCGGCGGGAGAATGAATTAAGGACTATAGGGCAGACAGAATTTGAGAATTCAAGATGCTGGAGAAAAAGAGAACTAAAAATATGTGAAACCAAAATCTAAATGAAATTGCTCCTAGAAGCATTGGCCAACTCCTAATTTCACATGTACCAGGACAGCTGCCAAAAGCCAACAGAAAGTAACTTTAAGAGGGCAAAGAGGGCTTCCCTGGTGGCGCAGTGGTTGAGAGTCCGCCTGCCGATGCAGGGGACACGGGTTCGTGCCCCAGTCCGGGAAGATCCCACGTGCCGCGGAGCAGCTGGGCCCGTGAGCCACGGCCGCTGAGCCTGCGCGTCCGGAGCCTGTTGCTCCGCAACGGGAGAGGCCACAACAGTGAGAGGCCCGCAAAAAAAAAAAAAAAAAAAAAAGGGCGAAGGGCCAAACGGAAATACTAGCAACTTCCCAGGATTGGACGTGGAGTTCAAGATCACCTGATGAAGAAGGGTTATAACAGACCCCCCAGCCACTCAGTAAAGACCCGTAAAGGGCTAAACCCTAAGAATAAGGCAGACTCAAAAAGGACTTGACTAAAGGTGATCAGACTGTCTTCTTTTTGCCTGAGAAAAAAATCAAATCCTCTCCAGAAGAAGGAAGTATTACCTGAAGATTTTAAAACTGTCAGCACACTATGCCCACCATTCGATCAAAACTTATCAAGCACACCTAGAAGTAGACTAAGTGATCACAATTAGAAAAATAAACAGTAAATACACACAGACTCAGAGGGAGTACAGTTACTGAAGTTACGAGACATGGACTTTAACTATATAATGTGTTTAAGCAAATAGACTGAAATAACTCTTTAATATGTGCCAGAAAAACTGATGAAAAAATTGGACCTGTTCACTAGAGAACCAGAATCGATAAGAAAAATCATCAAGTAGAAATCACAGAACTGAAAAAATTAAATTAAAAAAAATAGCAGAAAGGATACAGGGTTAGTAAACTGGATGGAAAATTTGACAGAAATAGACCTAAGCTCAAAGAGATTAGAGGGTATAAAATACAGAAAAGAGTTTAAGAAACACATGAGTCAGGGTGAATAGGTATAATGTACATGTAATAGGAGTCCCAGAAGGAGAGAAAAGGATTAGACAGAAGCAATATTAAGAGACTTTGCCTGAAAATCTTTATAAAACTGATGAAAGACATCTAGCCTCAGATTTAAGAAGTTACATGAACCTCAATCAGGACAATAATAGGAAAACCATACTTTTTTTTTTAAAATGGGCAAAAATATTGAACAAACTCTTCCCAGAGTTGTACACCCAGTGGCCAATACGCATTTTACCATGGCCAGCAAGGCTCCCATGGTTTGCCCAAGTCACCGTCTCATAGCTGATTTCCTACTACTCTCCATCCCAACCACGGCCCTTCTTTCTATTCTTGCAACAAATCCAAACCCATTTCTGCCCTAAGCCCTGCCTAGAAGCTTCTGCCTTTGTTTGGAATCTGCTGCCCCACATCTCCATGAGACTGACTCCTCGTGATTTAGAGGCAGCTCCAGATCAATTACCCACACTAACTCGATTCCTTCCCCAGTCTCTCTCTCTCTCTCTTTGTGTCACATCACATGATTTAATTTCTTCGTAGTACTTCTGCTGTTTAATATCAGCCTCCTTCTCTTTTTTTTGGCTTTGCAATGTGAAAATTTTATTTAATTGAGGTATGACTGACATAACATATTAGTTTCAGGTGTACAACATACTGATTCACTATATGTATATATTGCAAAATGATCTTAACATCCATCTGCATACAGTTACAAATTCTTGTGATGAGAGCTTTTAAGACATGCTCTCTTAGCAACTTTCAAATATGCAATAAAGTATTAGTAACTATAGTCCCCATTATCAGCCCCTTTCCTTACTTGATTTTTCATTGAGTGTCTCTCCCCAAGCATCTAAACCAACCCCATTAGTCCAAAGATTTTGTCTGTCTTGTTCACCACTGCATCTCAGAGCCTAAAAGAATACCTGACATGTGATACATGCTCAGTATTGGATGGTTGAATAAATGAACAAATGGATGGATATACACATCATACAAACCACTGATTTCGGGACTTCCCTGGCAGTCCAGTGGTTAAGACTCCACCTTCCAATGCAGGAGGTGCGGGTTCGATCCCTGGTTGGGGAGCTAAGATCCCACGTGCCTTGCCGCCATAAAACCAAAACATAAAACAGAAACAATATTGTAACAAATTCAATAAAAACTTTAAAAATGGTCCACATCATGGGGGCTTCCCTGGTGGCACAGTGGTTAAGAATCCACCTGCCAACGCAGGGGACAAGGATTCAAGCCCTGATCCACTAAGATCCCACATGCCTCAGAGCAACTAAGTCCATGTGCCACAACTACTGAGCCTGTGCTCTAGAGCCCATGAGCCACAAATACTGAGCCCATGTGCCACAACTACTGAAGCCCGTGCACCTAGAGCCCATGCTCCGCAACAAGAGAAACCACTGCAATGAGAAGCCCGCACAGCAACAAAGAGTAGCCCCCACTCGTCACAACTAGAGAAAGCCCAGGCGCAGCAACGAAGACCCAATGCAGCCAAAAATTAATTAATTAATTAAAATGGTCCACATCAAAAAAATCTTAAAAAAAACCCCACTGACTTTATGTGCCAAGACATGTAATTATCTTCACATATTGATCCTTGGAGAGATTTCCTTAGAATGTTCTCTTCCTCTCTTCTACTTATCCAGTCCCCTCAAGGCCCAACTGTATTTTTGTACCTGCATAATGACTGTGACTAATTCCACCATCACTAATTTTTGTATTTTCTGACTTCAAACAGCCTGAGAGCTTTTCTGTACAGTGTAACATTTCACTGTACATTCTTCACCTACTCAAAATTAAAATTTCAATTACTTGCTTGCACAAGAGACTAAAAACCCCCCAAAAGCAGTCCTTTTCATATCTACTACTATAGATCACATTTTATCAAGCAATATTCATTGATTTATAGATTAGTGGATGATGAATTTAACATAGTATCAATAGATTAAAAGTGGAAACCTGACAATAACAATTTATAAATTAAGAAAAAATAGTGATAACTGAAGGGAGGGTGTAGCTCTCTAACCATTTGGGACAAATCACTGCAAAGCTTTGAATCTTTGCGTCGTCAAATGAGGTCATTTTTTCAATTCACTCTGTTTTTCCCTCAATCTCTTCACTGAAAAAAAAAAAGGACTTGAGATGCTGATGATTGATAGTGTCTGACTATCTTTGAATCACTCTGGTTTAGTCTTTCTCCAAAACTGTGAATTGTTCTAAACCATAAAAGAAAGGTTGTGGTGCCTGGCATTTGCTCTTCCTCTTAACTTACCTGAAACCTACTAATTCTTTTAGACTTGCTCCAATTCTTACCCCCCTAAAGGCTTCCCTAGCTGATCTGGTCCGGACTGAGCTTCCCCTAAACCATTCTTATGTATCCCTCACAGTCCCTGGCATGTTAATAAGTTTCTTTAAGTATGTATTGAACAGATTATTTTTTAATCACTAAGGCAATTTAGTATTTAAGGAGTAAGAAAATAATACACTCTGAATCTATTAAAGACCGATATGTTTCAAATATTTAAAAGAGAGAAACACAGAATCCATAAATCACTAAGAAGTACAAAGGGTGACAGATGCCTGACACTAAAACTGAAGCAAAATAAAAGGATATGAGGTACAAAAGGAAGATCAGATGCACCATCACTTTAAAAAATGAGTAGGAAAAAAGACTATTTACTGTGATTTTTAAAAGGAAAAGTGGACCATCTGTCAAAAGCAAAGATGATTTAACTTGGCTGCAACAATATGTGAAGGATTAAGGACCAACGTAATGCTCCTCAGATACTGAGGTGACAGGAGACACGGAATAAAAAGAAATTGAGATGGGAAATACAAGAGAGTTCACAATACAGAGAGAAAGTAAATGGGGAAAAAAAAAACAGTAAAGGCAAAAATAAATCATGTATTGAAGGGTGACATAGAAAATAAGGACAACTGTATAAAGAAGAAAAACATCCACATTTCTCACGAGTGTCAAAAAATAAAAGAAGACTTACCTGAAGAGAGACAAACACTAAGTGTCTTAAATCTGGTGAACTACCTGGGACAAAGGAACAGAATATTATTGACAGACAGGGTAGACACTGAGATCAAGTGAAGTAGCCAAGATACGGAGAGGAGATTAAAGATAACCTGGGGGTAAATTGAAAGACTTAAAAATAGATGAGACACAAAGAGAATCAGTTGTCTGCAGAGAAAAATACAGCACTTGTACCACACAAAAGGAGAAAGGTTGGTTACTACGAAGCCCACATTTAAGGCTATATAACGCATACGGAGTTAGAAGCGATCACAGGATGTGTAACGTGGACAAGACAGGAAGCTGAGCCTGCATAAGAGGCACTGAGAGGTAACAATGCACTGGACACAAAGACAGTGAAGATGACACACACGGCATAGACAAAGAAGAGAAAAGGGGGCCGAGGTAATAACTGAAACACAGAAAAGCAAAACACAATCTGAGACTGACAAGGAGCCAAAGGAATGTTTCAGGGTTAAAAGGGAAAAATGGAAGGGGTGCAGTTGGTACAAAATGAACTTAAGAAAAATTGTCTTAGGACATTTTAGGGGGGAAAAGAAGAGCTTTAAGTTGAAATAACAAAGTCGCACCAAATGCAAAAGTCTTCATTAGATTACCATGGTAGAAAGTCAAGATGTCTTCAAATTTCAAACAGGGACAGTGAATGGCCCTCTGTAATTTAAGGATGGGATGGCAAGGGTGGGGCAAGGGGACAGGAAAAAGAAGAATTCCCCTATTATACAAATGCCAAAGGCATAATGGGCCAACATCTTGGATAGGGAAAAATAAACCTGGCTAAGAATCAAATGAAGAAAGTTGCATTAAATTAAATAACCAAAGTAAATAAAGGGGAAAAGGGGGTGAGACTATGTAAACCTGTAAAAGTATTTTGTACACATATTATACAAAATAAACTTCAAGTCTGTGAAGTAAAATAGATTACAAGGAAAAAAAATGCAGTTTGGACCATTTTGAAAAAAAACAAAACACTCCATACCTCTCACTGTATACCCAATTCACTGTCAAATATGGCAGACATTTAAATATAAAAAAATAAAATACAATTAATATAAAATATAGTGAATGTTCATCTGGTCTCAGGTATAGAACACTCTTCCTGAGCACATATGTCAAATCCATAAACTAACTAAAAAAGTGTTTGCATGTCAAGAATCATCATGAAGAAATAAAAAAGGTAAGTTTATAGCAAACTAGGAAAACCATTTACAACCTATACAACAAAGAGTTACCAATGTTAATATAGAGGGATCTCTTTAAAATACATAAGAAAAAAAATACCCTAATCAATGAGAACAAGCAATTCACAAAAGAAGGGAAGTAACTAACCTAGAACCCTTTTTAAAAGTTTAATTTCATTGTTATTTCAGGAAGTATAAAGTTATAAAATAATATATCTTGTTATGCATACAATTTGGAAAAGCAAAAAAAAAAAAAAATGAGGTAAAACTCTGTACTATTAAGATCTCACGTAAACAGGCATTTCCATATACCCGAGTCACATGTAAACTAATGTAAGCTAACTGGAAGACAAATAGCAACACATATCATAGTCTAGCAATTCAATTCAAGACACTAATTTACCTAGAGTAAAAAAAAACAGGAATGTGAAATTAAAACATTTCTCCAGCAACGCTAACTACAGAATTCTAAGGAAAAATATTGGAAACTAATATTTAATCATCTAATTTGACCAAACAAATCACCCAATATAACATAGGATAAAATATTGTCCTAGCATATTGGCCTAATATGTTAAAAATGATGTAGTGGGAAATATAATGACATGTAATGTAGTTCACAATATGCTACATGGATGAAAATTTAAATAGTGGTCATCCTGAGTACTTGGTTATAAGCAATTTTTATTTTTTTCTTATTTACATATTTTCTAAATATAATATTTAATCCAATAAATAAGCATAGTTTTAGTAATATGACAAACAACGTAAAAAGTTATTGGTAGAAACAACTTATCATAGAAAAAAATGAGTTAGAAGACAGGATATATATTTATGAAGAAAAACAGACTACACACACACACACACACACACACACACACACACACACACACAGCCTAGTTAACTCTGGGAAGCTGTATTATATTCCAGGCTACTTCAATGGGTGAGTTTTCCAAATTGTTCACAAGAAGTAGATATCACTTTTGTATCAGGTTTGAAAAATATTACTGAATAAGAATCACTTTTTGTTAAGGTACAACAGTTATTAAATTGATATTTGCAGAAAATCAAGGCACACAAGCTGCAAAAGCTTTCTTTGTGTGTGAATAATGGTATGAAAAAGAAAGGTAACCCAGAGAAAGGAAAAATCATGAAGAACAAGTTGGTTTAATGTGGTTATGGAGACAAACAATATCCTGGGGAATATTTCAAGAAAAGTAAACATAGAGGAAATGAAATGAGAGATCAAAGTTGATTTTGCTGAGTCAATAATGATGAATAGCCTTCCCCACAAAAGTAGGGGACAGGAATCCATGCTTGAACTAGGCTTAAAGATGACATACCAAGAGTTCCAATTGGAGGGGGGCAGTAAACAGAAGAATTTTAAAGCTGAGTAAAAAGATCATGTTCCAAGATCATTTTTAAAATATACTATTGAGCACTTACTTAAAAAAAATCATTAAGTGTCATGGTGGGTATAACAGAAAGATTTTGAGAAAGAGAGAGAGAGATACTCTGCCCTTAGCATCTATCAATCTAACCGAAGAAACAAGAAATATAAATGAATGCAAATATAAATGCATAAACAAATATGTATTAGGCAGTACTGGGTTAATATCAAGTAAGTAGTATCAACCACGAAGGATTAAGTAGCTGAGAGCAAGGTGCAAGAGTGAAGGGCTGGGGTTATCCAGAAAGTTTTTCCCAGAGAAAACAGGATTCTGAGTATCACCTGTAGAGTAAAAAATGGGGAAAGCAATGTGACAAGGCACCTAGGGTGACGTGAAGATCACATCACTATTCCTTTGCCATAGAGAAGAAACAGCACCTAAAGCAAATGCACATGAGAAAAATGACAACACAACTACGAGCCCAGGCCCTCTGCCTTCATATATGTGGGGTAATGAGGAAAGCACTATTTGTTCATGTATTAGGTGATGCTGGACTACACAGAATCATTTCTAGCTCCATAAATCCAGGGTTCTATAACCACCCTGTACTCCACTAGAGAGCTAACCAAAAAAAACACCAAGGAGGTACACAAAATTAGACCGACACAGAGATGCAAAAGGGAAGCAAAGACAAAGTGAAGGTGGTGAGCGAGCAAAGACAGGGTGCCTCTGACAGTCCCAGAGGTAACTGAGAAGGGTGAGCACAAAGGTGTGCTTCTTGGCATGCAGAAGCCAAGTGAAAAAAAAAAAAAACTGCAGAAGAGGGACCTACAGTCCACAAGGTGAGAGTCTGATTTCTGTCGTGCATCAAAAGCACTAAAGGAGCCAAGGACGAAGGGAAGCAGCTGGCAATCAGAGACTGGGCCTGAAATATAAAAAGAGAAAAGCCCCATTCTTGTCATGCCTGCCGCCAAGTATTTACTGAATGCCCCAGTTCTCATATGACCTGAGAATGAGTGAGAAATACAATGTCTTCAGAAAAATGATATGCCGGGGTCATCATGGGCAGGAAGAAAGGGTTTGTAAATGAAGATGAGAGACTGTGCTGGGATAAACTGTGAAAGAAGAAATAGGAATAACATGGGACAAAAAGAAAGGAGAAAAGGAAGGAAAGAAGGAAAAGAGAGGGAGGGAGGGAGACACAGCCCACTGGGAGGAAGCCAGCAGCCCTTAGAAAAAGAAATGATTAGTCATGCTCCTAGGGCCATGAGAAATAAAGTGTGCATGTGGGGAGGAGCTTCAAGATGGCAGAAGACTAAGACACGGAGATCACCTTCCTCCCCACAGATACACCAGAAATACATCTACACATGGAACAACTCCTACAGAACACCAACTGAATGCTGGCAGAAGATCTCAGACCTCCCAAAAGGCAAGGAACTCCCCACGTAAATGGGTAGGGCAAAAGAAAAAAAGAATAAAAGGAGACATAAGGATAGGGACAGGACCTGCACCTCGGGAGGGAGCTGTGAAGGAGGAAAGGTTTCCACACACTAGGAAGCCCCTTCAGGGTCGGAGACTGCGGGTGGCGGAAGGGGGATCTTCAAGGCCACAGAGGACAGCACAGCAACAGGGTGCGGGGGACAAAGCGGGGAGATCCCCGCACAGAGGATCGGTGCCGACGGGCACTCACCAGCCCAAGAGGCTTGTCTGCTCACCCGCCGGGGCGGGCGGGGCTGGGAGCTGAGGCTCGGGCTTCGGAGGTCGGATCGCAGGGAGAGGGCTGGGGTTGGCTGCGTGAACACAGCCTGAAGGGGGCTAGTGCGCCACGGCTAGCCGGGAGGGAGTCCGGGGAAAAGTCTGGAGCTGTCAGAGAGGCAATAAAACATTGTTTCGGAGTGCACGAGGAGAGGGGATTCAGAGCACCACTTAAAGGAGCTCCAGAGACCGGCGCGAGCTGTGGCTATCAGCGCAGACCCCAGAGACGAGCATCAGATGCTAAGGCTGCTGCTGCCGCCACCAAGAAGCCTGTGTGCAAGCACAGGTCACTATCCACACCTCCCCTCCCGGAGCCTCTGCAGCCCACCACTGCCAGGGTCCCGTGATCCAGGGACAACTTCCCCAGGAGAACGCACGGCGCACCTCAGGCTGGTGCAACGTCATGCCGGCCTCTGGCGCCGAAGGCACGCCCCGCACTCCGTGCCCCTCCCTCCCCCCGGCCTGAGTGAGCCAGAGCCCCCGAATCAGCGGCTCCTTCAACCTCCTCCTGTCTGGGCGAAGAACAGACGCCCTCAGAGGACCTACACGCAGAGGCAGGTCCAAATCCAAAGCTGAACCCCAGGAGCTGTGCAAACACAGAAGAGAAAGGGAAATCTCTCCCAGCAGCCTCAGGAGCAGCGGATTAAATCTCCACAATCGACTTGATGTACCTGCATCTGTGGAATACATGAACAGACAACGAGTTATCCCAAATTGAGGAGGTGGACTTTGGGAGCAACGAGGTATATACATTTTTTTTTCCCCTTTTTCTCTTTTTCTGAGGGTGCATATGTATCCTTCTGTGTGTGATTTTGCCTGTAGAGCTTTGCTTTTACCATTTGTCCTAGGGTTCTGTCTGTCCGGGTTTTTTCTTTTTTTTTTTTTTTAACAGTTTTTAGCGCTTGTTATCATTGGTGGATTTGTTATTTGGTTTGGTTGCTCTCTTCATTCTTTCTTTTTTTATTACTTTTTAAAAATTTTGTAATACTTATTTTTTATTTTAATAACTTTATCTTATTTTATTTTATCTTCTTCTTTCTTTCATTTTTTTTTTCTCTCTTTTATTCTGAGCCATGTGGATGACAGGCTCTTGGTGCTCCAGCCAGGCATCAGTGCTGTGCCTCTGAGGTGGGAGAGCCAACTTCAGGACACTGGTCCACAAGAGACCTCCCAGCTCCACATAATGTGAAATGTCAAAAATCTCCCAGAGATCTCCATCTCAACACCAAGAACCAGATCCACTCAATGACCAGCAATCTACAGTGCTGGACACCCTATGGCAAACAACTAGCAAGACAGGAACACAATTCCACGCATTAGCAGAGAGGCTGCCTAAAATCATAATAAGGCCACAGACACCCCAAAACACACCACCAGACGTGGATCAGCACCCCAGAAAGACAAGATCCAACCTCATCCACCAGAACACAAACACTAGGTCCCCTCCACCAGGAAGCCTAAACAATGCACTGAAACAACCTTAGCCACTGGGGGCAGACACCAAAAACAATGGGAACTACAAGCCTGCGAAAAGGAGACCCCAAAGACAGTAAGTTAAGCAAAATGAGAACACAGAGAAACACGCAGCAGATGAAGGAGCAATATAAAACCCCACCAGACTTAAAAAATGAAGAGGAAATAGGCAGTCTAACTGAAAAAGAATTCAGAGTAATGATAGTAAAGATGATCCACAATCTTGGAAATAGAATGGAGAAAATACAAGAAACGTTTAACAAGGACATAGAAAAACTAAAGAGCAAACAAACAATGATGAACAACACAATAAATAACATTAACAATTCTCTAGAAGGAATCAATAGCAGAATAACTGAGGCAGAAAAACGGATAAGTGACCTGGAAGATAAAATAGTGGAAATAACTACTGTAGAGCAGAATAAAGAAAAAAGAATTGAAAGAATTGAGGACAGTCTCAGAGATCTCTGGGACAACATTAAATGCACCAACATTCGAATTATAGGGGTCCGAGAAGAAGAGAAAAAGAAAGGGACTGAGAAAATATTTGAAGAGATTATAGTTGAAAACTTCCCTAACATGGGAAAGGAAATAGTTAATCAAGTCCAGGAAGCACAGAGTCCCATACAGGATAAATCCAAGGAGAAACACACCAAGACACATATTAAGCAAACTATCAAAATTAAATACAAAGAAAAAATATTAAAAGCAGCAAGTGAAAAACAACAAAATAACACTCAAAGGAATCCCCATATGGTTAACAGCTGATGTTTCAGCAGAAAGTCTGCAAGCCAGAAGGGAGTGGCAGGACATATTTAAAGTGATGAAGGGGGAAAACCTACAACCAAGATTAGTCTACCCAGCAAGGATCTCATTCAGATTTGACAGAGAAACTAAAACCTTTACAGACAAGCAAAAGCTAAGAGAATTCAGCACCACCAAATCAGATATACAACAAATGCTAAAGGAACTTCTCTAGACAGGAAACACAAGAGAAGGAAAAGACCTACTATAACAAACCCAAAACAATCAAGAAAATGGTAAGAGGAACATACATATCAATAACTACCTTAAATGTAAATGGATTAAATGCTCCCAACCAAAAGACTTAGACTGGCTGAATGGATACAAACGAGACCCATATATGCTGTCTACAAGAGACCCACTTCAGACCTAGGGATACATACACACTGAAAGTGAGGGGATTAAAAATGATATTCCATGCAGATGGAAATCAAAAGAAAGCTGGAGTAGCAATTCTCTATCACACAAAATAGATCTTAAAACAAAGACTATTACAAGAGACAAAGAAGGACACTACATAATGATCAGGGGATCAATCCAAGAAGAAGATATAACAATTGTAAATATTTATGCACCCAACACAGGAGCACCTCAATACATAAGGCAAATACTAACATCCATAAAAGGGGAAATCGACAGTAACACAATCATTGTAGGGGACTTTAACACCCCACTTTCACCAACAGACAGAACATCCAAAATGTAAATAAGGAAACACAAGCTTTAAATGACACATTAAACAAGATGGACTTAATTGATATTTATAGGACATTCCATCCAAAAACAACAGAATACACTTTCTTCTCAAGTGCTCATGGAACATTCTCCAGGTTAGATCATATCTTGGGTCACAAATCAAGCCTTGGTAAATTTAAGAAAACTGAAATCATTTCAAGTATCTTTTTCTACCACAATGCTATGAGACTAGATACCAATTACAGGAAAAAGTCTGTAAAAAAATACACACACATGGAGGCTAAACAATACACTACTTAATAACCAAGAGATCACTTTAGAAAGCAAAGAGGAAATCAAAAAATACCTAGAAACAACTGACAATGAAAACACGACAACCCAAAATCTACGGCATGCATCAAAAGCAGTTCTAAGATGGAAGTTTATAGCAAGACAATCTTACCTGAAGAAACAAGAAACATCTCAAATCTAACTTTACACCTAAAGCAATTAGAGAAAGAAGAACAAGAAAACTCCAAAGTTAGCAGAAGGAAAGAAATCAAGAAGATCAGATTAGAAATAAATGAAAAAGCAATGAAGGAAACGATAGCAAAGATCAATAAACCTAAAAGCTGGTTCTTTGAGAAGATAAAACAAAATTGATAAACCATTAGCCAGACTCATCAAGAAAAAAAAGGACAAGACTCAAATCAATAGAATTAGAAATGAAAAAGGAGAAGTAACAACTGACACTGCAGAAATACAAAGGACAATGAGAGATTACTACCAGGAACTATAAGCCAATAAAATGGACAACCTGGAAGAAATGGACACATTCTTAGAAAAGTACCACCTTCCAAGGCTGAACCAGGAAGAAACAGAAAATATGAACAGACCCATCACAAGCACTGAAATTGAAACTGTGATTAAAAATCTTCCAACAAACAAAAGCCCAGGACCAGATGGCTTCACAGGCAAATTCTATCAAAACTTTAGAGAAGAGCTAACACCTATACTTCTCAAACACTTCCAAAACATAGCAGAGGAAGGAACACTCCCAAACTCATTCTATGAGGCCACCATCACCCTGAGATCAAAACCAGACAAAAATGTCACAAAGAAAGAAAACTACAGGCCAATATCACTGATGAACATAGATGTGAAAATCCTCCACCAAATACTAGCAAACAGAATCCAACAGCACATTAAAAGGATCATACAGCATGATCAAGTGGGGTTTATCCCAGGAATGCAAGGATTCTTCAATATACGCAAATCAGTCAATGTGATACACCATATTAACAAACTGAAGGAGAAAAACCATATGATCATCTCAATAGATGCAGAGAAAGCTTTTGACAACATTCAACACCGATTTATGACATAAACCCTCCAGAAAGTTTAGGCATAGAGGGAACTTACCTCAACATAATAAAGGCCATATATGACAAACCCACAGCCAACACCGTTCTCAATGGTGAAAAACTGAAACCATTTCCATTAAGATCAGGAACAAGACAAGGTTGCCCACTCTCACCACTATTATTCAACATAGTTTTGGAAGTTTTAGCCACAGCAGTCAAAGAAAAATAAATAAAAGGAGTCCAAATCGGAAAAGAAGAAGTAAAGCTGTCACTGTGTGTAGATGACATGTTACTATACATAGAGAATCCTAAAGATGGTAGCAGAAAACTACTAGAGCTAATCAATGAATTTGGTAAAGTAGCAGGATACAAAATGCACAGAAATCTCTTGCATTTCTGTACACTAATGATGAAAAATCTGAAAGTGAAATTAAGAAAACACTCCCATTTACCACTGCAACAAAAAGAATAAAATATCTAGGAAGAAACCTACCTAAGGAGACAAAAGACCTGTATGCAGAAAACTGTAAGACACTGATGAAAGAAATTAAAGATTATACAAACAGATGGAGAGATATACCATGTTCTTGGAATGGAGGAATCAACATGGTGAAAATGACTATACTACCCAAAGCAATCTATAGATTCAATGCAATCGCTATCAAACTACCAATGGCATTTTTCACAGAACTAGAACAAAAAATTTCACAATTTGTATGGAAACACAAAAGACCCCAAATAGCCAAAGCAATCTTGAGAAAGAAAAAGGGAGCTGGAGGAATCAGGCTCCCAGACTGCAGACTATACTACAAAGCTACAGTAATCAAGACAGTTTGGTACTGGCACAAAAACAGAAATATAGATCAATGGAACAGGATAGAAAGCCCAGAGATAAACCCACACACATATGGTCACCTTATCTTTGATAAAGGAGGCAAGAATATACAGTGGAGAAAAGACAGCCTCTTCAATAAGTGGTGCTGGGAAAACTGGACAGCTACATGTAAAAAAATGAAATTAGAACGCTTCCTTACACCATACACAAAAATAAACTCAAAATGGATTAAAGACCTAAATGTAAGGCCAGAAACTATCAAACTCTTAGAGGAAAACATAGGCAGAACACTCTATGACATACATCGCAGCAAGATCCTTTTGGACCCACCTCCTAGAGAAATGGAAATAAAAACAAATGGGACCTAATGAAATTTAAAAGCTTTTGCACAGCAAAGGAAACCATAAACAACACCAAAAGACAACCCTCAGAATGGGAGAAAATATTTGCAAATGAAGCAACTGACAAAGGATTAATCTCCAAAATTTATAAGCAGCTCATGCAGCTCAATAACAAAAAACCAAACAACCCAATGGGCAGAAGACTTAAATAGACATTTCTTCAAAGAAGATATACAGATTGCCAACAAACACATGAAAGAATGCTCAACATCATTAATCATTAGAGAAATGCAAATCAAAACTACAATGAGATATCATCTCACACCAGTCAGAATGGCCATCATCCAAAAATCTACAAATAATAAATGCTGGAGAGGGTGTGGAGAAAAGGAACCCTCTTGCACCGTTGGTAGGAATGTAAACTGATACAGCCAGTATGGAGAAGAGTATGGAGGTTCCTTGAAAAACTAAAAATAGAACTACCAGACGACCCAGCAATCCCACTGCTGGGCATATACCCTGAGGAAACCATAATTCAAAAAGAGTCACATACCACAATGTTCACTGCAGCTCTATTTACAATAACCAGGACATGGAAGCAACCTAAGTGTCCATCAACAGATGAATGGATAAAGAAGATGTGGCACATATATACAATGGAATATTACTCAGCCATAAAAAGAAACGAAATTGAGTTATTTGTAGAGAGGTGGATGGACCTAGAGTGTGTCATACAGATTGAAGTAAGTCAGAAAGAATAAAACAAATACCGTATGCTAACACATATATATGGAATCTAAAAAGCAACAACAAAAAATGGTCATGAAGAACCAGGGAAAGATGGGAATAAAGCCACAGACCTACTAGAGAATGGACTTGAGGATACGGGGAGGGGGAAGGGTAAGCTGGGGCAAAGTCGAGAGTGGCATGGACATATATACACTACCAAACATAAAATAGATAGCTAGTGGGAAGCAGCCGCATAGCACAGGGAGATCAGCTCGGTGCTTTGTGACTGCTTGGAGGGGTGGGATAGGGAGGGTGAGAGGGAGACGCAAGAGGGAGGGGATATGGGGATATGTGTATATGTATAGCTGATTCACTTTGTTATAAAGCAGAAACTAGCACACCATTGTCAAGCAACTATACTCCAATAAAGATGTTAAAAAAAAAAAAAGTGTGCACTTGGGGAAAGGTCTCACAATACACACTTCATGAAACTTCAGGCGCCCTGCAAGGCCTTATCCCACCTGAGTTTCACCATCTCCCTAAACTGACCTCCTACCCCTCCCCCTCCTCACCAACCACACTCCAACTCCACGACCTTCCTCTGGTTTCCCAAGCACGGCACGTCATCCTCCCAGGCTGGGGCATGTGAAATGCTGTCCCTGTCACCTGGAACAGTCTTCGTTTGGATGTCAACATGACTTACCCCTCCTCACCCCCCACCCCTCAACTGAGATGTTCCTGGACACATCAAAATTACACACACACACACCAGTATACACACAGACATTTCTTATCACTATTCCTTGTTATGATTTCTTTCCCAACACTATAAACTGGATTTTGCTTAGTAATTCAGTCATTTTCTGTCTCCCTAACTAAGATGTAAGATTTACGAAAGCAGGAATTTTTGCTCACTTCTGTATTATCTAGACTAGAAGACTGCTTGGAACACGTTATGTGCTCTATAAATACTTGGAGAATGGATGGATATTAAAAATATAAACAATGTACCAGTTTAGTCTTCAAATAGAAAAAGACTGAAGGTTCCATGCCCTAAGAATAATATATGGTTAATTTGTGTTGTTGATTTACTTAGCTGAAAACCAAACAAACTGATAAAAGCTGATGTAAGAACAAGGTTCCATACAGACTTAATATTTAAGAAGAAAAACAATCCCCCCTATAGCACTAAAGGAGATGATGACAACTGTTTAGAAATATTTTCTGCACAGGGAAGAAAAGTTGCAATGTTCCCAGTAGAACTGTCATGAACTGAAGCATATTGACAGAAGACAGAAAAGTTAATGAACACAGTTTACATTTTATAAATCTTATGGAAACAATGATGCATAAGGCACCCCACAGAGAACAAAAAGTACAAATTCTG
The DNA here is from genome assembly GCF_003676395.1 of Aethalodelphis obliquidens. Classification (NCBI taxonomy): domain Eukaryota; kingdom Metazoa; phylum Chordata; class Mammalia; order Artiodactyla; family Delphinidae; genus Aethalodelphis; species Aethalodelphis obliquidens. Next base: position 9,647,325 of record NW_020837968.1, read on the forward strand.
ATTATCGAAGGGAAAATTATAAGCAAGACTCTGAGAAAACTAATTAAATATGCTGAAGATGGGGGAGAGTCGACATCATTAAAGCATTGCTCCGTTACACTGATGGATGAGCAAACGGAATTAAGGAAATTGAAGGGCCAGGTCATTGTGGAACAAGGGACAGAAAACAACCCAGCTCCACCAAATCGAGGCACTTCAAAAGAACAAATTCAGAATAACTAGTTTATGAGTAATAGCCATATAATTTATGCAAATTATAGACATACAGAGCTCTGTTTCATGTGTTCCGACAGACACAAAACCATTGTCTGAGAAATTCACCCATGTCTCCAAAAGTTCAGGGATGAGATTATATTGTACACAACAGTCAGCACATTGACTATGTCTTCTTCATTTTGATGAGCACAGGATTTGGCACGAGGCCTTGCTCTTAGCCTACTCTGAACAAGTGTTTACTTCATGCAATAATGAATATAAATGAAAAGGCAAATAATGACCTCAGAGTTTCCAAAGAATGGTACGATACTACATATTCCTACTGGGATGGTAGAGATTACAAGAAACACATGCAGTACCAAAGAGTGAAATCCACAGGCTATGTGTTCGAATCAAGTCGTATATCCCTAACCTCCTACAGCAAGAGAAGCGACCTGCTCTATCCTTAATGCAAGAAACATTAATAGATGCTTGCGATGAGAAAAGATAACCCAGCCGGGCATTGTGTAAGGTAAAAAGGTGTACCAGGGGTGCGGAGAACTGCAGTGCTAAGAGAACAGAAGGTGGAGGTCTGGCACGTCTGTACTGGGAAGGAGTGGAGCCCTGTGCACCTCTGGCACATGGGGAAAATACAACAGGCTTGGGCACAGAGGCAGAAAGATGGCTCTTGGGGGACGGCTTATAAAGATCTCGCATTTCCTGGGAAGGAAATACACAGCATCTGGATCACACTGGGAACAGATGAAACATATGGCAGGGGAGGAGGGTGCATCTGGAGTCCACAAGGGTGGGGGAAGGAGTGAAGCTGGTAAGTGCTTCCAGCAAGGACGGTACTCACGGGAACATTGAGGGAAAAGTAAATATTCCTGAGTCTCACTAGGGGAACATGAGGGATTTTGTGCTCGCTGACAGATGCAAACACTGTGAGGGAAGCGTGGATACAAATGAAGCCTTGAGGAATATGTCGAGAATGGAAATGCTAATTATAAAGCAAAGGGAAGCTGACATAGGTTGTGCATTGGTGACGGGTGTGTAACAGGGACTCCACTCCAGCTGAGTGTTTCAAGCCCACAGAAGGAAAGATGAAAAATATAACCATGGGAAACATGATTAGAAAAAAAAAAAAGTCTACCAAAGAGGAAAGAAGAAAACTCTGGAAAGCACTAGCAGATGGTTTAAAACTTCTGCAGAACTTTGACAGATAACTAAAAGTACTTCCAGTGTCTAGGTAGAAAAAAACAATACCCATGGGATTTACTGAGGAAAAAAACAAAAACATGAGATATGAGAGTGAACAGATGGTATATCCCAAATAAATATGAATGCCGTTTGTCTCTTCTTGAACACAGTAACCCAGATTCCACTTTTTTTAAGATTTACGGATTTTGAATGGGAAAAATATAAGACTGTCAGAGCATTCATGTACGAGTTTCATCACACAATTATGGCAATTTATGGAATACTGCTGGGATGACATAGCACTCACCCTGACAGCACACTTAGGCATGTCTGAAACACAGACACAACCACTTCCCTAGAATGTTAACAAAACTGCTTAATATGAAATAGCATTGATTCAGCTTTGAGGGTACAAATATAACAAGTCATGCTCTCCCCACCTATCACCAAAAATTTGATTCTGTGGGTGAATCCTTGGATAGAGTGACTACACATGTAAGTCATTTCATGAGCTGTAGCCATGAAATACAGCTACTGCAATTCCAGGATCCATCACTTACTGTTGCCCTGGAATTGTCCCCAGCTGCCTCTGTGGAGTGTGAGCCTGTGTTGCTTAAACAGAAAATACTGTGTTGAGCTACAAAACAGAAAGTGAATGGCCTGAGAAGGTGGGAAATTTAAGAGGTCAGACATTCTGATAGAATACAACTCTGCAGGTACAGTACAAAGAAGGAAAAAGACTGACATTCAGGACGTGCCACTCTTTCTCCAGGGTCACCTGCCTCGATTGGTAGCTCCTTCCAGGAGCCAGAAATCTGCCTGTGTCCTACACTATCTTCTGCTTGGGTTCATGTCCAGTCAGGAACAAGCCTTTTCCTTTCCATCACCACTGCCACTACTATTGCCCCGACCCTCCAAGTTTCTCTTCTAGGCAACAGTTTCATAACTCACCTGGCTGACTTCTGCGTTGCGACTGCTGCCCTCCCGGCATCCTACGCAGTGATCAGATCTCATCCTATCTGACAAAATCATTCCCCCGCCTATCTGCCTTTAATGGCTTCTTCTCACATACAGAATGAAGTCTACACTCCTACCCAGAATGATAGGCAAGAGATTTCTTGACCTCCTCCAGCCATATGCCTTTCCATCCCCACCTCTCACGGCTCACCCACACCTGCCTACCCAGTTAATGCTCCAGCAAGAGCGAATTCCTTGTCAGCCAGCACAGACCTCGGTACCCAGACCATTCCATCCATCAGCAGTCCCTTGCTTCTTCTTCTTTTTTTTTTTGAATATTTGTCTCAGGGTTTCTTAGCTTATGTAAACCATCATTCTGCTGGAGAATGCCTTGTTAAGGTTTTAGGGTTTTGTAACTTTTTATTTTATATGGGAATATAGCCGATTAACAATGTTGTTAACAGTTTCAGGTACCAACAAAGCGACTCGGCCACACACATACATGTATGCGTTTTCTGTCTCTCCAGTGACCTACCATTTGCATTAGCAGTGCTACTCAGGGCCTCAATGCCTCTGGGAAGCATTCCCTCATTTCTCCAGTGTCAGTAATTGTCTCCCTGTCTGTTTATAAGCTTTTGCCTCTGTGCATATCACACTGGAATTTAATTATTTGTTTAAGCACATGCCTTCCCTTCTTTATTGCGATTTTCTTGAGAGCGGAGACTATTCTTATATAGTTTTCTAATCTCAAACGTTTTGTAAAATGTAAGGTATAGTCAGCTTACGATATTTGTTTTTGCATCTGTGCAGCACAGATTAATTGGATAAAAATCACCCGGGGGAAACGGGGATGCACTAAAAATACAAAGGAAGAAAAACAATAGAGCAGACGTTAAAAGAACAATTAAATTATAGAAGTTAGTGTCCTGAGGTCAAAATAGCAAAATGCAATAATTACCTATTAAATTGGAGTACTGTGTCAAAACAGTAATCCATTTGTTTAAGTATAGGCAAAAAATATCTAAAATTTATGCACAAAAATCATGAAGACTGTGTGAGAAAATGATAGCTATATAGATTTACCTTCAGTAAAATATACCTCTGTGTTAGGGAAAAAGAAACAGTGATGTACTGCCAAGAGAGTAGCAAAGTGATTGCTGTGTAAATGGGAGAGTATAATGCATTCTGACAGATGTGTCAAATAAAAAAAGAAGTTTTATAAGGCAGCCCAAGACATGAGATGCTTTGAAACTCTTCACCACACGAGGGTACATACGGTAGCCTCAAATTGTAAGAAAGAGTCCCAAACCGTAGACGTCATATGAAATCTGAAATCGATGAATACTAGAAGCGATGATAAATTTTATTCAGCCTGAGAAGAGAAATGGTAATCCATCTGTTGAGCAAGGAGGGAGAAAAAAAACATGTAACTTGGGACAAGAGGAAGAAAGAGTGATGGTTTCATATACTGAGAAGAGAAGAGACTTTTGTGAGCTTGAAGAGAGTTCAATAGAGGATCCCAGGCTGAAAGATAAAGGGAAGAATTTGCCGGTGGGGCTGTAACACTAGTACTGGGGATACAATAGAAGAGCCTCATGGAGGGAAGGGTGCTGCTTCGGGAGCCAAAGGAAGGATTGCCAGGAAGAAAGAGCCGGCCGCCTACAACGAAAGAAGGGACACTAGACAGAGGAGCAGAGCAGAGACGTTCCAGCCTCATTCAAAAACAAGAACACAGGCAGTTGATAAAAAACAGTTTCAAAGAAGGCAAGGTATATATTGATAGCATGCAGAACAAAGAGAACACCAGATGCATAAAAGGAAATGCTTTGATCTTTAGGCACTATGTGAGAAATCCAATGATAAACGTGTGAGGAAACCGGATGCACCAGACGTATAAAAATGAGAAGGAAAACATCACTCTTCTAGACTGTCCACTGGGAAGGTGGAAAGAAACTTTTTATGCTCAGGATACTCAATGCTTTTCTGAGAAAAGGAGTAAAACTTTTAAAGGAGAGTTCTGAGAGCAGGTAGGGGAGATGAAAATATAAGTAAATTCAGTAACAAAAGAGTATAAAGGGGAAAATTATGATGAAATTTAATAGAGTAAAATAGGAAATAACTAATGCCTATAGAGAGTGATCTACAGTCTTACCTAAGTGTGAGAGTTCTCAAAATCAGGTTTCTTTAGCCGAGATGGGAAATGAGAAGCAATGATGATGGACAGAAGCACAGCACCCAGAGGAAGAGAAAGACACTAGGCCTTCACCTCTCCCCATGCGGGTGGCCAGCCTCTTGAAAGCACTCAGTGGGAGACAAGAAAAAAAAATGACATCCTTGAATGCAGATAAAAGAAGATTAATATACTGAATGAGCAACTCTATTTTTTAAAATTTGAGAGTGTTCTGTGAATAAAAAGAACTAAGTTTTTCTATGATTTAGGATTGATCATAAAAGCCATGAGGTCTGCCACAGTTTTTATTTAATGGCAGGGAAAAAATCTTCCTGCTGAATACAATTTAAATGGAGAGTGAGAGACCAAAATAACATTGCATTTTAATTATATCCCCCAAGTTGCGTACATTAAACATACCAGTTAAATCTATTCATTATTGGTGTGAGTGTTCATGGATACGTATTTGTATATGTATGTCAAATGAACCTGCCCACCTCCTCTGTAAAAAGGCCAAAACCTAAGTGCCAGAGAAGACAAAACTAAGCCCAAGATACTGTGTGTAACTTTTAGGCATTTTTGACCTAATTGAGCGGTCAAAGTGGATGTGAAAAATGGGTTACTAACAAAGGAATTAAATGACTTGTATAATAAAGCAATGTTAGAAATATGACAATTTCTTGTGATCATTATTATCAAATAATTCAAAAGAAGAGTAGTATAGAAGGATTTAGAGCAAAATTTCTGGAGTAGCCTAGAAAGATTTAAGAAAGTCCAGTTAGCTGAACCTGGAAGGAAAGCAGCAGTTCATCCTATGGGTGGAAAAAAACCAGCAAGGGTTATGGATTCTGAAGACAGAAACAATGAAAATAAAGCACAAACAGATAAAGGGTTAAACTCTGAGTAATATTAAGAGAAAAAATTAATAAATAAATACTTCCCTAGACTGTAGGTGAGATGTTAAGGTAATGGCGGATAGTGGATTCAAACCCCTCTCCCCCTTCAACAGTAATCGAGGTCCACTGGGGAAAACTGCAAAGTCAAGACTGTCTTCCCCAATCTCCTTGCTGGTAGGTGTGGTCATGAGAACTGAGCAACGTTTGATTCTTCTGGCTCAAGGCTTCTAGAAAATGGATGTGCCTGCTCTACAGGGGACGGAGGAGCCACAGGACAGATGGAGCCTGAATGCCTGGGTCACCATATGGAGGAAACCTGAAAAATCCCTCCTGGACTGTCACGGTGGAAGGCCTAAAGGTGAGGCTCAATATTTTGCGCTGCTTTGACATCTGTCAGATGGGGAGGGTCTGGGCCGGCCTTGCTGTATGTTCCCCTCCCACTCTGCTCCTGCACTGAGGGTGCCCCAGCCAGACGACCCTCCTCGAAGGACCAGGCACAGTTCCTGCTGACCCCCAAGGAGCGGGTTTCAGTTCCTGCCGGTCCACGAAATCATTCAAATAAGGCAACCACATCTTCCCACTGGAACCAGGAGACACCCTATCCTCATGAGTCTACAGAGCCTGTCTCCCACAGCCCCTGGCTGTTCACTCAGTTCCCAGGTGCAACCCCCATGCAGCCCTGCACACCGTGCATATCCTCCTGCACCAGGCTCTGAGCTCCTGTGAACTGCAGGCAGGCTCACCTGTGCAGGGTCAGGTGTCTGTGTTTGACCCTCCCCATAACCCTAGAGCAAGAATTCCTCCCTCATTAATAGGGTGAATAGGAAGCAGTTAAAACATCTGCCTAAAAACAAACAAATTAAAAAGAAGAAACAGAAACCTTAGATCAACTGAGTCAGAATCTCTGAGGAGGAGGGGACTGGGGATCAATATTTCGTAAATACTCCCCCCAGTGATTCTAATGTGCAAACCTGAACTTGAGAACTTACTGTCTTAAAGGCAGGGGCAGCCCTCCCTCTTGACCTTTGCCCTCTTGGACTGTGCAAACAAGGACAAACCTCAAAAATGGTGGAGCAAGAAGTAAGAAGAACTGGACTTCCCTGGTAGCGCAGTGGTTGAGAGTCCGCCTGCCGATGCAGGGGACACGGGTTCGTGCCCCGGTCCAGGAGGATCTCACATGCCGCGGAGCGGCTGAGCCTGCGCGTCCGGAGCCTGTGCTCCGCAACGGGAGAGGCCAAAACAGTGAGGGACCCGGCTACCGCAAAAAAAAAAAAAAAAAAAAAAAAAAGAAGTAAGAAGAATTGTGGGTGCCTGAAATCTACCAGCTTAGACTTTTATAGAAGATCAAAAGGCTGTTATTTTCTAGCGTACTATTTCCGGTCTATTTCACAGCAGCCAAACCTATAATTTTTTTTAATTGAAGTATAGTTGATTTACAATGTTGTGCCTAAAACTTATATCTTAACTAAAACACAAACTTTGATCCTAATTCCATCACTGTCACTTATAGGGTTTTATTGATAATAGCAAGAAATTCTTTACACTCTCCCACTGAACTATTTCAGCTTTAAAAGTGGATGCAATTATTATTTCACTCCAAGGAGCAATAATAGCTTAAGATTCCAGAGCAAATGTCAGATACTATGCTAAGTGGACCAAAATTGAGTAGATTGGTTTGAATTTAACTTGTTTAAACTCCACAACAACACTCTTCACAAATGAGAATGTTTACATTCTTACAAATAAAGAAATTGGATCCTGGAGAGCTTAAGAGAAGTCCCCAGGATTATAATACAGCTGGTAAAAAGTGACGCTGGGACACTAAAACATTTCTGCTTCAGAGTCTGTGCTTTTATCTATTATGCTACACAGAGGATCAATGAAATGAGAATTAACATATAAAAGCACATATTAGCGTGTTTATCTATAGTGGGCATAACCAGGTCTTTTCTCCTTCTCCCCTTCTTCTCATCCTCACTGAACACACACACACACACACACACTTTCTTCCCTTTCTGTCACAAGATTACGCATAGTAAACAGGAGTGTTCCAGAGAATGACAATGAAGTCAAGACTCAAAAGGCAATGAGGGAAAGTTTCTTTCGCCTGGGAAGGAACATTAAATCTCTACCTAATGTGAAAAGGAGATACCCCATCTCCCCCACCCATATTCTTCAGCACCACCCTCCAAATGCAAAGGGGAATTTGTATCTACCGACCCAACACAACATTCAGCGTGCCAAAGTGAAATGAAAGGCCGCTGATCAATCTCACGACCGTAAAATAACATGCGAACTTTTGTTTTGCCAAGTAAAACTTAAAAACAACATTCACAGTAAACGTACTCCGTTCTGGGGAAAAAGAGTTTCAATGGGGAATGCCCCAAGGACATAAAAGTGTCACAAATTGAATACATGCTGAAAAGAGATGTCCCTCCCTGAACACGTTAAAGGGAAAGACTGTCACACACTAGACACGTCGACAGGGAAGATGTCCGGGTGGGGTAGAGAGGGGTGCACTGCTGGAGCATATGGTAATAAAAGACGAAACACTAGAATACAAAGGAGTATGACTGACCCACATGTCATAAAAGATGACACACTTAAGATGCTGTGAGGGAAGAGATGACTTATCAGAGAAGTTAGTAGGTAAAATATGGAATGTTTTACTATTACCAAGACAGATGTTGCCTTGTCAATAGCTCTTCTGAGTCAGCTTACCAGGCTTCTTTTTTCCTTTCATGTTGGTGGGTGGGGCAAAAGAATTATAAGGAAGCCTCCTGAGATCTTCCAGTCTCCCCAGTATTCCCCTTGTTTTTACTGAATGCATTTAATAATTCAACAGAATGTGTTTTCCAAATCTGTTAAGAATAGCAGAATAGGGGCTTCCCTGGTGGCGCAGTGGTTGGGAGTCCACCTGCCGATGCAGGGGACACAAGTTCGTGCCCCAGTCTGGGAGGATCCCACATGCCGCGGAGCAGCTGGGCCCGTGAGCCATGGCCGCTGAGCCTGCGCGTCCGGAGCCTGTGCTCCGCAATGGGAGACGCCACAACGGTGAAAGGCCCGCGTACCGAAAAAAAAAAATAAAAGAATAGCAGGATAATTTTTACTCCAAGGAGCAATAAACAAAGCCAGAAATATGAAAGTCTCCAAGTAAGTTTAGGAATATACAAACAAAATAATTTCCCAATAAATGGTATTAGAAACCTCCTACCATCTTGGCTTTAAGATATTGTTGAGCTGTTTACTTCTTCACCGATGCTATGCATCTAATGTTCACTGCAGGTAAAATTCATCCTTAGAACTCTGTTCTCAGAAGGTTTTTTGGGCTCAGATCTACTGTGAAGGGAGAACGAGAAAATCAGTGAAATACCACACTGACTATGGTTCCAGGGTACCTTCAAACCCTCAAAATTCCAAACCCAAATTATTTTTTAAATTATTTTATTAATCTGCAAAAATATCAGATGTCTGTCTGGTAAAATTGTTCGAAGGAAATTTTAAATAAACTCAACTTTCTAAGCTGGAGAGGAACTGCCACTGATCTTCTAAGCTTTTTAAAGTCCTACCTGTGTCCTAAATGTGCTAAGAAGCCATTGCTTGAAAAGTTGTATCCACAAAAAACAGTACAGATTTTGAAAGTGTTGTTTTGGGAGATGCTGTTCAAAACTGAAGTCAGGGGAGGGTTTTCATCCTGTCTGTGCCTCTTAGTAGCTCTGTGACTGCAGATAAGCTATCTAACATTTTGGTATCTCAGTTTCATCTTCCGTAATATTACAATGATAATAGTCTATATATCACAGACTTTCCTAAGAATTAAATGAATTAACTTTTATAGAGTGCTTAGGATAACAACTGAAACACACATATTTGATGTTACTCTATGATTATCATATGACCTATTATAAATATGCCCTCAGCCTATTACCTGGATATAGATTAAATCTGAATAAATAGGACATTTTTTCTTTCAAAAATTTCAAAATATCAACATACTGTTTTCCCTATCGAAAAAGCAAGGATTAAACAACAATGAAAATACTTAATGCTGTTAAAGGAATGGGGATGGTTGAATCAGCATCTTCTCACTCTGCTGGTTCAGAGCTAACTTGGTTAACCACCTTAGAGCCTAATCAATTATTCTGCCACATTTTCTTGAAGAATAGAAGAAAATATACCAAAAAAGAAAACAGTGGTTAAAGCTTTGTAGCATGCACTATGTAAGCATTATTTTTGCTCATACAAGATTAGCTAGAATATGACCCTAAAGCCAATCTGCAAATTCCTACAGCACAAGGTAGAAGTTTATAGAATATCTTAAGAGACATAGATAAAATGCTGAGGATTTAGAGGTGGAAACGTTGCTACCACTTGAGAGTAACTTCATCAAGTTTCAGGCGACCCTGGCATTTGCACAAGCTGGAATTTAGACTATCAGAGAATGAATGTAGGAAAACCTTTGGTATTATGAGAAAAGCATCAGATATAGGACAGGACTGGGCATAGTTAGGAAACAGCAAGCCACCTAGTTTGTCTGCAAAGTGATACATATGGACAGTCTTTGTGATGTCCCAAGTCATAACTGGAAAACCAAAGGCATGGAGTCATGTTATATTGGGGCAGTTGTTTAAAAACAAAACAAAATATCAGGCAAAATGGTGTTTAACTCATTCTTTTAAGTAAGGCTTTAAAATCATGAGATTTCAAATAAAAATCCCAATTTCTAGAACATTTGGGATTGACATATACACACTACTATATATAAAATAGATTACTAATAAGGACCTACTGTATAGCACAAGGAACTCTACTCAGTACTCTTTAATGACCTATACGGGAAAATAATCTAACAAGGAGTGGATATATGTATGGATAACTGATTCACTTTGCTGTACAGCAGAAACTAACACAACATTGTAAATCAACTATACCCCAATAAATTTCTTTTTTAATAATAAAATAAAATCACAAGATGTCAAATAAAAATCCCAGTTTCTAGAACATCTAGCCTGAATCCTGGCCAGAAGCGGCTGTGTCCCCTTTGACAGTGGATGTGCTTCCCCCAGGCATCATCAGGCACGTGGCGCCTTCACGCTGTGCCCACCTCTAATTCCTCCTCTTCTCTCAACCTTTCCGAGGGACTGGAGTCTGCTGTCCACAAGACGACGTTAGAAGCCTGATGAATGGAGTGAGTGAGACTGTATTTCAAGACTCTACTGTCTGTGTAAGTTAAAAAAAAAAAGGGGGGGGGATGTGTTCGTTCAGTAATTTATACCAGGCTAGGCCACATCCAAGAGGAATGGGAGGGCTTCACCACCATGAGTGTTGTGTGGAGGGACGGGAGTGGCTGCTGATTTAAAGAACTTTTTTTTCAGTTTTCCCCCTTAAATCAAAACCAGCTTGAATGTTTTATTTCTTTCCTCTCCATGCAAGTACATTTTTCCCTTCCCTTCTTCCAAACAACATAAAAAACACGGACACCTGTTCTGAAGGGTAGAAAGCTCTTTTAAATGTTTAATTAGGGCTTCCCTGGTGGCGCAGTGGTTGGGAGCCTGCCTGCCGATGCAGGGGACACGGGTTCGTGCCCCGGTCCGGGAAGATCCCACATGCCGCGGAGCGGCTGAGCCCGTGAGCCATGGCCGCTGAGCCTGCGCGTCCGGAGCCTGTGCTCCGCAACGGGAGAGGCCACAACAGTGAGAGGCCCGCGTACCGCAAAAAAAAAAAAAAAAAGTTTAATTAAGATTCATTCCATTAGCTTAGTCCTTTTCCTAGCCATGATGCTAATACTTTCTGGCATGTATCAGATTAGTATGTTTCTTAATGCTCTTTAATGTCATTAATTTCTTTATGATCTTGGGCTCTTTTAAAAATTTTTTTTTTCCATTTTCATTTTTAACAGAGATGCTCTCAGAGCCTCTCAAAGGAGCTGATCTAGGAGAGCTTTCCCCCTGAGATTTTAGTTTATTTAAAGAATGTAGGGGTTTTTTCTAGGTAAAATGATTTCTACGTAAAAAGGATTGTGAAACATAGGAGATGCTAGATGCCTCCCCTTGAGAACAGGAGTCTCTGTTCCATAATGATAATAGGAACATTTACTGAATGCTTCTTATGAGCCAGACCCCTTTCCCTTTGTACTAAATGTGTATTAACACATTTCCTCTTAACAGTGATTTAAGCTTCAGAATTTAAGAGCTGACTCCACACTGTACAGATGAGGAATTAAAGTGTAGAACATGAAGTAACCTTCTCAACACCCACAGCCAGCTGGGAGCCGAGACAGGCTTCAAAGGCAGGCAGGCAGGCTGGCTCCAGACCCCCACTTGGACCCACCAGGCCATATGCCTACCTGTCTCAGCCCAAGTGACACACACAACACAGTACACAGGACATGGTCCAAGGACACTCGCTGGCTCTGCTTCCATTTCATCATCAAGGGCTCGACTAAGTATAAGGGTCACACAGGAAAAACAGAACCTGTGAATGTGTAGTGATCATTTCAGGTGGTAGAAAACATGATAAAACGTGGGACATTAAGTCCTTATTTATGGCTTTCATTTGCAAATTCTGTCATTTTTTTTCTTTTTTACACTCACGCATGCACCCAGTGTAGATGTAAAATATAAGAGATTCTTATATCATGATTCTGGTTTGATCAACTATACATCGTTTTTTAAAATTTGAAACTATAGAAAAGTACAGAAAATACTACAAGAAATGTCCAGATTTCCATCACCCCAGGTTGACTACTGGTAACATGTTTTCTTTATCTGTCTTTCACGGTGAAATCAATGAAACAATGAAGATAAAGTTGCAGTGCCCTCTAGGGAACACAACTCTTTTTCCCCAGCATGATCTCGTTTTCTTTGATTTAAGATGCTGGTTCACTGCCAAGAGTGAATCCTTTTTCAGCTAAAGATAAATCTTCCCTCAGAACTCACCTCCCTCCCCAAGAAACATGTAGAAAGAGTATCTCTGAAACTGTTTGCAACTGCCTTGCTTAGGTCAGCTAAAAACCTGAATCGTCTTTAAATATATTGATTTATAACGGTTCCAATTTCTCCTGTTATCCATTAGGATAACTTAATAATAATCTATTTTCAACCTCACAAATACTCCATCTGAAATATTATTTATAAACCAGTATCTCTGGAGCCACACTGCTGAAGAACTTGACATTTTTCCTTGTTTTTCTCATAAAATGTTTTCTAGATTTCAAAATAGGTTCCAGAGAACTTCTCTACAGAAAAGCACAAGAACCAGTAAGTGTTCTTTAAGCCTCGCATCAGTCAACAAAATCCTTTACTCCTGTCAGCTGAAATTGGCACATCTGTGAAGAGCCAAGTTTCATCTTTTCATCCCCTTTTGTATGTTCTGCTTTGAGGAAAAGGTGTGTAAAGTACATAACCTTCATGCTTCCAGCCCCTCCTCCATTTTCTGTTTCTAAAAGAATGTACCAAATAACCCTGTTCCCTCCATATTCCCCTGCTATTAGCTTCTAAAGCTTTCCTCCTGACTATACGAGTGTCTAGCTGCTGCTTCACTTGCGAGAATAGCATATTTTCTCCTCGTTGGTGTGTAGGGAACAGTAGCGGTGCATACTTATAGCATAAACGAGATCCCTGGATCCAGGAGGATTTCTACATAGTTGGGCTGCCTGGTTGTGGAGAGACAAACATCAAGTGTATCTAAAACTGGAAAACATCAATATTTGCCCCTTTTTTTGCGGTACACGGGCAAAAAAGCACAGGCTCCGGATGCGCAGGCTCAGCGGCCATGGCTCACAGGCCCAGCTGCTCCGCGGCATGTGGGATCTTCCCGGACCGGGGCACGAATCCATGTCCCCTGCATCGGCAGGCGGACTCTCAACCACTGCGCCACCAGGGAAGCCCTTGCCTTTATTTTTTAAATAAAACCTATATTTCAATTAGTCACATCATTATTCAGCCTGTGTAAAGATCATCACTACTTATAACAATCACATATCCACATATACAAACAAACACTACAATTTGGAGCTATACGTGAAAATAAAGACTGTGATAACTCCCACTGTGTATAGTAAAATGTGTCAAACACTTCCACATGTATGACATTATACAAACATACACACACACATTAAGAGGTAGAATTATAAAAACAATCAATATTCCTATGTAGTCTGTTACACAAGAATATGACTAATGCATTTGAGAAAATGAAATGAGATTAAAGTTAAAAATATCTATAGATAGGAAACACAGATCTATTCCGAATGTGCTAGAATGCAGCCCATTACAGACCAGCACCTGCTTCTGTGATCACCTCCCGCTCACCAAACTGCATTATCTGGTAAAGGAGGCTTTTGTCATTGATCCTTATAATCCCTAGATTGGACAGAACTGTCTCCTGGAAGACAAAGGCCTGGTTCCAGCACATTTTGACATAAGCAGCACCAAGGCAAGTTTTTGTACAGGGTCCCCAAGGTCAGACAACGTCATCTCTGACCTACTAAATCAGCTCTCTGAAAGTTTCTGGGTCACTCTTTCTAATATCCAAAAGGGCAGTAGCTTCCAGGGCCACCCATGACCCATGGGTCTCATCCAACACCTTCTAGGGGAAGAGCAGTTTGTACCACTGATACCCAATTTGCTCCCAAATTCCCCAGCGCTCTAGAATAGTCAGGGACTACACACTACTGAGATGCCCTGTGTCACAACCAGTACACCGCTCCCCAATGTCACCCCCCTCGTGCTTCTGCCTTCCATCCTCCTCCACATTGGTTGTAACTCACACCCCCGCCGCGTCTGCCACGGCGCCTGCTGACACCACGGCCCTCTGATCTTACCAGGGGTTTGAAAGTCTCTGCTACCCTCCTCGTGATCCCCAGGGTGAATCACAGCCTGGCTGGAAAGCAAAGGCATTGCTTGAGACACTGATTTGCAGGAGAATATTAAAAAGATGACACGAGTTATTGCCGCTCCCTGGTCACCACCACATACCCTCGGGTTTACAATCCCCACGTTGGGGAACGTGACACTCTTGGAGAGATGCCGTGTCCACATCCAGGGTGGATCCATGCAGATAAAGACTCGTGGATGCACCCGAGCGTCTCCAGGAGTGTCCATTAACCAGGTGCCAGAATTCCTCAAGGGACCGCCTCTCCTCTAAGGCTAAGAATCTAGCCTTAAAGTCTCCGGTCCCTTTCACAGACGCCTAAAGGCCAATAGACATCCAGCAGTGCTGTCTAGTTAGGACTACCCCTGTCCCTGAGATGGGAAAACGCTTTCACCCCATAGGGCTCCTAAAATACTCACTCAAATCCAGGGGCCTGGGCTACTCACATTCACCCCATTCTTAGAGGCTCTACCTTATATCAGTGGCGAGTCAAACCGTATTTTTCACTCACTTATGTTTCCTAATGGGTAAACTCCACAGGCCCTTACCTGTCTCTCTGCCCATGAGCCTTTTTCTAATTCATTTCCATTTTTCTGATACTGAAAAGGCTGCACTAAGTTTAGTGGTCCACGCGAAATATCTCTGGAGCCCTATGAAAGGAACGTCACTATATGCAACCGTACAATATTGTTGCCAGGGTTTTTGTCTATTATTCAGGACATACACACTTAATTTTATGCACCCCTTGGTGTTTTCTGCATCCGGAAACAGACTTTCCTCCATAAAATACTATATTCTGTTTTTCACTTTATTTTACTATGTCTGCTGTTTTGTCCCATCTTGTGCTCTTCTCTAGTCTTACCATTAAGTCTACTCTTTTCAAATCTCACTGTATAAAAAAGGTAACATTAAATAATATAAAATGTCATCTGTGTGAAAAAGTAAAACAGACCAATTTAGGTAATGGCCCACTTTAAATAATAGCACATAATCTGTGAGAAACCCCTACATCATATTTTGATTCCTAATTTATACATTGACTCTGACATTTAAAATTAAAAATTCATATGCCGTGATGCCTTGTCAAATATTCTGCCAACCAAGCCAAATAATGTTCGCACTAAGTGACATGTCTCCGATACATAATCAGACCTACCACTGAGGGCAAGGAGAGGAAAGGGGAGTATGAAAAAGGGAGATGTGGATAGGGATTTTTTAAAATGTGCATTAGGGCATATACTGTTTCCTGAGCTTCTTTTTCCAAGAATTTGTCAGCCAGTTTCAGGTAATCAGTTGCTGTCTCAGTTTTACACGTGAGTTTCCAAAGCATCAGAGTTTTCCAGCACTAAAGGAGTGTCTAATACCATGCCATGCCCGACTGGTCTGTCCCTAAAGGGCCTGAAAGGACCCAGGTTATCTCAGAATATATAACCAAAATCAGTTTCAAAAGCAGCAAAATGTAAAATAAAAGAGTAGAAAGATATAGAAACAAATCAAAACCCAGCAGAAAATAACACTTTGGTCCCACCTACCTGTGATGTAAAATCCTGATCTAGTTCATACTGCATTGACAGCACAGTTCACATTCAGAACCTTGCTGGTGTTTGTTTAGGTTTTCTTAAGGTCTTGAAATTTACTAAAATAGGTTTTAATATTTATCTATGTGGAAAGTTGTTCATTAGCTGCCGGAGGAAAGGAAAAGTTTACATAAAGGATCTGCACCTACAATGAAGACAGAAGAGATTAAGATGAGTCCTGAGAGACAAAAGAATGACTTCTGTGGAGGAGGTGAATATATGTGCACACTTACCCTTAGGGTTATGGGGATGTTCCCAGTGGGTAACACAAATGCCTGCAGCAGGTGTTCCCTCTCTGTAGTTTGTTGTCAATGTCAAAGAATCAAGTTATTTTATTTTTTCCAGCTAGGACATAATCCCAACACCTTTGTTTGCCTTACATGTCACCTAAAACTAACCACAAATGAAATGGTTTCTTTCTTCTTCTTTTTTTTTTTTTTTTTTTTACATGTCAGTAAATCAAAACAATTATGCTAACAGGTTAACTGAGCCTCTGAAGTGTCTGCCAGCCAGAGATGGGCTAGTGTGCCCTTTCTTCACTGACTCTGTGGACGAAGATTGTCACCTGCCATATCAGTAAACAGGGTGTTGCAGCCATCAGCCACTGTAGCCGCCTATGACTGTGCACGGCACGTTGAGGGGATGCAGGATGGGGAAAAGCAGGCTACTGCTTTTAGTTAAGATGCTTATCAAAGGAATGATTTTAATGAGCCCAGACTCTTGCATCTTCCCATACACAGATAAGCGCTACATTCGTGAACTTGAGATGTCTGTTTTTCTTTAATCAACAGTCATTTTTGTTGTGCTGACTACCTGTCTTTTTGGGTTTTTTTCCTTCAAAAACTCCTATATTTCCTGGCTCCTCCCTTACCTCTTGGAAACCGCCCCTCAGAGCCATCGGAGAGGCTGCTTCCCAGGATTAAGTCCTCAGTATATCCACCAAATAAAACAATTCTCCGCTTTTAGGTTGTGCGTTGTTTCCTTTCAGTCGACACCTCTTACGGTCTGCATCCAAATCCTCTGCTCTGTTAGCATCTGCAGCTTTTGTTTTTTATGTAAGTTGTACTGAAGAAAGACTCCAAATGTGAATGATCACAATTCCAATTTCACCAGGCAGGACTTCTGCCAAGAAGGGTTCGGTGCCCGACGTCACGCCTAAAACGCTGGGCCCGCCTTCAAAGGCTCCTTCTCTTGATGAAGAGAGGGACAGAGACAGACGGAGAGAGACAGGGAGGGAGAGAAAGAAGATGGAGATAGAAGATACAAAGATAGTACAGGCGCTGACAGTGCCGGTTTTAGAAAGGCGATCTAAGGGACAGTACAGTGAATATGGGCAACGATATTGTACTATCATCATTAAACTTGCTAAGAGACTAGATCTTAATTATTCTGACCACAAAAAAAAATTGTAATTATGTGACATGATAGAAGTACTATGGCTACAATGGCAATCATATTACAGTATAAATGTATCAAATCAACATGTCGTACCTCTTAAATATAAACAATGTTATGTACCTCTTAAATATAAACATATTTGAGTTAAAAAAAAGAAAAGGGGTCCCCAAACCTTACCCCACTGTTTCTCTCCGACTCACCAGGCTGGGATCCAGGGCAGCCGCACTTGTTGCTCTAACCGAGACATTCTGTTTATACGTACATTCTTTTCTATTTTAGGATGTCTAGGGAATCTCAATTTCTCTAGTAGTAGCTCACATTCATTCCTCCAGTTACCTCTGCTGTCTACAGAACACAGTGCAACCCCCAGGAATCCCTTCACTACCTACCTTCTTCACCGCACTCCAGCCTCAAGGCCATCATACCTGGCTGCACTGAACCACCTCTGTTCCTCTGTGTGCACCAAGACCGTTGCCCAGCTGTCCCTTTACTTAGGCATCACAGTGAGGAGGTCCTTCCCCCTTACCTGGAAGCTCCCTCTGCCTTTCATGTCCTTATAAAGTGCTTATGCAGTAGTTTCAAATGCCAATCAACTTTCACTTCTTTGAATGATTTTCCAATCTCCTCCTCTGAAAAGATAACATTTACTTTTTCCTCTCCTACAGCATGTAATCTATGTGGTTTCACTTTGTGTTTTATGTTTCAGTGGGTTTTTCACTCACAAAAGAAGATGGATTTTGAGGCCCAGGGTGGAGAGGTCTGGCTTATAGTAAGTAATGGCTGGCTGCTGGATGAACACATAGAAGAATTCTTCTTTTAGCCATTTTTTAAATTGAAGTGTAGTTAACTTACAATGTTACATTAGTTTCAGGTGTACAGCAAAGTGAAGAAGAATCATTTTTTAATCTCGCTTCATTACTCAGAGTTAAAGGAATTCCTACATTGTGGCTATTAAAAATACACTGAATCCCTATTCTAGTCACAACTGCAGGCTGGTCATAGGACAAATTGTAAAGAAGGTAAGCTTTATAGGTTTTATTCCCTTTGAATTAAAATCTCTTCAGCTCTTTTCTATCAAAGTCAATTTTGTGTTCCCCCGGCTGCCTAGAATTCTCTAAATTTGTCCAGCTTCCAACCCAGCCATCCCAGGAAAAAAGTCTCACTTTCTAGACTCAGCTCTTCCCTGAAACTCAGAAAACCCAATGACCTTAGACTTCACACACAGGAGACAGGGTGCACAAACACTGTTTCCTGGGCTACGGAGGACAGTTGGTGACTGGGCTACCAGGACAGGGGGCGCTGGCTCCAGTGATCCGGCCAAAGTACTTAGGGGTCCTTTATAATGAGAAGAAAACCACCACCCCTCTCCTGTCTCTTCCCAGAGGCCACAGAGCAAAGCAAAAACAGGCCAACCTTCCCTCTATTTACAACAACACGATGCCTTTTATGTTAATTATTTTGTTCACTTAAAAGACTCTAGAGTTGTGTTTTGTTTTGATTATATTTGAACAAAAATTCTCCAGTCGCATGAATCCACAAACTGATGTCCTGGACACTGCAACTTCCTAGCAATGAACACATATAGGAAGAGACGTTCTTCCCTCCAAAATTCACAGGTTAGAGACCCATTATTTCCTTTTGAGCAAAAGCTCAATTTAATCAGAGGTGCAAATAGATTACCTGCTGACTCTTCTCCACACCTGTATCCTGCAGAGAGTAAGCAGTGACTCCTTCAAATATTCCTTCAAATTTTTGGTAGATGAGTGAAGATCAAAGTAGATCTAATTTAGAAAATCCCTGCCTGGCATGGAAGTTATGCTTCAGCAAAGGGTAAAAGTAGAGAGTGTGAGGTTTGCCAAAACACAAATGTAATTCTTTTTACTTTTCTAAATGGAAAGTGGTGAATATAGACTCTGTAAATTTGTTAAGACATGAGTAATGGGATCAGAAAAGAACTAAATTCCAGGTGCAAGTTTAACAGTTCCAAGCTGTGAGACCTTGAAGCTGTTTCTCCAGTCATAATATAGAGATAACAGAAGTGCATTCTGAATTGGCCTCTGGAACAGAAAGCAGAAAAATCAATGACACCATCACTCCCACCCTAATAGTTAGAATCAGCTGGATACACTAAAATGCTATAGTTTTTAGAAACATTCAAGAGCTGAGGATACAAAGAAACCTAAGTGAACTGAAGTCAAGAAAGTGATGAGCCTTTCTGAGGAGAAGAGAGACCTGTGTGCTTTCATCCCACACACAGTGGCTAAAAGACACCACCTTACAGTCACATTTCTAACAACGTTTCATCGCTACACCTGGGCTTCCTGGTCAGGTTACATTCCCCAGCCTCCCCAATCACAGAGAAAGTCTTCAACCCCCTGCCAACCCTTTCCTGCAGGCTTTCACAAAGTGTAGGAGTGAGTGTGCTAAAGGCTGAGAGGGGGCATGAGAGCTGAAAGAGACCCCCCAAACTCAGGACCAGGACGACTGTCAAGTGCAGGACAAAAACTGGCAGTGATAATACGAAGAAATGAAGTCATCATTGAATGACCCTCGTGAACATAGACGTAAAACCTTTCAGAAAAGGAGCAAAGTGAAGTAAGTCAGAAAGAGAAGGACAAATATTGTATGATGTCGCTTACGTGTGGAATCTAAAAAAAATGGTACAAATGAACTTATTTACAAAACAGAAATAGAGTTACAGACGTAAGAAACAATCTTATGGTTACCGGGGGGTGAGGGGGAAGGGGGAGGGATAAATTGGGAAATTGCTATTGACATATATTCACTACAGTATATAAAATAGATAACTAATAAGGACCTACTGCATAGCACAGGGAACTCTACTCAATACTCTCTAATGACCTATATGGAAAAAGAATCTAAACAAGAGTGGATATATGTATACACATAATTGATTCACTTTGCTGTACAGCAGAAGCTAACACCACATTGTAAAGCAACTATACTCCAATTAAAAAAAAAGAAAATTAGCTAATTAAGTACAGCAATTTGTAAAAAGGACAGACTCCAGATGGAATGTATCTCAGGAATGCAAAAGTTGTTTCATCACATGAAAAGGGTCCAAGTACATCACGTATGTTAATGTATATCATGACATTAACATAATATGCTATGATGTTAACAGAATAAAGGAGATAAACCATATAAATATCTCAAGGTATGCATAAAAAAGTATTAATAGTATCCATTCAAGATTTTTAAAAACCTCTCAGTAAAGTAAGAATAGAAGGGAACTTCAGTCTGTTAAAGGACATCTATGAAAACCTATAGGTAACATTATAATTAGCAGTCCATATAGATATACTGAGCAGTCAATATACAAGACTTATTATCAACATGCAACATAATTGTATTTCAATATGCTAGTAACCAATAATTAGAAAATAAAATCTAATAATATATATAATTTACAAGAACATTTTTAAAACTGAAAACTAGGAAACAATACTGAGAAAAACTGAATAAGATACAAATAAATAGACACATGTATTCACTGCTCATGTAACTGAAGACCACTATGCCGTTAAGAGGCCCATTCTTTTCCAAAGTTCTCTATAGATTTAACACGATCAAAATGTCAGCACACTTTTTTAGAAAATGACAAGTTGATTCTAAGATTTATATGGAAATTCAAGGTATCTAGATCTCGTTGTGCAAAAGAAGAGCAGAGTTGGAGAACTTTATCACCTGAGTTCAAGAGCTGCTATAATACTACAGTAATCAAGACAGTCTGGGATTGTCCTAAGGATGGACAAATAGAAATCAATGGAACAAAATACACAGCTCATAAAGAGATCTTCACATTTAACCTCAGCTGGTATTTCAGAAAGGCAGAAAAACAATTCAATAGGGAAAGGAATATCTTCTTAACCAATGCACTGAAATAAATATCCTAATACTAAAAAAAAAAATGAAACCTGACCCTCCCTTATTCAACACACAAAAAGCAATTTAACACAGACAATGAACCTAAATAGAAAATCCATAAACCTTCCAATAAACACTTTGGAGAGTATCTTCACAACCTTGGAGTTGACAAACAGTACTTTAAACAAGATTGTAGAAGCACTAACCATAGAAGAAAAAAATGATAAACTGGACTTTATCAAAATGTTAAATTTCTGTCCATGAAAAGATACCACTGAAAAAATAAACAGGCAAGCCACAGTTTAGGAAAAAACATTTACGACACAAAGCTGACAAAGGATACAAACATAAAACACCTAAAGAATTTTTTGGAATCAACAATATTTTTTTAAAAAGTGGAAAAAAAAACAGGCAAAATTCTTAAACACTCAACTTTGCAAAAGAAGATAAATGGCCACTAGATCCTGAAAAGATGTTCAACATCATTAATCATCACAGAAATGAAAAGTAAAACCTCAAGAAGGTACCCCATCACACCCTACAGAATGGCTAAAATCAAATCACATTATCAACTTTGCAGCAACCAGAACACTCACATATTGTTACTGGTAGAAATGGAAAATGGAAAAACATCATCTTCTTATAAAGTTGAACATACACCTCCCCTATGATCCAGAAATTCCAATCCTGGTTACTTACTGAAAAGACATGAAAACATATATCCACGGAAATATTTGTACAAGAATGTTCAAAAGAGCTTTATTTGTACTAGCCGGAAATGGAAACAACCCAAATATTTATCAACAGGAGACTGGATCAAGTATGGTATAGTAATACAATACTCTTCATCAATTAAAAGGAACAAACCACAGACACATAGTACAACATAGAAAAATGTCCAAAAAAATATTATGTTGAGTGAAAGAAACCTGACACAAAAGAGCACACGACACGTGGTTATAATTACACGAAGTCTGAGAACATCTAAGGTAATAGAAATTAGCTAAGGGATTAGAAAATAGCTCCTCTGACGTTGAGAGGGGTGCAAATTGACTGCAAAGGGCAACTTTCTGGAATAATGGACATATTTTACATATTGTTTGAGGTGATGGTTGCATGGATATATGCAATAGTCAAAATGCAAGAAACCAAATACCTAAGGTTATTATATTACAGATAATACCTGAAGCTAAAAAGTAATACAGGTATAATATATAAAGGAAAATGGTACATATTTCATTGATCGTTATATAAAGTTCTTAACACAGTTCTAGATACATAATAGAGTTTAGCACAGTGGCTGGCAAACCCGACAACCAAAACATTTTATTATGATGTTATCTTAGAAATGGTGCCTTACTCCAAGAAGTGGGCTCATATGTGTAATGAAAACAAACAAAACACTGAATGGAAGGACAGAGGTCAGAGATCCAATCACCATCCACATTCTCTTGTACAAGTTATTTGGTCTCTTGTATAATGAGATCATCACCCCTGTCTTGCACACAACCTCTTGTGAAGAGGAAAAGACAGTTCAAAGTGAACGTGTTATAAAAAACTTTAAGGTTCTAGAAAAATGTCTGGAATCATTATGATGAGCGACCACCAAATGCAGTGCCACGGAAGCCACTGTGATTCTGTTTCCTTCCAGACTGCACCAGTCATGAGGGCCCTGAAGGAGTGGGAGTTAAAGCGTTGCCCTTCAAAGAGAAAACCGAGCTTGCAATCCAACCTAACATGCTTTACCTGGGAAAGAACACCGTTAATTTGCTCCTGGAATCAGTGAAAGGAAAGCTGTAGAGAGAAACATAAGCTCCCAGCCAGCCTCTTGGATGAACGAGGAAATTCAATCTCAGCCAGAGACAAAAGCTGGAGGAATAAACAGGCCCATCAGGATTCCTGATTGTTCAGATGCAGCCCTCCACGGAGGACAGCTGAGGAAATTACATTTTTTGGTGAACTTGCCTTTTTTTTTTTTAATCACATTCCTCACCCTCAGTGAGTACTAAAACCCTGCCATGTTTAGCTTTTATAATGTGGGGCATTTGTGATTTGCATAGATACGTAGTACAAATTAAATCCCCTTGCTTTATTTTCTTTAATAAATCACAAAAAGTAAACCTTGGCATATTTTCCATTTTAAATTTATCCAAATTTACCTGAAGATTTTATTCAACTATCATGTGATTTAACACTATTCTGAAATATATACAACTGGGATAACTTTTAGAAAGAGTGATGCTAAGAAAAAGTGTTGGAGACCTCACAAAACTCTTTTCTCTGACATAGCTTTCCACACAGAATGATCTGGGGAAAAAACAAAAATCACAACTATAACAACAAAAACCCAGCTCTGTAAAAATTTCTGTAGGAAAGTAAACTAGGGAAATGCACTTCTCAATCTCCCTGTTCATAAGCAAAGGGGTAACACAAATATGAGATGTCGGGACAGGTCCTGTAACAAAGGGCTTCGGCTAATTTGAACTTGGAAGCTATTTTAAAATAAAATACTAATATCACACTTGGGGAAATGCTACATTATCATTTCACATGAACCCGAATCTGTGATACTTTGTGCAACTCTGTGAATAATGATCCTGAGGCTTCAATTTAAAGAGGAAACTTGGAAGTTGGGCTCAAAGTCCCATCACAAATTTCACTATTCATTTTGCAAAAACAACTAATTCATCATTTGAGTCTAACTTCCCTGGAGTTTACTTCCCAGGGCAGAAAGAAAAAGGACAGAGCAAGAAAAGATACAGAGGGGAAAACAGTGATAACTCTAATTTGAGACTTAAAGGTATCCTGGCTTTGATGAGTTAGATCATCAACAATGAAGAAGGTTATGTTTAGAGACAGAAAGCGCTTCCTGCATTTGGACACTCATTAGCCTTTGAGAAAGGAAATATGGGTTTTCTCTGAGCTTCGAGTGACCTTAAGCAAGAAGTTTTACCTTTTTTATCCTAGACCCTCGTGTGCAAAAGACAGTTGATAATATCTGCCCTAGCAATCTAGGTCTGCAATGGGGATAATATTCAAGGGAAAGGATGTATCTAAATGTTTTGAAAACTGCAAAACGCTGTCAAATGTGAAATCTGGTTAAGGTATAAATTTCAAAGGCAGAGGAGCTGGGCACCTTGTAGAGAGGGTCAGAGACCAGGAATGACTGGCAATTTTCCCAGTAAGGACATAGTTGCTGCTCAGCATCTAGCACAGGCTTTCTCATAACCCTTTGGGATAGTGGTGGAGATGTTTGGTTTGGAGGCTGCCAAAATGGCCAGCAGCTAAGAAAGTGCACAGTTTTTAATTTTTTCAGGCTTAAATCAGTCACAGAAGTTCCCTGACCTTCCAGTATTGCCAAGAAATTTAATAGGGAGAAATGTAAGTAAATCACAAAGAAGCTCAAAGAATATGAATTTCCTAGAGAACGAAAGGTTTTCATTGGTGAACTTTATCATGCATGTGTGTGTTAACGTGAAGACACTCTGATATTTCCAATAAATGCACATTACATTTCTGCATATATGGAACTCAGGTATCTGCTCTCTAGTTATTGGGAATCTTTCAACATAATGAAGATAACCTTTCTGTAATATTTAAATTCAAATGGTTAATAAAACCACCCTAAATATACTGAAATCTGCAGAAGTTACATTTTTCTTCATCCTTTGTATTCAAATTCCTGTCTTTGTATGAATTCTCTTTGTTCTGTACCTTGCTCCAATACTGCCCTGGTTCCTTCACCCCCGACAAAGGACTACCTCCACAACGTGGCCCTCAACTGACAGCTGATGCGTAATCAAAGAATTAAGCTACTTCAAGGCAGATAAATTTAAATGTTATATGTAGACATTCCAGCTTAAAAATTTCCCTGAAAATGTCCACCTCCTTAGAAAATTCTCACGGGCTCTTTCTTCTCTCTGGGCCACTATGAACCCTTGCTCTTCTTTCTTCTCCAAGCTTCTCCCAGAAATAAACAATTTGTGAATGAAAAATATTTCCTGCCATACCAGTAAACAAAGGATGTTACAGCCATCAAGCCATCACATTGCAGCTCCCCCGATGGTCAGCCCTGAGGGAACTCAGGATGGAAACAGAATGCCAGCCGTCAACCTAAAAGCCACTGTAGCTACCCTTCATCGGGGCACCCTGGGTCGACACAGGAGGGGAAAACACAGGATACTGGCCCCAGATAGCCAAGGTACATATCTAAGAAATTATTTTAGTGAGCCCAGACTTTTGCATCTTCCCATACATAGAAAAGTGCTACATTCATTAACTTAAGATGTCTGGTTTTCTATAATAATAATCTTTTGATATTCGGACTACCTGGTTTTTGTAACAAAACTCACAGGAGTATCCCTTACTGCTCTGGATCAGTCCCTCAGAGCAATCTGAGAGGCTGTCTCCTGGCCTTGAAGTCGTCAGAAATTCCACCAAATAAAACATAATTTGGAGGCTGTGCATTGTTTTCAGTTGACAAATTTATATTTTAGCATTACGAGAATTACAATCTTTTATAATTTAAAAAAAGACTACGAGAGGACCTTCAAGATGGCGGAGGAGCAGGACATGGAGATCACCTTTCTCCCAAAAAATACATCAAAAATATATCTTATGTGGAACAACTCCTACAGAACACCTACTGACACTGGCAGAAGACCTCAGACTTCGCAAAAGGTAAGAAACTCCCCACATACCTGGGTAGGGCAAAAGAAAAAACAGAGACAAAAGAATAGGGACGGGACCTGCACCAGTGGGAGGGAGCAGTGAAGGAGGAAAGGTTTCCACACACTAGGAAGCCCCTTCACGGGTGGAGACTGTGGGTGGCGCAGGGGGAAAGCTTCAGAGCCTAGGAGGAGAGCGCAGCCACAGGGGTGCGGAGGGAAAAGCGGAGAGATTCCCGCACAGAGAATCAGGGCCGACCGGCACTCACCAGCCCGAGAGGCTTGTCTGCTCACCCGCCGGGGCGGGTGGGGGCTGGGGGCTGGGAGCTGAGGCTCGGGCTTCGGTCGGAGCGCAGGGAGAGGACTGCGGTTGGCGGGGTGAACACACCCTCAAGCGGGGTAGTGTGCCACAGCTAGCTGGGAGGGAGACCAGGAAAAATTCCGGACCTGCCTAAGAGGCGAGAGACCATTGTTCTGGGGTACGCGAGGAGAGCAGATTCAGAGCACCGCCTAAACGAGCTCCAGAGATGGGCGCAAGCCGCGGCTATAAGCGCGGACCCCAGAGACGGGCATGAGACGCTAAGGCTGCTGCCGCCACCAAGAAGCCTCTGTGTGAGCACAGGTCACTACCCACAACCCCCTTCCGGGAGCCTGTGCAGCCCGCCACTGCCAGGGTCCCGGGATCCAGGGACAACTCCCCCAGGAGAACACACGGCGAGCCTCAGGCTGGTGCAACGTCACGCCAGCCTCTGCCGCCACAGGCTTGCCCTGCATCCGTGCCCCTCCCTCCCCCCAGCCTGAGTGAGCCAGAGCCCCCGAATGAGCCTCTCCTTTAACCCCCTCCTGTCTGGGCGAAGAACAGACACCTGAGGGCGACCTACACGCAGAGGCGGGTCCAAATCCAAAGCTGAAACCCGGGAGCTGTGAGAACAAAGAAAAGAAAGGGAAATCTCTCCCAGCAGCCTCAGAAGCAGCAGATTAAATCTCCACAATCAACTTAATGTACCTTACATGTGTGGGATACCTGAATAGACAACGAATCATCCCAAAATTGAGGCAGTGGACTTTGGGAGCAACTGTAGACTTGGGGTTTGCTGCATGCAACTGACTAGTTTCTGATTTATATGTTCACCTTAGTATAGTTTTTAACGTGTGTCATCATTGGTGGATCTGTGTATTGGTTTGGTTGCTCTCCTTTTTTTATTTTTTTATATTTTTATTTTAATAACTTCTTAAATTGTTGATTTTACTAAATTTACTTTTATATCACGCTTTTTATTCCCCTTTTCTTCTAAGCCGTGTGGCAACTGGGTCTTGGTGCTCCAGCCGGGTGTCAGGCCTGAGCCTCTGAGGTGGGAGAGCTGAGTTCAGGACTTTGGACCACCAGACACCTCCTGGCCCCACGTAATATCAATCAGTGAGAGCTTTCCCAGAGATCTCTGTCTGAAGGCTAAGACCTGGCTCCACTCAACGGCCAGCAAGCTCCAGGGCTGGATGTCCCATGCCAAACAACTAGCAAGACAGGAACACAACCCCACCCATTAGCAAAGAGGCTGCCTAAAATAATAATAAATTCACAGACATGCTAAAACACATGACCTGACTCAGTCTTGCCCACCACAAAGACAAGATCTAGCCTCATCCAACAGAACACAGTCACCAGTACCATCCACCAGGAACCCTACACAAGCCACTGAACCAACCTCACCCACTGGGGGCAGAAACCAAAAAAAAAACGGGAACTAAGAACCTGCAGCCTGCAAAAAGGAGACCCAAAACACAGAAAGTTACACAAAATAAGAAGACAGAGAAAATCACAGCAGATGAAGGAGCAAGGTAAAAACCCACCAGACCAGGCAACTGAGGAGGAAATAGGCAGTCTACCTCAAAAAGAATTCAGAATAATGATAGTAAAGATGATCCAAAATCTTGGAAGTAGAAATGGAGAAAACACAAGAAACGTTTAACAAGGACCTAGAAGACCTAAAGAGCAAACAATGATGAACAACACAATAAATGAAATTAAAAGTTCTCTAGAAGGAATCAATAGCAGAATAACTGAGGCAGAGGAACGGATAAGTGACCTGGAAGATAAAATAGTAGAAATAACTACCACAGAGCAAAATAACGAAAAAAGAGTGAAAAGAATTGAGCACACTCTCAGAGACCTCTGGGACAACATTAAACGCACCAACATTCGAATTATAGGGGTCATAGAAGAAGAAGAGGAAAAGAAAGGGACTGAGAAAATATTTGAAGAGATTACAGTTGAAAACTTCCCTAACATGGGAAAGAAAATAAGCACGTACAGGAAGCACAAAGAGTGCCATACAGGGTAAGTCCAAGGAGAAACACGCCAAGACACATATTAATCAAACTATCAAAAACAAAGAAAAAATATTAAAAGCACAAGGGAAAAGCAAGAAATAACATACAAGGGAATCCCCATAAGGTTAACAGCTGATCTTTCAGCAGAAACTCTGCAAGCCAGAAGGGAGTGGCAGGACATATTTAAAGTGCTGAAAGGTAAAAAACTACAACCAAGATTACTCTAGCCAGCAAGGATCTCATTCAGATTTGATGGAGAAATTAAAACCTTTATGGTCACCTTATCTTTGATAAAGGAGGCAGGAATGTACAGTGGAGAAAGGACAGCCTCTTCAATAAGTGGTGCTGGGAAAACTGGACAGGTACATATAAAAGTATGAGATTAGATCGCTCCCTAACACCATACACAAAAATAAGCTCAAAATGGATTAAAGACCTAAATGTAAGGCCAGAAACTATCAAACTCTTAGAGGAAAACATAGGCAGAGCACTCTATAACATAAATCACAGCAAGATCCTTTTTGACCCACCTCCTAGAGAAATGGAAATAAAACCAAAAATAAACAAATGGGACCTAATGAAACTTCAAAGCTTTTGCACAGCAAAGGAGACCATAAACAAGACCAAAAGACAACCCTCAGAATGGGAGAAAATATTTGCAAATGAAGCAACTGACAAAGGATTAATTTCCAAAATTTACAAGCAGCTCATGCAGCTCAATAACAAAAAAACAAACAACCCAATCCAAAAATGGGCAGAAGACCTAAATAGACATTTCTCCAAAGAAGATATACAGACTGCCAACAAACACATGAAAGAATGCTCAACATCATTAATCATTAGAGAAATGCAAATCAAAACTACAATGAGATATTATCTCACACCAGTCAGAATGGCCATCATCAAAAAATCTAGAAACAATAAATGCTGGAGAGGATGTGGAGAAAAGGGAACACTCTTGCACTGCTGGTGGGAATGTGAATTGGTACAGCCACTATGGAGAACAGTATGAAGGTTCCTTAAAAAACTAAAAATAGGACTACCGTATGACCCAGCAATCCCACTACTGGGCATATACCCTGAGAAAACCAAAATTCAAAAAGAGTCATGTACCACAGTGTTCATTGCAGCTCTATTTACAATAGCCAGGACATGGAAGCAACCTAAGTGTCCATCGACAGATGAATGGATAAAAAAATGTGGCACATATATACAAGGGAATATTACTCAGCCATAAAAAGAAACAAAATTGACTTATTTGTAGTGAGGTGGATGGACCTAGAGTCTGTCATACAGAGTGAAGTAAGTCAGAAAGAATAAAACAAATACCATATGCTAACACATATATATGGAATCTAAAAAAAAGGTCATGAAGAACCTAGGGGCAGGACAGAAATAAAGATGCAGACTTACTAGAGAATGGACTTGAGGACACAGGGAAGGGGAAGTAGAAGCTGGGACAACGTGGGAGAATGGCATGGACATATATACACTACCAAACGTAAGGTAGATAGCTAGTGGGAAGCAGCCGCATAGCACAGGGAGATCGGCTCGGTGCTTTGTGACCACCTAGAGAGGTGGGATAGGGAGGGTGGGAGGGAGGGAGATGCAAGAGGGAAGAGATATGGGTATATATGTATACGTATAGGCAATTCACTTTGTTATATGGCAGCAACTAACAATGTAAAGCAATTATACTCCAACAAAAATGTAAAAAAAATAAAGACTACAGGCAGGAACAAAGTACAATTTAAATATTAACTTGATTTTTCTCAGAAGAGAGATGAAAACAGTGGAACGAAGACTAAGGGAACATACCATTGCCTCTATATTCTGAAGCTTATGAATGAGCTAAGAGTAAATGCAAGGGTAAAATCCTGAAAGAAATTAGAGCTCCATATGATTTTTATGTGGATAAGAAAGGATTGAATTTCTTTGTAGAATAAGGTAGGAAAGAAGTTCTACTGTGTAAAGCTTGATGGTCAGTAAATGTGTGTTCGTTTTATTACTCATATATATTGCACATATTCTATGTTGATTCATTAGAAACTCATTTTTTAAAAAGCGAAGGCATTTTTCCCACACTTAAAAGAACCTGAAAGCTAAAAGAGAAGTATTTCAATAAAAACTACCTGATTCCATTTTTTTTTTATTATTATCAATGTCAGTAAGAATACAAAAGGAAAAATGGCTACGGAAGGTGGTTTGCTCAGTGAGTGGGTATCTTTTCTGCTTCTGCAGAAGGAGCAGATCAGGAAAACTTCACGTCTCAGTGGACCCTGGCCTGTCTTAAGGAGTGAAGTAGGACCCAAGTTCTAGTGCAAACTCATAAACTAAGAAACAGTGACCTTGAAAAAGGCATTTCTCTGAAATTTATTTGTGAAGCAAGGATTATATTTTCAAACCACGAGCGATTACCAAATTCAAATTCTTATTTTATCGATAAAGACATTGAAAACGGAACTTGCCCAGGCACGCTGATGCTCTGATCACATAGCCTCCGGTAGAACCCAGGTCCTGCTCTTCCAGCGGTCTAGCTATTGAATAGACTTAACAAGAAGCCCCTGCCCTGTCGGCCTAACAGGATTTTTAGGGTAACATGCAAGCAAAATGTAAAAGTACCTAAAGGACTGTCATTCCTTGGCTTGAAGTGAAGGGTTGTTACTTCCTGCCTAAGATCTGGATGGATCCACTTGTTCCTATTTCTGACATTTTCCCCCTTCAATTTTTTGGAATTAAGTCAGGGTTAACACTTTTTCGTTTCAAAGCTGAAGCAAGTTAGTCACGTTTCTCTGGCCAACAGTGACACCTGGTGGCCACCTTAAAAAATGTCTGCCTTTGCTTAGAGTAACTGAACGTTCTAGGACCACATGAGTCTTCAAGCATCACATAGCCAGTGCAGGATAAACATTACAGAGACTTGGTTCTTACCAAGGTATGGGGGGGATCAAGGAAACAAAGACGATTATAAAGTAAGTTTTCATAATAATCAAGAGAATTTCCAAGGATCTAGAAACCAACCAAAGAAATATTTTTTGAATAGGCTGCAGACACCTTCGTAGTAGCTCACTACTTCTTAACACAGTATGTTTAATTTATGGAATCAATAAATGAAAAGCACATTTTATTCTTTTCTTCCTCTTTACTCTTTTCATCATTGCCAAAGAAGGGGCAACTTTGGAAAAACAAAAGAACAAAATGGCAACAACCATGACAATAAAGAAATCTAATATCTAGCTTTGAGGTTCAAAAAGTCTAAACACTTGTGACTAATCCACAGGAGGATTTAGATGCAGGTGTGAAAGGATGATCCAGATTAAGACAGGGAAAGTTTCTTGGGTGGGTGGGCGGGCAGCAGGAGGTTTCTGAGAACTGCAGAGAGAGTGGAAGAGAGAGAGGAAGTTGATGAGCTCATCAGGTTCAGCTGTTCCACGCTGTGGCCGTTTCCAAGGAGAGGGACTCCAT
This sequence comes from Aethalodelphis obliquidens, assembly GCF_003676395.1. Classification (NCBI taxonomy): domain Eukaryota; kingdom Metazoa; phylum Chordata; class Mammalia; order Artiodactyla; family Delphinidae; genus Aethalodelphis; species Aethalodelphis obliquidens. Next base: position 9,678,940 of record NW_020837968.1, read on the forward strand.
CAGGGAATGACCCCCTCACGTCTCAGCAAATGATGCCACAGAGAGTTTTGCAGATATTCTTTTGCACCAGCAGTTAAGGAAGCAGCACAGTTAAGGTCCTGCACTCACAGGACCACAGGAGACCACACACCTGACAGGTCAGGGAAGCAGGACCAAGCGGACAATGGCCTTGGCTATCTCAGTGGATGTCAACATGGACCGATGGCGTCAAAGATGAGATGGTCCCCCCTTCTTACCTCTCCACCTCAGTGATGCTAAATAAACGGTGATGGTTCCTTTTACGTGTCAGCTTGGCTAGGTCACAGTACCCAGATATTTGGTCAGTTATCCTAGAGGTTTCTGCGAAGGTATTTTTGAGATGAAATTAACATTTAAATTAGTAAGCTGAGTGAAGCAGATCACCCTCCATAACGTGTGTAGGCTTCATGCAATCAGTTAAAGGCCTTCATAGAAAAAGATGGCAGTTCCCAGAAGAGAGAATTCTCACAGCAGACTGTCTTCAGACCTGAACTGCAACTGCTCCCTGGGTCTCCAGCCTGTCAGCCTACTCTGCAGATTTTGAACTTGAACCTCCACAAACACACGAACCAGTTCCTAAAAATAAATCTCTCTCGAGATTAGAGACTGAGATAGAAGATATACACACACCTCTCACTGTTCTATTGGTCTGTTTCTCTGGAGAACCCTTACGGATACATAAAGCCCTGAGATTAGATGCAACTCAGGATAAAGTATACATATATGTTAGGGGAGAGAGGTTTGATAGTAAGATACTATTACTCCTGGTGGAGTGGAAGATCTAAACAGGAATTAAATTGTTATGGAAAAATAATTTTTTGTACATTTAGGTTTATACGCTAAGGTGCTACATCAATGAGGAAAGGAGAGTCACAGGGGAAACGTGCTTTTATGCTGGAGTAAGTGAATCCAGGGCAGAACAGTCTGTTATTTTTGCCCTTCTTTTGTAACACTGACTTGTCAGATTCATCACCAGCATTGTTTTCAAAAAAACATTTAAATGTCATTTTTCATTAAACGAAATATACAATGCCAAACTGTTACATAAATTTCTAATATTTAAACAAAAAATTGTCTTAAATATGAGTATAATGAGTATAATGTATCTTGATTCATTTCAAAATATGTACCTTTAGAGTGCGTTATTTTCAGATATAGATCTGTTTTTCTTAGTGAGGGAATAAGTTAGTTATTACTTTGATGAGAAAATTCTCATTTGAGAAGTTGCTTGCTTTTTCCGACATGGCTGTTGACTCATATAAGAATAAATAATATTTTTACAACAATTTTCAATTCCTCTGTGATTTACTTTTAGATGTTATGTTATAAAATCTTCCTGCTATCTTTACTTTGATTTGTTGCTGATTTTTTCCTAATTAATTTTTCACACTACTCAGGAAATGGCTTTCCAAAGGAAAATGTTTTAAATTTTTTTTTAACTATCCTTCCACTAATAATTCAAAGACACTAACCCCAAATGCATGTTTAATTCACATACGAATCTTGGGTTTCCCAGAGAAGAGCTTATATTAGCTTCTAAAACAGAAAAATATCTATATCAGCAAGATACAGCCCAGGAGAGATATACTGTCATTTTGATATAATACAGCTGTTTACTGCATCTATCTGGGAATAGATCGAGGGAACTGATTTGGCCTGTGGAATGTTTGAGCAGTGAGTCACCTAAAACAAACAAACAAAAACAGGTCAACAGCAATACTTGAGTTATTGTGACAAAAGTCACAAACTGGGCTAAGAGAGGCTGTAAAGAGTCTCAGGGATCCCTGTGCCAGGGTTAACACAATACATCTTAACACTTCAGGAGTACTGGACGAGACCCTTTCAAAATATTTTACTAGAAAAAATTTTAGGCATTTTTCTTTTTATCTACTGAGAAAAATGACAAGATATTGTATCATCTCAGAGGCTGAATAATGGTAATTTTTTTAAACCATTTCATATACTCTATGTCCATCCTGGTATCCCAAAGTCTTTAAAGAGTGTTCCTCAAATTTAAAAAAAAAAAAGATAATGACCTTAGCTTTAAAAAAAAGATATTTCCCTCTATCTGTATCTCTAACAATATACATATGCTATATAACCATATATACGCTATATAAGCATATGTATGTATTTGCTTAATCCTCACAATACTGTGACATGAAAAAAAAAAAACAGCACAGACAGAAGAAAAAGAAAGGTCTGGCTGAGCCTGCGCGTCCGGAGCCTGTGCTCCGCAACGGGAGAGGCCACAACAGTGAGAGGCCCGCGTACCGCAAAAAAATAAAAATTAAAAAAATTCCTCATATTGGGTAAGTCCAATTAACTGAGCATCATCCCATATATTATACATAGATGAATATTTATGCTTTATATATATAGAATTCTTTATTTTAATAATTCTAAACATTATAATAAACTGCTTTGTAAACCACAATAGCTTTATTTCCGTTTATATAAATGGTGTGCACTCACTGAAAAAATTCAAATGCAAAATATTATAAACTAAAAATAGCCTCCATCCTACCTTCCAGAGAAAAGCAAGTTTAATATCTTCGTGACTAGCTTTCAGATATTTCCCCACGCATACACTCAGAAATAGATGTGGGTCACACAAACACCCCAAAAATGTACATACTAGTATGTATGTTATTCTGGAAACAGCCAAAGACTACTTAAAGAAGAATGCACATAGGTTATTTATTTGGAGTCTGCTCTAGCAAGGGATTCAGCCACCGCCGCTTGCATCTGGCAGAGACTCAGAGGCAGGCAGGGATGTGGACCGCCTGAGAGCGGGAAAAAGCAACTTTCAGGCATGCTGACTTGAGGTGACTGGCCTGGGGAAGCTCCAGGCAGGCTAACTATTAGAAGCAGGGCCTATTATGTGACTGGTGAGGAGAACAGACTGGGCTTTCTCTGCATAGTTCAGTTAGAAGCAGGGGTAAAGAAAAAGGAACCTGGAAGTTGCGTACCAAGCCCTCTCTGTTCTGAGCTATGTGCTGCAGAAGTTCTGGTTTGCCTTCCCGAGCTGGTTGAAGCTCCCTTAGCTACAGAGCTTGAAGGTCAGAATTCTATTGTCACACATGGCCTGGCTATCGTATATTCGTATATTCAGGTCCTCACGATCCATGATTTGGATATAACTTGGATTTTTCTAATAATAGGTTCAAAGAAAACTCACTGATAACATTTTTTTTTTTTTTTTTTTTTGCGGTACACGGGCCTCTCACTGCTGTGGCCTCTCTCCCATTGTGGAGCACAGGCTCCGAACGTACAGGCTCAGGGGCCATGGCTCACGGGCCCAGCCGCTCCGCGGCATGTGGGATCTTCCCGGACCGGGGCACGAACCCGTGTCCCCTGCATCGGCAGGCGGGCTCCCAACCACTGTGCCACCAGGGAAGCCTGATAACGTTATTTTTAATGGCTGAACATGATTTCATTTTACAGCTATGCTATACTCTCGCACCTATCTTATAGACATGCTATAATACTAATCCTCCTTTTAATGCCATTTGAACCATTTCAACAACCATTTAACAATGATGAAGTTTCCTTGGAGATAGTTATATTTATCCACTTACATTAAATATAAATTTCCAGAGTAGCATTTCACAGTTAAATACATTTGTACATATTGAATTGGCATACAGAATGCTAAACTGCTCTTCAGTTGAAACACTTAACTCCCTAAGTGAACAAAAGTGACAGATATCATTAATACATTTTTTTAATTGCTGATTCTACAGATGACAAATTTTCATTGACATATGGGGTTGACCATCTCTTGTATTTATTGACCATTTGTATTTTTCTCTTCTCAATTGTCAACTCACGTTATTTGCCCATGTTTCTATCGGTATGATCTATTTTTCTTTTGATTTATGAGCTCTTTACTTTTCATGCTGGGGAATTTTTCCAACTTCTCATTAGTCTTTTTAATTTTTAATTGGTGTTGTGCTTTGTTTCTACTACGCAAAGTGCTTACTTCTAATGCTATTTGGAAAGTTACAAAGATTTTCTCCCTACACATGAAGGGTTACGGCCAGATGGCCCTGTTGTCTTTAGAGACAGTGAGGACCGTCAGATCTGAAAGGCAGACCTATACCTTTATGGCTGTGATTAGAAAATAAAGTCACTTAAAAGAACAAGAAGAATATTTTCTGAATTAGTCCATAAAAGGGAACCAAATACTTTATTTTAATCATATCTATCCCAAAACTCAGGCAATGCTTTATCACCTACCAACCCAGGTGACATCCTTTTATACACTCAACTTCTGGCATTTTCTCAGTTTAATTTATAATCCTCAACTTATAATTATAGACACCAGGTGAACACTAACCCCTCAGGCTTTCTTTTCCACTCCTGCTGAGAGGTTCTTAATTAGCAACTTGATTTATCCACAGATAGAAGCTGAAGGGCCTCCAGTTAATGAGCTGGGTGACCAGGACCACGGGCTTCTCCTCCCACGAGAGGTCTCCAGCAGAGCTTCTCAGCATCCTTGCTCTCTACCCACAAGAGACCCCCTCTAATCTCTCTTCAATCTGGTAACTAACTACCTCCCATGAGTGTCTTAGTAGTTCTCAATTCTGGCTACATACACTACAGAATATATAAAAAATTTTCCTGATTGCTTCATTCCCTTACCAGAAATTCTGATTTAATTGATTGACAGTGAAACCCCACCATCAGTATGCTTAAAAAAAAAAAAGTTCTCCATTTAGTTCAAATGTCCATCCGAGGTTAAGAATCAGTATCTTTTGTTTACTCATCTTACCCTTACCCTTTATCAAAAGCCCAGGTATATCATACAATTTGTCTTCCGCAACAGCTCTGTCAATTATAAAATGACTCCAGCGTGAGTTAGCTTGCTAACTAAACCTTTTAAAATATTCTAGGGACCTTCAAGATGGCAGAGGAGTAAGACATGGAGATCACCTTCCTCCCCACAAATACATCAGAAATACATCTATATGTGGAATGACTCCTACAGAACACCTACTGAATGCTAGCAGAAGACCTCAGTCCTCCCAAAAGGCAAGAAACTCCCCACGTACCTGGGTAGGGCAAAAGAAAAAAAAAAAAACGAGAGACAAAAGAATAGGGACAGGACCTGCACCTCTGTGAGGGAGCTGTGAAGGAGGAAAGGTTTCCACACACTAGGAAGCCCCTTCGTGGGCAGAGACGGTGGGTGGGCGGAGGGGGGAAGCTTCGGAGCCACGGAGGAGAGCACAGCAACAGGGGTGCGGAGGGCAAAGCAGAGAGATTCCCGCACAGAGGATCGGTGCCGACCAGCATTCACCAGCCCCGAGAGGCTTGTCTGCTCACCTGCTGGGGCAGGCAGGGGCTGGGAGCTGAGGCTCAGGCTTTGGAGGTCAGATCCCAGGGAGAGGACTGGGGTTGGCTGCGTGAACACAGCCTGAAGGGTACTAGTGCGCCACAGCTAGCCAGGAGGGAGTCCAGGAAAAAGTCTGAACCTACCAAAGAGGCAAGGGACCATTGTTTCAGGATGCGTGAGGAGATGGGATTCAGAACACCACCTAAACGAGCTCCAGAGATGGGCGCGAGCCGTGGCTATCAGAAGGGACACCAGAGACAGCATGAAACACTAAGGCTGCTGCTGCAGCCACCAAGAAGCCTGTGTGCGAGCACAGGTCACTATCCACACCTCCCCTCCCGGGAGCCTGTGCAGCCCGCCACTGCCAGGGTCCCGTAATCCAGGGACAAGTCCTCCGGGAGAACGCACAGCGTGCCTCAGGCTGTTGCAACGTTATGCTGGCCTCTGCCGCCACAGGCTCGCCCCGCATTCCAATTATAACCACTGTACCCCTCCCTCCCCCCAGGATGAGTGAGCCAGAGTCCCCTAATCAGCTGCTGCTTTAACCCCATCCTGTCTGGGCAGGAAGAAAAGCCTGAGGGCAACCTACATGCAGAGGTGGGGCCAAAACCAAAGCTGAGCCCCAGGAGCTGTGAGAACAAAGAAGAGAAAGGGAAATCTCTCCCAGCAGCCTCAGGAGCAGCGGATTAAATCTCCACAATCAACTTGATGTACCCTGCGTCTGTGGAATACCTGAATAGACAACGAATCAACCCAAAATTGAAGCGGTGGACCTTGGGAGCAAATGTAGACATGGGGTTTGTTGTCTGAGACTGCATTGTTTCTGATTTTTATGTTTATCTTAGTATAGCTTTTAGCACTTCTTTGGTGGATTTATTTACTGGTTTGCTCGCTCTCTTTTTTTTGTTACCTCTATTTTTATTTTAATAATTTTTTTTCTACTTTTTTATTTTAATTATTTTATTTTATTTTGTATTCCTTTCTTTTTAACTATCTTTTTTTCTTTCTTTTCTTTTTTTCTCCCTTTTCTCCTAAGCTGTGTGGCTGACAGAGTATTGGTGCTCTGGCCTGGTGTCAGGCCTGGCCCTCTGAGGTGGGAGAGCCAAGTTCAGGAAACTGGATCACCAGAGACCTCCCGGCGCCATGTAATATCAATCAGCGAGAGCTTTCCCAGAGATCTCTGTATCAACACTAAGACCCAGCTCCACCCAATGGCCAGCAAGCTCCAGTGTTGAATGCCCCATGCCGAACAACTAGCAAGACATGAACACAACCTCAGCCACTAGCAGAGAAGCTGCCTAAAATCATACTAAGTTCACAGACACACCAAAACACACCACCAGACGTGGCCCTGCCCACCATAAAGATAGGCACCAATCTCCTCCACCAGGAATCCTACACAAGCCACTGAACCAACCTTACCCACTGGGGGCAGACACCAAAAACAACGGGAAATAAGAACCTTCAGCCTGTGAAAAGGAGTAACCAAACACAGAAAGTTATGCAAAATGAGAAGACAGAGAAATTCGCAGCAGATGAAGGAGCAAGGTAAAAACCCACCAGACCAAACAAATGAAGAGGAAATAGGCAGTCTACCTGAAAAAGAATTCAGAGTAATGATAGTAAAGATGATCCAAAAGCTTCAAAATAGAATGGAGAAAATAAAAGAAACGTTTAACAAGGACCTAGAAGAACTAAAGAGCAAACAAACAATGATAAACAACACAATAAATGAAATTAAAAATTCTCTACAAGGAAACAATAGCAGAAAACTGAGGCAAAAAACGGATAAGTGACCTGGAAGATAAAATAGTGGAACTACCTACCACAGAGCATAATAAAGAAAAAAAAATGAAAAGAACTGAGGACAGTCTCAGAGACCTCTGAGACAACATTAAATGTACCAACATTCAAATTATAGGGGTCCCCGAAGCAGAAGAGAAAAAGAAAGGGGCTGAGTAAATATCTGAAGAGATTATAGGTGAAAATTTCCCTAACATGGGAAAGGAAATAGTCAATCAGGTCCAGGAAGCATGGAGAGTCCCATACAGTATAAATGCAAGGAGACACACACCAAGACACATATTAATCAAACTATCAAAACTTAAGAACAAAGAAAAAATGTTAAAAGCAGCAAAGGAAAAGCAACAGATTACATACAAGGGAAGCCCAATAAGGTTAACAGCTGATCTTTCAGCAGAAGTTCTGCAAGCCAAAAGAGAGTGGCAGGACATATTTAAAGAGATGAAACGGAAAAACCTACAACTAAGATTCCTCTACCCAGCAAGGATCTCATTCAGATTCGACAGAGAAATTAAAACCTTTACAAGCAAAGGCTAAGAGAATTCAGCACCACCAAACCAGATTTACAACAAATGCTAAAGGAACTTCTCTAGGCAGGAAACACAAGAGAAGGAAAAGACCTACTATAACAAACCCAAAACAATTAAGAAAATGGTAATAGCAACATACATATCGAAAAAGACCTTAAATGTAAATGGATTAAATGCTCGAACCAAAAGACATAGACTTGGCTGAATGGATACAAAAACCTATATTTATGCTGTCTACAAGAGACCCACTTCAGACCCAGGGACACATACAGACTGAAAGTGAGGGGATGGAAAAAGATATTCCATGCAAATGGAAGTCAAAAGAAAGCTGGTCTAGCAATTCTCCTATCAGACAATTCTCCTAAAGACTATTACAAGAGACAAAGAAGGACACTACATAATGATCAAGGGATCAACCCAAGAAGAAGATATAACAATTGTAAATATTTCTGCACCCAATATAGGAGCACCTCAAAACAGAAGGCAAACACTAACAGCCATAAAAGGGGAAATCGACAGTAACACAATAATAGTACAGGACTTTAACACCCCACTTTCACCAATGGACAGATCATCCAAAATGAAAATAAATAAGGAAACACAAGCTTTAAATGACACATTCAACAAGATGGACTTAATTGATATTTGTAGTACATTCTAACCAATAACAACAGAATGCACTTTCTTCTCAAGTGCTCATGGAACATTCTCAAGGATAGGTCATATCTTGGGTCACAAATAAAGCTTGGTAAATTTAAGAAAATTGAAATCACATGAAGTATCTTTTCCGACCACAATGCTATGAGACTAGATATCAATTACAGGAAAAAAACTGTAAAAAATACAAACACATGGAGGCTAAACAATATGCTAGTAAATAACCAAGAGATCACTGAAGAAATCAAAGAAGAAATCAAAACATACCTAGAAACAAATGACTATGAAAACATGACAACCCAAACATACTGGATGCAGCAAAAAGCAGTTCTAAGAGGGACGTTTATAGCAATACAACACTACCTCAAGAAACAAGAAAAATCTCAGATAACAACCTAACATTACACCTAAAGGAATTAGAGAAAGATGAACAAAAAAAACCCCAGAAGTTAGCAGAAGGAAAGAAATCATAAAGACCAGATCAGAAACAAATGAAAAAGAAATGAAAGAAAAAATAGCAAAGATCAATACAAATAAAAGCTGGTTCTTTGAGAATATAAACAAAAATTGATAAACCACTAGCCAGACTCATCAAGCAAAAAAGGGAGAAGACTCAAATCAACAGAATTAGAAATGAAAAAGGAGAAGTAACAACTGACACTGCAGAAATACAAAGGATCATGAGAGATTATTAAAAGGAACTATATGCCAATAAAATGGACAACCTGGAAGGAATGGACAAATTCTTAGAAAAGAACAGTTTTCCAAGACTGAACCACGAAGAAGTAGAAAATATAAACAGAACAATCACAAGCACTGAAATTGAAACTGTGATTAAAAATCTTCCAACAAACAAAAGCCCAGGAACAAACAGCTTCACAGGCAAATTCTATCAAACATTTACAGAAGAGCTAACACCTACCCTTCTCAACCTCTTCCAAAATATAGCAGAGGGAGAAACACTCCCAAACTCATTCTACGAGGCCACCATCACCCTGATACCAACACCAGACAAAGATGTCACAAAAAAAGAAAGCTACAGGCCAATGATCACTGATGAACATAGATGCAAAAATCCTCAACAAAAACCAGCAAAAAGAATCCAACAACACATTAAAAGGATCATACACCACGATCAAGTGGGGTTTATCCCAGGAATGCAAGGATTCTTCAATATAAGCAAATCAATCAATGTGATAAACCATATTAACAAACTGAAGGATAAAAAACATATGATACTCTCAATAGATGCAGAAAAAGCTTTCTACAAAATTCAATATCCATTTATTATAAAACTCTCCAGAAAGTGGGCACAGAGGGAACATAACTCAACATAATAAAGTCACTATATGACAAACCCACAGCTAACATCATTCTCACAGTGAGAAGCCGAAAGCATTCCCTCCAATATCAGGAACAAGACAAGGTTGTCCACTCTCACCACTTTTACTCATAGTTTTGGAAGTCCTAACCACAGCAATCAGAGAAGAAAAAGAAATAAAAGTTATCCAAAACAGAAAAGTAAAGCAGTCACTGTTTGCAGATGACATGATACTGTACACAGAGAATCCTAAAGACTCTATCAGAAAACTACTAGAGCTAATCAATGAATTTGGTAAAGTAGCAGGATACAAAATTAATGCACAGAAATCACTTGCATTCCTGTACACTAATGATGAAAAATCTGAAAGAGAAATTAAGGAATCACTCCCATTTACCACTGCAACAAAAAGAATAAAATACCTAGGTATAAACCTACATAAGGAGACAAAAGACCTGTATGCAAAAAAGTATAAGACACTGATGAAAGAATATAAAGATGATACAAACAGATGGAGAGATATACCATGTTCTTGGATTGGAAGAATCAACATGGTGAAAATGACTCTACTACCCAAAGCAATTTACAGATTCAATGCAATCCCTATCAAACTATCAATGGCATTTTTCACAGAAGTGGAAAAAAAATTGCACAATTTGTATGGAAACACAAAAGACCCCAAATAGCCAAAGCAATCTTGAGAAAGAAAAAGGGAGCTGGAGGAATCAGGCTCCCTGACTTCAGACTATATTACAAAGCTACAGTAATCAAGACAGTATGGTACTGGAACAAAAACAGAAATGTAGAGCAATGGAACAGGATAGAAAGCCCAGAGATAAACCCACACACCTATGGTCACCTTATTTTTGATAAAGGAGGCAAGAATACAAAATGGAGAAAAGACAGCCTCTTCAATAAATGGTTCTGGGAAAACTGGACAACTACATGTAAAGGAATGAAATTAGAACACTTCCTAACACCACACACAAAAATTAAAACATTTTGAGTTTAAGACCTAAATGTAAGACTGGACACTATAAAACTCTTAGAGGAAAACATAGGAAGAACACTCTGACATAAATTACAGCAAGATCCTTTTTGACCCACCTCCTAGAGAAATGGAAATAAAAACAAAAATAAACAAATGGGACCTAATGAAACTTAAAAGCTTTTGCACAGCATAGGAAACCATAAACAAGACCAAAAGACAACCCTCAGAATGGGAGAAAATATTTGCAAACAAAGCAACTAACAAAGGATTAATCTCCAAAATATACAAGCAGGTCATGCAGTTCAATATTAGAAAAACAAACAACCCAATCCCAAAATGGGCAGAACACTAGACATTTCTCCAAAGCAGATATACAAATTGCCAAGAAACACACGAAAGGATGCTCAACATCACTAATCATTAGAGAAATGCAAATCAAAACTACAGTGAGGTATCACCTCACACCCATCAGAATGGCCATCATCAAAAAATCTATAAACAATAAATGCTGGAGAGGGTGTGGAGAAAAGGGAACCCTCTTGCACTGTTGGTGGTAATGTAAATTGATACAGCCACTATGGAGAACAGTATGGAGGTTGCTTAAAAAGCTAAAAACAGAACTACCATATGACCCAGCAATCCCACTACTGGGCATATACCCTGAGAAAACCATAATTCAAAAGTCATGTACCACAATGTTCACTGCAGCTCTATTTACAATAGCCAGGACATGGAAGGAACCTAAGTGTCCATCAGCAGATGAATGGATAAAGAAGATGTGGCACATATATACAATGGAATATTACTCAGCCATAAAAAGAAATGAAACTGGGTTATTTGTAGTGAGGTGGATGGACCTAGAGTCTGTCATACAGAGTGAAGTAAGAAAGAGAAAAACAAATACTGTATGCTAACACATATATATGGAATCTAAAAAAAAAATGGTTCTGAAGAACCTAGGGCCAGGACAGGAATAGAGACGCAGACGTAGAGAATGGACTTGAGGACACAGGGAGGGGGAAGGATAAGCTGGGACGAAGTGAGAGAGTGGCATGGACATATATACACTACCAAATGTAAAACAGATAGCTAGTAGGAAGCAGCCGCATAGCACAGGGAGATCAGCTCGGTGCTTTGTGACCACCTAGACGGGTGGGATAGGGAGGGTGGGAGGGAGACGCAAGAGGGAGGGGATATAGGGATATATGTATACATATGCCTGATTCACTTTGTTATACAGCAGAAACTAATACAACACTGAAGCAATTATACTCCAATAAAGATGTTTAATAAAAAAGCTGTAAAAAGAAAGCATGCAGAGAAGCATTTAAGAACACATAAAAAAGATGCTTCTAAGAGTGGTACTTGCTTGTCATGTTAAGAACAATCAGTACTGTATCCATGAATGGTTGTGACAGCCTTTCTGTAATGCATGTACAGAAGTGTTTAAGAACACTTGTGGACTTCCCTGGTGGCACAGTGGTTAAGAATACACCTGCCAATGCAGGGCACACAGGTCTGATCCCTGGTCTGGGAAGATCCCACAGGCCACGGAGCAACTAAGCCTGTGCACCACAACTACTGAAGCCCGTCTACCTAGAGCCCATGCTCCGCAACAAGAGAAGCCACCGCAGTGAGAAGCCCGTGCATTGCAATGAAGAGTAGCCCTGCTCACCACAACTAGAGA
>NW_020837968.1:9691294-9691379 GCF_003676395.1 Aethalodelphis obliquidens
GGAAGGAAGGAAGGAAGGGAGGGAGGGAGGGAGGGAGAGAGGGAGAGAGGGAGAGAGGGAGAGAGGGAGAGAGGGAGAGAGGGAG
>NW_020837968.1:9691479-9857829 GCF_003676395.1 Aethalodelphis obliquidens
GAGGGAGGGAGGGAGGGAGGGAGGAAGGGAGGGAGGAATCATTATTAAAAAAAGAACACTTGAAATAAAGATGTTCGTAAGGAAAAAATCTTTTTATAGACTGAAAAAAATAAAATAAAATATTCTATTATCTTTTGAGTAATTTTAAACATCAAATGAAAATAGCTTGTTAGGATTAAACAAAATTTTCTTGCAATATTCCAGCCAGATCATCGGACTTGATTAACTCAACACTCAGTCTGAAAGACTTAGAAAGATTCATACTTATTGTATCTAAAAGGGATCCTAGATATCACCTAATTATACTTTTTCATTTCATATATAATAAATCTGAGACAGAATTAATCAAGTGATTTTTCACAATACCATCCAGCCATTTAGTGTTAGATTGAGTCCTATAACATCAATGTGTTCTATATTCATTATCAAGTGCAGCATAAGAAATTAGAAACTTAGCAACCTTATTTTTTAAAAAGCCACACACACTCATAATCTCATACATGTCATACAGCTTCCTTGCATCATGAATTCAGGAACAGCACAGCTTCTTCCCTTCTGATTCACTGCGTTTCATGGGGTTGCAGTCAAGATGCTCATCTGGTCTAGAGCCATCTGCAGGCCTGACCAGGGCTGGAGGACCTGCCTCCAAGATGGCTCCCTCACAGGGGCCTGCCGGAAGGTTTCAGTTCCTTGTCACAGGGATTTTTCATTGGGCTATTCTAGTATCCTCATGACTTGGCAGCCTGCTTACCCTAGAGCTTGTGTTCTAAGAGTTTATAGATCCCATTTTGTTCTATTTTATGAAAGACGTTTGGAAGCCATACTCCATATCATCTGCAATATCCTGTTAGTTATGCAAGACATTTCTACCCACTGTGTGAGGGAACACACAAGTGCACAAACACCAAGGAGCAAGAATCCATTGGGGCCCATCCTGGAGACTGCCCACCACAGGTATCTAAAATGAGCTAAAATCCTTCCATTTTAGCTCAAAATAAATGATAAACTTTAGGTCTTTGGCAGTCCTCTACAATTCAGTTAAGTTTTTAACACAGATAACACGATAGTTCATGTCTTACCATCACTTGATATTTCATTATTTGACAATGTGTCATCAGGTAACAAGTTAAGAAAATAGAGCTTTAAAAATACATAGTTTCAATGACTTATGCTGCTTTAACAAAACCTGCATTGATCTCATTTGACATTTTTGGCATTTACCTTAAAAGTCCATCTTTTTTTTTTTTTTTCAGTGATCTGAGAATTTTAAGTTGAGAAATTTTATTTTTGTTTTAAAAGCATTAAAAAACAGTTTTCCTCCTCTGACAAGATATGCAATATTTTCTACCCACAGTAAGATCATTTTTCTCACTGATCATGACATGTGATCTACATCAGCATATCACTTGCATGCTAGGGATCGATCAATTCTCATGTCTGAGATTGTCATGAACTTCAGTAACGAAGCAAAATATGTATTAGCATTTTTTTTTTAGGTTACAAAGAATGTTAAGATTTTTAAATTTTTGACTAGAAAAACAATATTGCAGTTTAAAATTTACTTTTTTTTCTTTTTTTGCGGTACGCGGGCCTCTCACTGCTGTGGCCTCTCCCGTTGCGGAGCACAGGCTCCGGACGCGCAGCCTCAGCGGCCATGGCTCACGGGCCCAGCCGCTCCGCGGCACGTGGGATCCTCCCGGACCGGGGCACGAACCCGCATCCCCTGCATCGGCAGGCGGACTCTCAACCACTGCGCCACCAGGGAAGCCCTAATATTTACTTTTAAAGAAAAAATGGTGATGTTTAAAATCAGTCCGTAGTAATGTATAATTTCAAGAAGGTAAAATTTATAATTATTGAATGATTTCTCAAATCACACACTAATATTTGCTGTGCTCTGAAAAATATATGTAAGCAATTACACCATGTGAATGCCTTATTGCTTACAGAATCATTAATAGCTTATTAATGATTAATCATTAATAGTTTATTAACAGGACCTTAATAACTACTCTTGTCATTTTAAGGTGTATTAAGCTACTCCAGTAATTGTGAGCTAACGGTAATAAACATTATCTTATTACTGAAAGTAAGCCAGAAGTAAGGACTCTCCCATTCCTGGGCCAAAATTCACTCTGATGAGTTTAACACAGTTTATTTGGCAAATGCCAAGAGTCACATGATGCTAAAAAGAAGCATAGCTTTAAATGACTTTAATGGCAAAATCCTAAAAGACTCCAGGGTAGGGATCTCATTACAAGAAAGAGCGGCGAGGGTATGTCTGTCTGTGAGGTGTGTGTCAATGTATTTTTATCTAAGTTTCTCAGTCCCCATCAGCCTTGGAATGTCTCTCTTCATGGAATACTTTTAGTTATTAATTCATACATTGATAGCCCATTTCATTCCAAAAACTGCCTAAAGTAAGTCCTTCTGCATTCATGCCTATGGTTTCTAGGGATGTATGTATGAGGGGAGAGGAGTATCTGTCCATTTGTGTCTCCCTAATGAATATGCCTTTGTTCGTCTTTGTCTGCATTTCTCTGGGTCTGTGTCTTTCTGAGTTATACAACTTTTTACTCATCAATTGACTTATACCTCATCTCATTCCAAAGAGAATTTGAGGTGGCTGCAATAGCCTATATGAACAGTTTTCTGTCTGCATTTGTCTTCCCCTGGCTTTTTCCTGCCTCATTCCAAGTCACCAATTACCCTGTATTTAAACATCAGTGTTTTCTATTTTAGTCTTCATTAACAACTTTGTCTCATTACTCACCATATAAACTTCCACATAGTTGTATCATCAGTTCCGCCATCCGCTTTCAAAAATTTGACTAACCTTTTAGTGACTGCAGGGGACTTTAGCACCCCTACTGAGTCTCAAATGTATCACAACTAAGCTTTGCAGAAGTCTGCCTCTTCAACTCCAGATCACAGCCTCCATCCCCAAGCTATCTGAAGATCTATGGCTGAAGTCTATTTCCTGGGGACAGGAAGACCTGTCCCCAGTGGTGGTGGTTTTGGGGTCATGCCCTCGTGCAACACCATTTAATGAGCACAGACAAAAATGGGTAAAAATCACAGGTGCTGGCTTTCTTTTGCTTTACTTAAAGCTGATACCTGCAGTTAGCTCTAATTGAGACAGTAATCAAAGCCAGTAACTGAAGCCTTATTCAACCCTGAGATCTAAGTATCTTATAAAGACTGAAGCGTGAACCAAATTTTTTGATAATACATTTTAAGAAAAAGAATGTAGATAAAATGGTCAGATTGATCAAAACCCTCTCCCATGAGCTATGGAAATAAGATTTCTGAAAATAAATGATGGGGAAAGAGTGGTGAATATTTTTAAAGACATCTTGGGCTTCAACCTCCTACTCCCACTGAATTCCTTTTGTTTATGGACAGCCTGATGTGGCAGATTAAAGACAACAGTAAATGATTTGGCGTCTCTTTCCTAGAGAAGTAGATTCTCAATCTCCTGTCCTTTAATCTAGCTTGACCTTAGTGACTAGCTTGACCAATAAAGTGCAGTGGCAGTGAGAAAATGAGATTTCTGAGGCTAAGCTATAATCAACAGTCTTTCTGTTTCCTCTGAGCTTTGTAGGAACACTGCCTCTGAAAGCCCTCAGCCACCATGTAAGCAGTTAGACCCCCACGAGACCATTATGCTGGAGAGTCCACAGAAGATGCTCGGGAAAACCACCCCAAATGAGCCCTGCTTTCTAGCCTCCCTACCAAGGTGTCAGCCGTATGACTCAAGCCACACTGGGCCCTCCAGTCTAGCCCATATGCCAGGGGAATACTCATGAGTGATCTCCATGAATTGATGCACATAGAATAAAAGAAGAGCCAACTGAGCCTGCCTGAACTCCCGACACGGTCGTAAGATAAAACGACATGGTTGTTTTAAGCCAACTAAGTCTTGCAGTGGTTGCAGAAGGAGGTTGCTGGAGCACCTCACTATCCTACCTGGGCTCAATCCATCCCAGGCTTGTAAGTGGGGTTTCAACGCCTTTCTTGATTTCCAGACAACACAAGCATCCAACACTCGCATCTAACTTTCCTGCCGACGTACAGGGTTGGGGGGGGGGGGGGTGTGTGCGTGTGTGAGAAAGAGAGAGAGAGAAAATGAGAATGGAGATATTAGCCCCACTGGACACCGAACATGGTTTATGCTTATGACTTTTTTCAGCACAGTTCTATGGAAGACCTGCTTGCTTCTGCTGGGATATTTGAGACATACCCATCTCTCTACTACTATACCTCTTCATGGTCAATACTTGTTGCTTTAACCAGGTTCCTTCTGGTGTAGCCATCAAATAAAAAGTCTGTATTTCAGAAGCACCTTGAAAAACAAGTTACCCTACTGAGTTTCATATAGACAATAAATATTTGCTTATTGATTGAGTGAACCTTTAACACAAAGATCTCTTTCAATAAATTTTTATTGCTCTCTGTCTGTGTTTCAGGAGCAAAGCAACAGAACATAAGGATAGTTGTGGTCCTCGAGAGGAGGAGGGTCCTGCCATGTTTCACTACCAGAGACCGCTCCCTCTTACTGAAACATTTGATAATTTCCAGAAAGGAATCCCCTGGACGTTACTTTTCCAAGACGATGTTTTGTTTTGTTTTTTAATAACTGACAACAGGAAGAGAAATAGCTGGAGGCTACAGACCCGGCTGAGCAGACTCCATGGGATGAATCTCTATACATCTAATATACACTGATGGGACATATATGCATTTCTCCAGCAATGTACACATTTCCTTGTGGGGAAAAAAAAAAAATCCCTTTCTCCTCAGGGCCTCAGATTCCCAGGCCAGTCTCATGGACACATCCAGGAATACCATTCAAATGGATCATTTCATGGAGTTGTGCCTTAGGGAGTGACAGTCACACAGACATTCCCGGTGCCCCTCGAACTGTTTAAGCCACAAGTACATCCTCCTCCAGATATGTCCCCACTGTGTGTCTCACCCCATCCCAGCCTCTTCTCTCCACCCCTTCTCTTTACCTTTTGAAATAGGGTAACAGCTCTCCACTTGAGCTCAGAACTACTTTCGCTCTCCGCTTTGGCAGGTCCTGACTATTTTGAGGTCACCTGGGATAATTTTCCTTATCAAAGTCACTGGTAGGAAAAATGAAGTCAATATTCTGGGAATATTCCAGCGCAAAGCATTCCAGCTACCATTCACCTAGTACAGAATGAAGGGGGTGGATTCTGGAGCTGCTAGCTTTAGGAATTACTTTAGCTAGTGGAATTGAGCAACCCATAACTTCCTCTTATCCTCTCTAAAGTTCACCCCCAAGTAGAAATATTTAATCAAAGGGTTAAACACGTGGGGACATTTCCCCCAGAGCAAAAGAAATAATGGAGCTACCACTCCCCATGCTTTTAGAATCATCCAAACATCCCCAAAACCGATGTCACTGAATCTGCCTGCATTTCATGACTGCTTTTCCGTTTCCAATTTGGGATTAGCAAGAAAGGTAAGTCATCGGGGAACCTATTTATTACCGAGATAATAAATTCGAGGAATCCCTCTAGCCAGCACTGAAGCTTGGCTCATAACAAACCTCCCTCAGTTTTATGATACCAAAGTGAAATGCCAGGAACTAGATTCTGTTTCAGAAACAGACTTCCCACCAAGAGTCACGAGTTGACTGTTGGAGTGTTTCAAAGTCATCGGACTCTGAACTCTATTTGCAAAAGTATTATTGGGAAGATGGTGAGAGATGGAAGACCCTCTCTCTCTCTCTCTCTCTTTCTCTCTCTCTCTCTCTCTCTCTCTCTCTCACACACACACACACACACACACACACACACACACACACACACGCTTAATTCTAAGGTCCTCTCCTTCCTCAAATAACAACAGCCAACGTGGAATCTTCCCAAGAACAAAGACTAACAGTCACTGATTTTGCCCCAGATACTGTACTAAGTGGTACAACACGCTACCACACTCTTATTTCCTCTAGTTCCACACTAAATTCCAATGCCTGTGGGGACACCCTGGCCGCATCGCTGAGGAGCTCTCTTCCTTAATCACACACCACAGCTCGATGTCGCGCTAAGTTTCCTTTCTCCACTTTTCTCCCTCACCCCACCCCCTTCCCAGGTTACAACTCACCTGATGACACACAAGCACTCTGGGTGCAGCCTGAGTGTTTGCCCACACCTCCATGGGGAGGAGGCCTATACGCTCACAGTGTCCAATTCCCCCAACTACTTCCTTGGGGAGTGTTTTATTGATGTGGGAATAGGACAGACAGGAACCATAGATCTGCGTGCTAATTCCTGTCACCGTAAATAATACCTACCCCGTACTCTGCCTTTGCAGATATTCACCACATTGGTGAGAACATGCATTGTCATGTGCCCCAAGATGGTCTTTTTCTAGGTCTGTTACCCCAACCCTGCACGTAGGGCGGCCTCCATCCCCCTCCCTAGGATAAGCACCTGAATGCCTGGTTCTTCATTTCCCTCTGTCACTCTTCTCTCCTTAGCTCTTAGCCTCCTATTTGTATTTCTCAAATAAACAAAATGATTATCTCACGTGCCTTTTCTAACTGATTATAATGCTACATTAACACCACTATGAGAATCATTAAAGTTTCTAGGTTTCTCTAGGTCTGGGACAGTTTACTATTCAAATATTCCCTAAGGGAAAATATTTTTATCCCCTCAAGGAAATTTAGGAGAGGCATAATCAGTCTAATGTGGGAAAGAAAAATGAAACAGCTAATTTTTTCCTAATAGGTTGACGGAAGTTCTTAACAACTATATTTCTGAATATGACACATATCAGAGACCAATCTCCACTGACCTGCACCTTAAGTCATGTTTCTTTTTCCCTGTTACTAGGCAAAGCGCCTGTTATAGAATGAACTATGTCCCCAAAATTCGTATGTTGAACTCCTAGTACCACAGAACGTGACTGTCAATTTGGAGACAGAGCCTTTAAGAGGTAATTATGTTTTTTACAAAAGGTCATTACAGTTGGCTCTAACCCAATCTGACTGGTGTCTTTTTAAGCAGAGGAGATTAGGGCACACAAGAGACAACAGGCACACACACTCACAAAGGCCACGTGAGGACACAGCAAAAAGACATTCGTCTGTAAGCCAAGCAGACAGCAGCCTCCGGGAAAACCTAACCTGCCAAAGCGTTGATCTTGGACTTCTAGCCTCCAGAACTGTGAGAAAACAAATTACTGTTTAAGCCACGCTGTCTGTGGCTCAGGTGCACCTCGGAGATATTGTGCGCCTGGTTCCAGACCACTACAGTGAAGCGAATATCACAACAAAGTGAGTCACCAGTTTTTTGGTGTCCCAGTGCATGTAAAAGTCATATTTACCCTAGACTGTAGTCTATTGAGTGTGCAGTAGCATCATGTCTAAAGAAACAATGAACATACCTTAATGAAAAAATACTTTATTGCTAAAAAATGCCAGCAATCATCTAGGTCTTCAGTGAGTCATGGTAGTAACATCGAAGACTACTGATCACAGATCACCAGAACAAATCCTGTTTAATAATAATGAAAAAGTTGGAAATATTGCAAAAATTACCAAGATGTGACGGAGACACAAAGTAAGCACATGTTGGGAAAATGGTGCCAAGAGACTTGCTGGACACAGGGTTGCCACAAACCTTTGATTTGTAAAAAGTGCAGTATCTGCGAAGCACGGTAAAGCAGGGTATGCCCCTACTTTCATATAACAGCCCAAGCAAGCTAACAGAAGGCCTAAGAAAAAGAAAATACTCTTTCTAAAGCTTAGATCTTTTATAGATGTCTAACATGCAAAAAAAAAAGGCATGAATTGATATGACAGAAGTTGTACATTTTTTGGTCCTGATCAACCAATTCCAAGAAAGGGGCAAATATCCTCACTGAGAGGCACACTTTCTTCCTCTGGAACTCCAAGGTCATAGCAAGGAGTCTCATAAATGAAATGTTGTTCTCTTTCTTCTCTTTCCCAGAAGGATCATTTAAGTACACATTCTCTCCCTTTGATGAGACTTACTAAACCACTTTACACTCCAAACTCAAGCCCACAGCAGCTTTCTCCAAGGGTGCACATTCTTGAGCAATTCTCATTCAACTTTCTACTCTCGTATGCCAGTAACACCTTAGGACGGCTTTTCAAAATTGACTGGTACTCTTCAGGTAACAGATTTAATTATGTAAAACAGACGCTAAAAGTTCAACTTGAATTCTAGAATACTTGTAATCAATTTCCCTGGGAATAACTGAACCTTGGTTTTGTACAGAACTTCTCTATTGCAGCGAATTCCAAAGTTGTGTTACGTTTTGATAAATCCTAAAAGCCTCTTGTATTTTCCTAAGTTCGTATCCTTTACCTATTGCTATTATTATACTTAGCTTTTTTATCAATGTTCATAATGTTCACTCTTCTATTACTATTTGCCCTAAAACAATTTGTGCATATTTTTCTTTCATAACTCTTTAAATCCAAAAAGAAGGTATCTCTTTATAACTCCTTTAACATGCCAGCTTATTCTTAGACAACTTCAAATGCATGAGCTGCCGTTACCAACTTCCTTCAGTGAACTTCATCTCATCCGGCCATCAGCCAACCTCTACTCAAAATGAGCAGGTAATTGTCAAGCCCATAGCTGTCGGGACAGAGACACTGAAATATCCGTCCCTGGGATTATGAACTGCATTTAGTTTTTCCATTTTTAGCAGAACAAATGGGGAACTTGGGATAATCTCATCTATGTCACTTCAGAACTAGGCTTTAAATTGGGTCATCATTAACTTAGCCGTTTGTCTAAAAATTGCATGATGAATTTTAGTTTATATAAATTTTGACACAGAAGTCTAAAGTAAAAGTAAGATGGTATGATTGTTTCCCCCATAATAACATGAGAAATCCAATAATTTTAGCCGGAGTTCTTTCCACGCCTCTTGAGAATTTCACTCCTGCAACTTGGTATCTTCTAATATAAACTCTATTTCAGAATATTAAATTCAGAATTAAGAGAGGGGAAGAAGAATAGAGGGAGGAAGTGGGACTCTGTCCCTCAACAGCCATCACCACAGAGTGTGTAAGGTGGGAAACTCGCAAACAATAAAAACGACCCATCCCTAGCGTAAGATTGATATGTACTGCCCTAATATTTCTTTCTCTCAATAGGGGAATCCTATGATTAACACTAAGCTTAGCTTTATCAACATATCCAGTAAACTGAAGGGAGAGCAGAAAACTCTAGATTTTCTTTCACTTTTTATTTTATATTGGAGCATAGTTGATTAACAACGTTGTTAGTTTCAAGGTGTACAACAGTGATTCAGTTATACATATACACGTATCTATCCTTTTACAAATTCTTCTCCCATTTAGGTGGTTACCTAATATCGACCAGAGTTCCCTGTGCTCTACAGTAGATCCTTGTTGATTTTGATCTGAGTCCTTACAGGGAACGATGTGCAGAACTGCTCACCTATGAAGGTTGCCAAGAAGACCCTAATTACTGCTCACCAGGCAGCGTCTGCAGCTCCCTTTCAGAGAATCAGTGCTCTACACGTAGCAATCATGGGGACAGCCTGGGAGAGGAGGCTACCTGCTGTTATGGTCCTAGGAGACAGAGAGTCTCTTAAAGAGCAGGGGAGTCAAATATTTGTCCAGAGTAGACACCGATTGTAAAGTCTATAGGCAAATTATGAATGTGCTGTTTATGACGCCACCCACAAATCTGCTTTTCTTGTATTAGTCCTTTATTTGTTCCATTTCCCCAATTCAGTGGCAAACTTGGCAAGAGTGGGATTACGGCAGCCTTCTTTATGAGAATATCCCCTTTCTTAGGAGCTTTTAATGTCATGTAGTTATCGCTGGCTCCAGGCATTACTTCACTTCTCATTATTGTACTCTTTTTAAATGCCCTATTAAATGTCTCCTCTCCTGCCTCAATATTTATAGGCTGCAAATAATTATAGATTATTATGCTCTCCAAACTGGCCTAAAGTAACCGCTCAGCTATGATCTAATGCCTTTCAATAGTTGAGTGTCAATCACCTTCTTTGTCCATTAACTTTGAATGGATTTGGAAAACTATGAACTCACATAGGCATAAAGTGAAGGAAGTAGTCTGACATACCTAATTGGCCCAACATCTGTCTTTCGGTTTTAGTCTCCTTGCTTCTGGTAAAACTGAGGAGTTCATAGCCACCTGGGGAGCCCAGCCCTTTCAAACAATGAATTAAGACTTTGTTTTCATCAGTCAAGGCACTAAAGACTTGTAGGGATTGCTATAGTAATAAAGTGGTCCCTCTTTGAAATGTTACATATTTTGTCCTCCTAAGGATCCCACAGAACTCTATTTGCCAACAGGGCAGCTGCAGTGTCAAAGTGACACCAGCCCACTTACTTGGTCACAGCTGGGACTCTCGCAGAAACTGTCAAAGTACCAAGTTGTCAAGATAGTTGGAGAAGTTCCCTGCTGCTGCCATGTGTTCTTCTGCTCTAGTTTTCCAGCACAACCAACGTGTCAGCAATTCCCATCACACCTGAGATAGTAAGCTTGAAGTTACTCTTTTCCCTTTTCTATTTTCTATCATCCTGATAGACAAAGACCTGATACTATAATATAAGAGGCCTAGGGTAAATGTATTTGAAAAAATGCCTACCGCTTGGAATCTATTGGCTTTTTTAATCAGCTGTAATTAACTGAGGCTTGGGAAGGAGATTGTGAGGAATATCCCCGTCCTTCACAGATTTATCCTGGAACTGGGACCAGGAGGAAAACAGTGAATAGTGGCACCCAGGAGCTACGGCCACGTCACTGCAGGTTGCAAGGAAATGGCCCTGCCACTCGAGTGTTCAGTTTAGCTTTCCTCTCCCATTTTCCTAAAGGATACATTAAATACACATCAATTGAACTGATAGCTGCCAAGCTCATGACTGCTTTGCCTAGAAACAGCAGCGTAACTAGAACTGTTTAATTAAGTTGACTAAAATAGACTTTAGAAATTATTGCATCCAATCCTTTCACTTTATGGAGTTGAAAAGCTGAAACCAAGGAGGGATGTCCTGAGGTTACATCATGAATTCATGCCGGAGGCAGGACTAAAAGACTAGAGCTTTGTTTTTCCCCTATAATCCATACTCAATTTTGTTACATAACTGAATCACACGCTTCCCACAAAAAATAACTTTCTGTTACAGCACCACAGAACTGTAAAGCTTCTGTGATGTCTTTTTTTCTCTTCTTTTTGTTTTGTTTTAAAGGACACATAAAAAATTGTAAATGCAGAAACGTGTTTGCAAAATATCTCTTGAGGCTCACCAAAAACTAAATAAATAAAGATGAGTTACTGTGAAGACGATCTCTGTCTCCCCTAAAATGTGTTTCAGGCTTGGGACTCTGACAGGTTTTATGGGTGTGGATGGTGAGATTAGATGGATAGCACCTTGACTCTTTCCAACTGTAGGAATTTCTGACGGATCCAAACAATATACGCAAGAGAAGGAAAGTTGCAGGTATCATCATAGGGGAAATTGTCAAATGCCTCATAGCTGTTTGCAAAACTTCTGCAATCTATCTTATGACAGCTAACCATATTTACCTCTCCTACAGCTTGTTATATTACAGGAGAAGAGGTCAAAATCTCTCTGCGATGGAACTTAGGTTCGAGTGAATTGTGCGTGAGATTGCCACTTGAACCTTTAATAGTCAAATTGAGCTCTCAATCTAGAACCCAAGAGGAAAGGCATCATTGATTCTTTCATTGTTGCTCTTTTTTCGTGTATCCTTCCTTTTATTATAAACATTTTCATACTCAAATAAGCAGAAGATGGGCTCAATAAAGGATTCAAGAGTCAAAAGTATCCCCACTCCCAATATTCCATTCATTCTGTAATTGATCTCAAACTTTAGAGACTGTTCAAAGCTTCCCCCTTAGAGTACACATATAAAATATTGAAAACCGACACATTGTCAAGGGTTTACAGTAAAGACATTTTGAAGCTTAAAAGGAACAATGACCTTTGTATACCTGAGATCCAAACATCCATAACAATTTTTAATGTTTTGAAAGCAGAAAATCCTTCAGTCAGACTGAAATGAACCCAAACTTGGCAAGCTAATAGCCAAATTGCTTCTCCTCTGGATGCTGCACAGCTGAAAAGTGACAAGATTTTAAAAGCTCTGCACCAGGTATCGAACTATATAGCAAAAGCTGATTGTTTTGTTTCATTCACAGCTAAATGGTTCTCTTAAAATATGTATTAGAAGTCATTTCAAGCTGTCCTGTAATTTGCTTGGTCTTCTCATTTGTAAGCAATCAGGGGAAATCTGTTTTTCTGACAGTCCCGCAATCTGCTATCACAGGCAGAATTTTCTTGGCAAAGGTATTTCCTGTATTCTCTGTAGGACTCTTTGGGGCAAGCCTGAAATGTTTAACTTTGGCTTCCCAAGGTGAACTGTATCTCCGGGTGTATCAACTCGTGATTTCCAAGTATGCAGAGTGTCATGTTAGGCACTCAAAGATATAGACTAACACATCCTCTCAAGCCAACTTGCTACTCGTGCTCTGCTTTTCGTGTACACACAGCCTTATTGATCTGTGTAATGACACATATATTTAGGACTCCTGAAGCAGGTGGGTTGCTTCAGCATTTTGACCCTGAGGATATTTTGATTCTGAAGATGTTCTTATTCTAACAGGCATCTGAGAACGTGGCTGCTAGCTTTGACCTTTCCTGTGTCCGTGCCTGTGTGTACATGGATCTACTGATTTTCACTGTCCTCTTGATTCATCTTTGTCTTTCCTCTATCCCTAGTACAGGAACAGAGAAACTGTTCAACAAAATGTGAACATATATACAGGCTTACCGTGTTCTAGTGCGCTTTGCTTTGTTGTGCTTTGTAGTATTGTGGGGTTTTTTTTTTTTTTTTTTTTTTTTTTCAAATTGAAAGTTTATGGCCACCCTGCATCACGCAAGTCTATCGGCACCATTTTTCCAACAGCATTTGCTTAACTTCATGTCTTTGTGTCACATTTTGGTAATTCTTACAATATTTCAAACCTTTTTCATTCCTGTTATTTTTGTCATGGTGACCTGTGATCAGTGGCCTTTGATGTTACTATTGCAATCGTTCTGGACAAATGTGTGTGTTCTGACTGCTCCACGAACCCGTCATCCCCCATCTCTCTCCCTCTCCTTGGGCCTCCCTATTCCCTGAGACACAACAGCATTGAAATTTGGCCAGTTAATAACCCTACACTTATCCCTGAGTGTTCAAGGGAAAGGAAGAGTCGCACATCTCTCACTTTAAAACAAAAGCTAGAAATGCTTAAGCTTAGTGAAGAAGGCATGTCGAAAACAGATAGGCTGGAAGCTAGGCCTCTTGGACCGAACAGTTAGCCCCGTTGTGAAAACAAAGCAAAAGTTCTTGAAGGAAATTAAAAGTGCCATTCCAGTAAAAACACAAATGATAAGAAAGCAAAACAGGTTTATTGCTGACATGGAGAAAGTTTTATCGGTCTGAAGAGAAGACCAAACCAGCCACAACATTCCCTTAAAGCAAAGCCTAATCCAGAGCAAAGCCCTAACTCTCAATTCTATGACCTGAGAGAGGTGGGGAAGCTGCAGAAGAAAAGTGTGAGGCTAGCAGAGGTTGGTTCATGAGTTAAGGAAAGAAACTGCTACATAACACCGAAGTGTAAGGCGAAGCAGCAAGTGCTGATGGAGAAGCTGCAGCAAGTTACCCAGAAGATCTCAATGAGATAATTAATGAAAGTCACTACACTAAACAACAGATTCTCAATGTAGATGAAACAGCCTTATATTGGGAAAAATTGCCATCTAAGAATCTCATAGCTCAAGAGAATTCAACGCCTGGCTTGAAAGCTTCAAAGGACAGGTTGACTCTCTCATCAGGGGTTAGGGTAGCTGGTGACTTTAAGTTGAAGCCACTGCTCATTGACCACCTGAAAAGCCCAGGGTCCTTAAGAATTACCCTATATCTGCTCTGCCTGTGCTCTCTAAATGGAACAACGAAGCCTAGATAACAGCACATTTATTTACAACATGGTTAACTGAATATTTTAAGCCCACTGTTGACATCTACTGCTCAGAAAAAAAGATTACTTTCAAAATATTACTGCTCCGTGACAATGCACCTGGTCACCCAAGAGCTCTGATGGAGAGGTACAATGAGATTTATGTTGTTTTCATGCCTGCTAACACAATGTCCGTTCTGCAGCCCACGTTTCAAGGAGTAATTTCAACTTTCAAGTCTCATTATTTAAGAAATATATTTTGTAAGGCTACAGCTGCATAGATTGTGATTACTCTTATGGATCTGGACAGAGTAAATTGAAAACCTTCCAGAAAGAATTCACCATTCTAGATGCCATCAAGAACATTTGTGATTCATGGGAAAAGGCCAAAATACCAACGTCAACAGGGGTCTGCAAGAAGTTGATTCCAACCTGCGGATGACTGAGGGGTTCAAGACTTCAGTGGAGGAAGTAACTGCAGATTTGGTAGAAATAGCAAGAGAATTAGAAGCGGAGCCTGAAGATGTGACTGAATTGCAGCAATTTCATGATAAAAGCTTAACAGATGAGGGGTTGCTTCTTATGGATGAGCAAAACGGGGTTTCTTGAGGTGGGATCCACTCCTGATATAGATGCTTTGAAGACTGTTGAAATGACAACAAAGGATTTAGAATATTATATAGGGCATCCCTGGTGGCGCAGTGGTTGAGAGTCCGCCTGCCAATGCAGAGGACGCGGGTTCGTGCCCCGGTCCGGGAAGATCCCACATGCCGCGGAGCGGCTGGGCCCGTGAGCCATGGCCGCTGAGCCTGCGCGTCTGGAGCCTGTGCTCCGCAATGGGAGAGGCCACAACAGTGAGAGGCCCGCATAGCGCAAAAAAAATTTTTTTAATAATATTATATAAACTTAGCTGATAAAACAGCAGCAGAATTTGAGAGGTTTGACTCCGATTTTGAAAGAAGTTCTACTGTGGGTAAAATGGTACCAAAACAGCATTGCACACTCAGAGAAATTGTTCGTGAAAGACAAAGTCAACTGATGCAGCTAACTCCACCGTGGTCTTACTTTAAGAAACTGTCACAGTCACCCCAACCTTGAGCAGCCACCACCCTGACCAGTCAGCAGCCATCAACACTGAGGCCAGACCCTCCACCAGCAAAAAGACTAGAACCCGCTAAAGCCTCAGATGATAGTTAGCATTCTTTAGCAATAATTTTTTTATTTAAGGTATGTACATTTTTTAGATATGTTATTGCACACTTAATAGACTAGTCCAGTGTAAATGTAACTTTTGTATGCACTGGAAAACCAAAAAAAAATGGTGACTCACTTTATCGTGACCCTTGCTTTATTGCAGGGGTCTGGAACCAGACCTGCAATATCTCTGAGGTCTGCCTCCATGACAAAAAGTAAACAGCATGATATCAAGTTGGTCACCTTATAAATAATATTTTTTCTACTTTATCATCATTTGAATATTCCTGGTCCCACAGAAAACAGGTAGTGGAACTGTGGTTTGAAGATAGGTCTGTGTGCTTCCAAAGATCAAGCTCTTAACCTCTGTGTTATAATTTTCTAGATGAAGTGTTGTGTAAAATATCATTTAGAAGAAAACATGAACACTTTGCTCCTGGAATCAGAATGATAAATGATCTGTATAGTCCTTAAGGGACCACAAGTTTGTCCCCACAAATCTGAGATGCTCAGAGGAGGACAGGAGTGGACAACCATATCAAATCCCTATCAAGACAAGGGACACTGAAGACCTACCCAGAATAGAAGAGCTGGCTGACTGGTACCCAGGAGATAGAGATTTCCTGAGGCTTTTCTTCCTTCCTTCATCCTAAAGAGTGACAAACAGCTTCAACTTTTTCTCAGGGTAATTAACTGTTTTTTCCATTACAAAGGGGGACAGAATCCAGGATTGCCTTTTTAAAACATTCCTTCTCAAACTGTAGATATGTGTCAGAAGAAAGTAATATGCACTATATGAGGTGGACCTGTGGGTGTGGTTTTACTGTTTGTACAGCCCTGAATTCTATCATCTGTTTTGCATTTCTAGAAACCGAATCTACTGAGCTTAACTGGTTAACTTTTGTGATATAATAAAGAATATATCATCCCAGGTTCGTAGCACAGAGCTTCATAAACCCTTGGAATTTCCTGAGTGACAGAAGTGTCTTTGCTATGTTAATGAAGTGATCCTTGGTGGGTCCCTAGATAGCTCAGAGTAGGGGCTGCTCAGCAGAAAGACCAACAACCACCAGTGATCAGAGGATTGGAACTTTGGGCCAGCCAGATCTCCAGGGAGAGATTGGAGGAGGGCTCAGGGAGGTCAGAGATCAAATTTGATCATGCAGCCAATGAATTAATCAATCACAGCTACAAAGTGAAAACACTAGTAAAATACCTGGACACCAAGACTCAAAGGCTTCCTAGTTGGTCAACACATTAATGTGCTTGGACGGTTATTCATCTTAATTCCACTAGGAGAGAGCATAAAAGTTTTGTGTTTCCCTTCTACTCCCCAGACCTTACCCTAAGCATCTCTTCCATATGGCTGTTCTTGAGTTCTATCCTTTATAGTAGAACTATAATCGAAAGTGCAGGGCTTTTAGTGAGTTATGTTAGTCATTTAGCAAATTATTGAACCTAAGAGGGAAACTGAGGGGGTCATGGGACTCCAGAATTTATAGCCTGTCAGTCAGAAATGTGGGTGGGATTTGAGACTTGCCATTGGTGTCTGAAGTGGGGGCAGTCTTGTGGAAGAATTTGCTTTTAACTTATGTGGTCTATGCTAACTTTAGGAATTACAGAAGCCCAGTTGGTATCAGAGAATTAATGTCAAAACAATAAATTCAAAACTCAGACACATCCAAAGAGCACTAGTAAACAGATACTGAATGATAAGTTAAGTATATTAACTTATTACTCAAGTTCATGGTTCCCCCAACCTCCAATATAGTTACATCTCAATTCCTGGTTAAATCAGTTTTTAGTGTTTTCATTTTTTATAACTATGTAATTATTGATCATAGCTGAGTCAAGTACAATGACTACATTTCCTTTCTCATAGAATTTTTTTTCACTTTTTCTAGAGTCAATATGCCTCATTTTTAGAGTCTGTTCTGTCTTTGTACTTCTGGCTAAGTCCTTGCCTATCCTGCCATAGTTCTGTAGCACTCCCCTCAATATGGTTTTTCCACACAATCAGATCTGTGGAACTCTGCTCTAGTCTAAACTTCCTGCTTCCTTTCTAGCCTCTGAAGAGCTGTCATTTTGGACAAAACCTTCACCTTTACCCATGGTCATTCCTTTTTTTTTTCTTTTTAACTCCAAGTCTTTGCTGTTTTCTTCATTTGATGGCTCACATTCTCCAGCAACTTCCTTAAAAAAGGGTATACTACGTGGAAGAAAAGTTTAAGCTTCGCGTAATAAAAATAATCTTATGCCACCCCCATACTTGGTGTCTCCTTTGCCTGGTATGCAATTATAGATTGTATATTACTTTCTCCTGGCATTCTGACAGTATTTCCCACTGTCTTGAGCCTTCGATAGTATATCTCTTGGATTGGTCCTTTAATGTTTTCTTAATTGTCTTTCATTTTTGTACGTTTTTCTAATTTGAGATTTACTCAGTTTTTTCTTGCTCAGTTTTATTCATGGTTTTAAAAATATTAACTAGCAGTTTAATTTGGAAGAGCTCTCTCTTAATCTGATTGTTCATTTGGATGGCATCCAGGTCCTACTTAATGGATGCAATATCTTCTCTTACCAAATAGATACCAAGACAAATTACAGGACTTTTTCTTTAAGAAAATAAAGAAACTCCACCATCCTTTATTAGTTTCTTAAACCCTCCCTATATCTCTAAATATTCCCTTCTTTTCATTCTTTTCCATGACCTCAGAGGCTGTTATCTGTCCTGCCACACTAGCCAAGAAAAGCTGTAAACCTTCTCTCTTCCATATTTTCCAGACCCAGTACACTAAAAATATATATTGACTCAAATCAGTTAAATCACAAGGCAAATTTCCTTTGGCAAAAGTTATTTCACCTGTAAACCTAAAACGCACAGTGCATTATGTGCATTTTTTTGGAAAGAGGTGCCGTAGCTCCCATCAGGGTCTCAAAAGGATTTATAATCTAAATATACTTAGAAATGACTCTCTTTAACATTGAATTTATCTTCCTGAGATGTTACATCTGACATTGTGGTAGCTGATACCTGGTGGCAAAAATATAGTATGTAATGAAAGTATCACAATTTTTTTCTGAGATGCTGATTTTATTTTACAGATAAAAAAGGCTTTGACTTTTATGTTTTCTTAGAAGTGTTACGCTAAAAAATAAATTTTAAGTAACACTGCTTGCATAGTAATAATATTATCACTAAGTAAAATTTAATTGGACCAAAATTTCACTAAATTTTATTTTATTAGATCCATTTTAATATTTCCAAAATGGCATTATGCATGTTGCCAAGTATTTTATTCTTTGTTTAAAAACTGCATCTCCTTTTCCAGAGGTTTGTATGCCTGTAGTTTTAGGTATATGCAGAAATTTTAATGGGGACACAAAGCTTTTATGTTTAAATCACAGATTTTCCAGATATTGCTTCACCCTTTTCAATTATTCTTAAACATACAAAAAGAAAAGATTTCAGTAATTATACTTGAATATTTATAAATCATTGGCAGCATGTAACAAGTCAAAAGAAAAATACTGAAGGGCTAAGTTTTTGCCCAGGATAATTAGAGTAGCGTCTCACTATACAAAACAGCATGAAACAAAATTCGAAACTAATGGATGAAGTCTCACGAGCATATTGTTTTTAATAATTGAACAGGAAAACAGATATTCAAGATTTTTCAAAGCGACATTAGTAAAAAGCTACTGAAAAGGCAATATTTCCTTTTGCAGAACTGACTTAATTTTCTCCCTGTCTTGCTGTGCCTAATATCTTCCATAATTGTTGAAGGCATGCAATTTATACTGAGTGATGGGGTAACTTACATATTAGAATAAAGGCTGATTCCTTCTCAAACTTACAAAGCTAAGAACAAAATAGAGAATTAGATGTTTCTGGATATGTGGAAACTAATCATTATATAATATACTGTAGCATTTATGATTGCTTTTTTTAATTACATGTTAAAATATTTTACGATTTTAGCTGATACTTTATTTTCAGCCTGCATTCATGTACCAGCCATGTTGCAGTGTGTTTCTTATGCCTTCCCAGATTTTATCAAGACCCAATTCTAGCAGTTCATTCCCTGATGTCTTTCCACAGCTCTCCAGTCTAGCTATTCTACCCGACCTTCCCTTGAAACCACAGCTTTTGCTGTTTATGTCATTCATCTGTTAACTCTGTCAAGTATCTGTCTGGTGGTAAAATCATCACTTGTGATGACGGTGCAGGCATGACCTGATAAAGAGGACGTTAAAGGAGAAAGTCTATGCGACTGGACATTTCATTAGAGAATCAACCCTCTCATTTAATAACTATGTAACTTGGGCAAGTCACTGGATTTCTTTGAATTTCAATTTGCTAGTTTGTCAGGGAGGAGGGTCCCACCTGAACTTTCTTTTTTTAACGTTTTTCTTGGAGTATAATTGCTTTACAATGGTGTGTTAGTTTCTGCTTTATAACTAAGCAAATCAGTTATACATATACATATGTCCCCATATCTCTTCCCTCTTGCATCTCCCTCCCTCCCACCCTCCTATCCCACCTCTCCAGGTGGTCACAAAGCACCGAGCTGATCTCCCTTGCTATGCGGCTGCTTCCCACTAGCTATCTATGTTACATTAGATGGTGTATATATGTCCACGCCACTCTCTCACTTCGTCCCAGCTTACCCTTCCCCCTCCCCGTGTCCTCAAGTCCATTCTCTACATCTGCGTCTTTATTCCTGTCCTGCCCCTAGGTTCGTCAGAACCTGTTTTTTTTTTTAGATTCCACGTATATGTGTTAGCATACAGTATTTGGTTTCCTCTTTCTGACTTACTTCACCCTGTATGACAGACTCTAGGTCCATCCACCTCATTACAAATAACTCAACTTCGTTTCTTTTTATGACTGAGTAATATTCCATTGTATGTATGTGCCACCTCTCCTTTATCCATTCATCTGTTGATGGACACTTAGGTCACTTCCATGTCCTGGCTACTGTAAATAGTACTGCAGTGAACATTGTGGTACATGGCTCTTTTTGAATTATGGTTTTCTCAGGGTATATGCCCAGTAGTGGGATTGCTGGGTCAATGCCTTATCTTTTGACAAGGAGCCATCAGGGTCATTTCCTCACCAAAGCTGTCAACTGGGATCCCATACTTTGCCACTGTAGCATCCTCAGGATAACACATATCTTTCCTTCATGCTCAGGCCTAAAAACAGTCATGGAGCATTCTACAGATCCTCTTTTCTTCCTACTTCTACCTCCTTAGGAATTAAATTAAGACTGTTATGTTAAGACAAATCTTAATGTCTTAAGACACAAATGGAATGTTCTGCTTAACTGTCATTCTCATTGATGGCATAAATTCTTCTTAAGAGGACCTATGAAAAACAAACTTCGAGAACTTACTCATATGAGTATAAAATCAAACTTATAAATATGAGACAAATATAAGAAGTCATGTTCACAATGGACTTATCCTTTCCTGGCTGCGTGTCACCTCTTTATCTGTCTTACACAATTCTTTTTCAGTTTCTTAAAATTATCAGTATTTGAGACTTCCATAAGCACTAAACACCTTCAAGGTAAATTTCTGAGCAGAGTAACTTAGAATGGGATGTCTAACAGATTGGTAATTTTGTTGAACATAAGTTGAACAATTCACCTCAAAGCGGTATATTAACAGTTAATATTTGACTGAGTGACCACTAATTATCAGGTAAATACATTATCTCATTTAAACCTTAAAATTATGCCATGAAGTAGACGTCACTGTATGTCTACTATACACCGAGAATAATGAGGCTTAAGGATGTGAAATAATGTCCATTAGTAGAGGCAGGACTTGAGCCCAGTCCTGAGTCCACCCACAGGCGCTGTAACCACTATACTTCACAAAGAGGGGTCACATTATACAAATGAGAAACGTTACCAAGTTGATTTTCCTAACCAGCATTGTAGCTGAGTAATTCCTTTCCTGTGTGAATGCCATTCCAAACCCGGGGCTTACCCATATTTGTGATGTATCTAGTAGCCCTCCTTCATGGTATAGGAAAAAATTAACAAATTGTTAGAGTTCACTCAAAACATATAAAGTTGCAAATTATATTTAGAATAATTAGTAACATAAAACCAAAGGCGATACAACCTTAACCTGTTTCTCATCCTCAAGGTTTCACTTTACATGTAATTATCTCTTTTCAGGGAAAAGTGATTTCTGAAGAATGTTCAGACTGTATGCATGCTGAAAGTCAGCCTCAGTCATCCTCTGCTGTAACTGTCTGTAAAGGGCAAGATTATCGCTTTCCCTTCTATCAGGAGTCAGATCTGGTTTCTGTTCTCCCTCTGCTCTACAGAGCTGCTTGTCTCGGGGAACTCAGGGAGCCCCTCTCTAAGCCGAGCGGTTCAAATCTGCAAAGCGGAATGAGCCTTACATAGTCTATCACCTAAGAAGAGATTTAAAGATCAAATAAAAATATGTCTGAAAAGTTAGGTGGAAAAATAAGTAGCTAGTCATTTACAAATATAAAAACATTCCATCTTAAAGTCAGCAGCTCAGAGTCGTGAGAGCATCCTTGCGGATAATCTGCCACACCAAAGCACACTGTCTCTGTCAAGAAATTAATCACGCTGCTTTTAACAGGAAGGCTTGCTTATTCCTAGGGCAACTGAATTTAAGCCTTTCTCACATGCTATTGTCAAGATGCTTTTCTAATTTTCTGTAATTTTCTTTGCTTTTACTATACGTGTAAGAACTAGCTTACAATTGAAAACATAAGCTGTATGAAAGTAGGGACTTTGTTGCTTTCTATTTACTGATGTATCTGTAGCGACTAGAGAAGTATCTGCCCCATGGTAGCTCAAAAATATTGCTGAATTTACTTAGCAAAATGTAACGCAATTCAGTGCTGATTTCCAAGGAAAGTCAAGTACACGTGTATCGTACTGCATGCTAGATACAGTGCTAGATGAGTTATGTACACTGCTTCATACAAGTATTACGAAATCCTAAGAAGAAGGTAACCTTTAGGGGAAAAAAATTACTCCATGTTTCCATGTTATGTAACTTCCAGAGTCACTTTTTAAGAGCTGAAATAATGAGTAATTATAATAGCTGCCATTTATCGAATATTCCAAAGTAGATGCTTTTACAAATATCTATAGTAAACACACCAAGAAGGCATTATTGTTATTTTAAAGATAAGGAAATCAAGACACAGCTTAGAGGCAATGACCAAGAAATCCCCATCGTTCATTCCCTGGCATCAATCTAGCACTTTCTGAATCTCTCAGGGTCCTAGGTCACCTCTTCCACCTGCTATAATGATCTTTTCACATCCCTCTTCAAGTCCACGTGAGGCCTGGGAACGGAGAGAAACTCACTGAATTTTTTTGACTGAAGAAAGTTTTATCCAATAACGTGAGAACCCCAAAACAACTAAGGTTATGATCCCTGTCATTCTAGTGGGATAAAAAGATCATTAAAGAGTGTTCAGGGGCTCCCCTGGCGGCGCAGTGGTTGAGAGTCCGCCTGCCGATGCAGGGGACGCGGGTTCGTGCCCCGGTCCGCGAGGATCCCACGTGCCGCGGAGCGGCTGGGCCCGTGAGTCATGGCCGCTCAGCCTGCGCGTCCGGAGCCTGTGCTCCGCAGCGGGAGAGGCCACAACAGTGAGAGGCCCACATACCGCAAAAAAAAAAAAAAAAGAGTGTTCAGGACTTCCTCAAATATCGAGAGGCTTACAAAGTGAAAGGGCTCTGTGATGAGACACATTTCAAAGATGATGAGAAAACAAATTTCTGAGCAGGACCTCTCAGCGCCATTGTTTAATATGCAGTATAATTCCTGTAAAAACTTAACCAGCTTTTCTCCAAATTTATTTCACTGGAGAGACTCCTTTTAGAGTACTCATCATTTAGCTTAGTATATGATGGATTCCAGTGTCTAGCTACATATTTGTAGTAATTTTTGTTAAAATTTTTAAAATTTTTCTTGGCCACACCATGTGGCATGTGGGATCTTAGTTCCCCAACCAGGGATCAAACTCACACCCCCTGCAGTGGGGAGTCTGAACCACTGGACCACCAGGGAAGTCCCTGTAATTTTTTTTTTAATACAAAAATGTTTTTCCCCAATAAAAGGTATCAACCAAACACTGTGTGATGAAATTGGAGGGCGTCTTGTCACCTCTCTGGCATTTTGATAGCAGGGGTCTAAACATCATTGCTTATTTTTTAAATGTCTCAAGTGAATATAAAGTTTTTTAAAAAATAAAACTTAATGAAAAATAAACTCTTGAGTTTAACACCACAGGAAATAATTGATTAGCACCCAAATATAGTATTTGTAAAAACTATCTCCCTGCAAATACTTGCATTGCTAATAAATTTCCTACTTAAAATCTGTATTAAATATATAAAGGTAATATGTTCCTGCTGAGAAATAATTTCCTAATGAGTGACTAAGTCACAGAACCTATTTAGCAGAGTTATTATAGTTATTACTAATAAAAGTAGCCTCTCATTTAAATGTGGAGAAGCTGCAATGATTCCAGTACCAATTATACATTATCCCTAAATTACATATTAAAATTTGGTGGAATTATGCCACAATGTAATCAGAAGGAATCATGAGGTGAGCAATTTTCAAAAGCTCAATTTAATTCAACATCTCTTTAACTATATCTTCCAAGATAATAATTACATTGAGCAACTCGTTTGATTGAAGCGGGGGGAAAAAAACATACTGTTTCATTGACCACCATTTTACATACCTGTTTGAACGGTACTGCACAGGATACAATTTATAATAAGTCCAATTATGAGGACAGCAGCACCATGGGTATTTCTTTAATTCTACTAGAAGTAATATAAAAAGCCAAAGGGACTTCTTTCTAGAACTCGGTGTCACAGAAGACATATGTACGTCTGTGTTTTTCACGGCAGTTGGTGTATTGGTTGATCAAAAAGATTATGGGCTGTTGAGCAGAACAAAGGATTGAATATCCAAATTTGTCCCTTACAATCTCTGTGACATCAGGCATGGTGCTTAGCTGGTAGTGCCTCTTTACATCTAAAACAAGAATTATGAGCTGTCTTTACAGAATTATTGAGAGACTTAAATGGTATACATATATATCACACACACACCATACATACCACATACAGACGTGTAATACAGTGTTAGGCGACAATTCTCCATGGGTCTGTCCATTTTCACACACCCTGTGACAGCTTTTATTCCAGACTATCTTTTGAAGAATGTCTGTAGAGCAAACAGCCTTGAAAAATAGAGTATTTCCCTCTAGGATGGAGGACACGTGTCTCCTGATGACCAGAGTAAAAATGCAGCCTCCCTTCAGGGCAAAGGATCGGTGGGTTGGTGAGTGGCCCCTTATAACGCTGGGAATTTCCTAAGCTTGGTTCTCTTCAGGGTGGCACAGAGGGACGGCACAGCCTCCCCCTGAGTCTGCCAAGTATCACCATCACCACCGCATGGAATCGGAGGTCAGGGGGAACCCAAGGATAGGTGATGCTCAGGCAGCTCGCTGTGCCCTAAGTAATAACATCCTGTTTCTCTCCCCCAGCAGTCTTGTGTATTCATCCCACGCCTAGGAAACAGTGGTAGGCTACTTGTTTACTGTAAGAAGGGTGACATTTCAACCCCTTCGCAATTCTTGACACCCAGCATGAATGCAGGCACTTAACACAGAAGGTCTCATTTCACATCATTTTAAATTATGCGGGTTTTTTTTAATAGTGGCATGTAATTAGTGAAGATATCCATGGTCTCACTTTGTGTGCAAACTTTATATTGTCGGGGAAGCATTTGTTAAATAAATGCTACTGCCACGTATTTGTCTAATAAGCACTGCCTAACCTCTCTTATCTCCTCGTTAGGTCTTTCCTTCACTTAATCAACAAT
Organism: Aethalodelphis obliquidens; assembly: GCF_003676395.1. Classification (NCBI taxonomy): domain Eukaryota; kingdom Metazoa; phylum Chordata; class Mammalia; order Artiodactyla; family Delphinidae; genus Aethalodelphis; species Aethalodelphis obliquidens. The sequence goes on from NW_020837968.1 coordinate 9,716,623, forward strand.
GTGGGTAGAAAAGACTTGGAGAGAAAGTTCAGGCACTTGATTTAACCAGGAATCTGGGTCACTTCATATTGTTGTAAAGCAAGAAAACTGGGGGATGAAAACCCCACCAGCACGCACTCCACTGACTAATTGAGCAAAATACGCAGATCTGCCGTCAACGGGCCATTCTGATGAAGGAAGTGTTTGGGGTACCTTTTGCTTTAAAGACAATCAGGACACTAGTATTTGGAAACAATATATAAATATAGGTGAATATTTTAAGTGGGCCCTTCTTTCAGGAATTTATGCAATTATGAATGGAAGCCTTCTATTTCCTGATATTATAATAACCAGTATTATTATCACTACCATTTTAAAATAAATTTAAAGGGAAAACAGTCCACATATAATTCTCCTTCAAGTAATATTTTCTTCCTGTTTTTTGTTTTCTGTTTAAAAACAGCAAACGGCAGAATCCCCCTCTTCATTCCTCCATCTATTTCACAGCCCGGAGTAGAGACTCACATCAGAGTGCAGTAATTCTTTCATTCAAGCGTAAGCGATGCCACACTGCCAGTCAGAATGGCCATCATTAAAAAGTCTACAAATAACAAATGCTGGAGAGGGTGTGGAGAAAAGGGAAGCCTCCCTGCACTGTTGGTGGGAATGTAAGTTGGTGCAGCCACTGTGGAAGACAGTAAGGAGGTTCCTCAGAAAACTAAAAATAGAACTACCATATGTTCCTGCAATCCCACTCCTGGGCATATATCCACACAAAACTCTAATTCAAAAAGATACATGCACCCCTATGTTCGTAGCAGCCACAACAGCCAAGACATAGGAACAACCGAAATGTCCATCAACACATGAATGGATAAAGAAGATGTGGTACATATATACAATGGAATATTACTCAGCCATAAAAAAGAATGAAACAATGCCATTTGCAGCAACATGGATGGACCTAGAGATCATACTAAGTGAAGTCAGACAAAGAAAGGGAAATACCATATGATATCACTTATATGTGGAATCTAAAATATGACACAAATGAAACTACCTATGAGACAGAAACAGACTCACAGACATAGAGAATAGATTCACGGTTGCCAAGGGGGAAGGGGTGGGGGAGGGATGGAGTGGGAGTTTGGGATTAGCAGATGCAAACTGGTATATGTAGAACGGATAAACAACAAGGTCCTACTGTATAGCACAGGGAACTATAGTCAATACCCTGTGATAAACCACAATGGAAAAAAATATGAAAAATATTATATTATTATATATATATATATAAATGAGTCATCTTGCTGTACAGCAGTAATTAACACCACTGTAAATCAACTAAACTTCAATTTTAAAAAGAAAGTGTAAGTGATGCTGTCTTTTTTCGGTTAAGGGCTGCCTTTGCCAGGAAACAGAACAGGATTGGGCTGTACCACACCCCAGTAGAAAAGGAACAGTAAGCACACCCTGCTGCCCGCCGCTGTCTACCCGAAAAATAAAGCTGCCTCTTTAATACCTAAATTATCACTTACTACCCTTTCCCCTATGCATCACAAAAAATGATTAGAAGATCCAAAGATAATTTTGAAGATAATGTGTTAAGGTTCAATGGAAAGATAAGACCCAAAATTCACTCTAGCAACTTTCTGAATTTTTCTCTGAATTAAAGTTGAGGGAGCTCACGGATGAAACTTAAGAAATTAAGAGTAAATCACAAGTTCAGCACCGACGCGAACCACCCTTCATTAGGACGTCGGGACTGTGCACCATGACACCTGTGTGCTGCTTCATTACAGAACCTTTACAACAATCATTCAAAGCTGACCTTGCCTTTCTAAAGGACCTTTTGCTTATCTTAACTGGAACAAAGGAGGACAAGTTGGTGACAACTAGCAAACTCTTTGACAGGGAGCTGCTTTGAAAAGCAGCAAAATAATAAGTTTGACTCATCATCAGTCTTTCTCTCCACATGATTATTCTCAATAGTCACAGTAAACTCATTTGATTTTTTGTTTGTTTGTTTTGCAAGTAATTGATTTGGAAATGGATATTTCAGCCAGTCAAAATGAGAGGGAATCTAGAGGAGGGGGGTTTCCAGGAATGAATTCCTCATTCTTAAATTAGTAAGTTAACAGACATTGAGAAAAGGTCTTTTTCTTCCAGCTGTAGTCACTGTTTGCCTGTGATGCTGAGCACAGCTGAAGTATCTTGAGATCATGGGTCAGAGTAAAATCCACAGGCCAAGGAAGTCAAAGCGGAGATGGGGAAAAGTCTGGGTCCTTAGCTGTTAAATTAACCAAACTGCCTGACCAACGAACTTTTCATAATGTGCTATTTCTTTTTGTTTAAACCAGTTTGAGTCTTCCAGATGAAAATACCATTGACAATATGCTATCCAGGGACCCCCTGATGTCTGCACACAAATTTCCAATAATGTTACAGAGAAAACTGAGATGGAAGTTGATTAGAAAAGATTAAAGGCTTACTTCCATTCTGAGATTCTCTGCTTAATGTATAATTCTATGTGTATCACTATTTTTAATGAGTGGAGTTAACTATATAAAAGAAAAAACTACCTTGTTGAGCATATACCATATAGGAACTTAATATCTACTCTTACTTAATTCTCACAACAATTTCATAAGGTAGGTTTTGTTGATCCCATTTTACAGATTAGGAAAAAAGTTAAAAGAATTCAAGCAACTTGCCCAAGATCACATAGTTAAACAGGTGAAAGAGGCAGGATTTAACCACGGCTGGCCTTTCTCCAACATTTTTGCTTTTTTCCAGTATAACATCCAAAGATATTCTACCTCTGTAGTATCCAGACAGCTAGATGCATAAACGAGAATGAGGTTAACAAAGACTTTATAAATAAAATGTGTGAACCAAGTTTGTGCTTTGCATATTGATTTTGCCTCAAGAGGGATGGCCCTCAACTGAGCTCTTACGAAAATGGAATAATCAGTTATTTTCTAGTGTTATGTGGCATTTTATACACACATTTGAAGATAAAATGTTGTGCGTTTGGAGCAACAGTCACACTGCATGGTGATTCTAAACACAAGTTAAAAAAATTCAAATGGGGGGCTTCCCTGGGGGCGCAGTGGTTGAGAGTCCGCCTGCCGATGTGGGGTTCGTGGGTTCGTGCCCCAGTCCGGGAGGATCCCACATGCCGCGGAGCGGCTGGGCCCGTGAGCCATGGCCACTGAGCCTGCGCGTCCGGAGCCTGTGCTCCGCAACGGGAGAGGCCACGACAGTGAGAGGCCCGTGTACCGCAAAAAGTACATAAATAAATAAAAATAATTCAAATGTAGGAAGTTTCATTAATTCTTCATTACTTGGCAGGGGACATCTGATTTCATGCTTTTGATCCTGTGCTGGAACATCAGAGTGGACCAGCAGACAATACTGGGGGTTCTGTCATTTGCCTTCCATCCTGGAGCTGTGGAACTACAGAATACGTACTAACCTTCTCCATTAAATCCTGAGGGAAGAAACAGAATCCTGCCTCTGACAGTCGTTTCTGTGTAATGTTCCTGCCACGTCTGGAGAGTGGGAGCAAGCACTGCCCGAGGAGATGGGTAAGGACAGCCCATCTCTGCCTCCTGCCAGGCCTCCCCAGTCCTCTGCCTACAACGCAGCCACCAAACGGGTAAGAAAAGCTCAAAGCACCAAATAAAACTAGGGAGGAGAGTTACAGAATGCAAAAAAAATAATTAGACCAAATAAAATATGGCTTTAGGTGCTGACTTTTATTATTATTATAACCAGTCTTCAGGGTAAAATTAAGTCTAAGTATTAGTAAGTTTGATGAGGATTTCTCTGAAATGTATTTTCCATGTATTATATGATGTGGTAACTTCTCCAAGGAGCTATAAAAAATGAAAAATGCTAATTATTCTGTACTTCAAAATCATGAGTAGAAAAGACTTAGGCAATAAAATTACATTTAGAACTTGCATTCATTTAGAGCTTAAAAAGTGACAACACATAAGTGTTTTATTTAAAGAAAATTAGACCTAGATATTCTGTAGAGCAAAGTGGTCTACCTGGATATTTGCTTTGCATTGTGATGCTTGTTGCTGTGAGTTTTAGGACATTATACATTTTAACAGTTACACTTTGTCCTCTTTCATTAGCCAGATGTCCAGTTCGTGTATGTCGTTTTGCCAAAAATTGTGAGTTATTTGATGGTATTCCATGAGCCATGTAATTTAAAAAAGAAAAGCAAAAGCACAACTCAGACTTAGCACAGCGAAAAACTCAACAACTGCCCAATGCATAAAGGACTCTACTAAATGTTTTCCCACGGTTGTGTTTAAAGTTAACGCTAACCTATACTTTCTAGGATTCCAGACAATGAGACAACATAGTTGGCTAAAAACAAAAGTCGATTACTCTGCTTTTAGTTTTTTTAAGGAACCTCCATACTGTTCTCCACAGCAGCTGTACCAATGTACTTCCCACCAACAGTGTAGGAGGGTTCCCCTCGCTCCACACCCTCTCCAGCATTTATTGTTTGTGGATTTTTTGATGATAGCCAATTTGAGGAAACATAGAGCTACCATATTATCCTGCAATCCCACTCCTGGGCATGTATCTGGAGAAAAACATGGTCCGAAAGGATACATGAACCCCAATGTTCATTGCAGCACTGTTTACAATAGCCAGGACATAGAAGCAACCTAAATGTCCATCGACAGATGAATGGATAAAGAAGATGTGGTGCATGTATATAATGGAATACTACTCAGTCATTAAAAAGAATGAAATAATGTCATTTGCAGCAACATAGAGGGACCTAGAGATTGTCATACTGAGTGAAGTGAGTCAGACAGAGAAAGACAAATATTGTCTGATATCACTTACATGTAGAATCTTAAAAAAAATGATACAAATGAATCTATATACAAAACAGAAATAGACTCACAGACATAGAAAACAAATGTGTAGTTACCAAAGGGGAAAGGAGGGCAGGGGGGGATAAATTAGGAGTTTGGGATTAGGAGATACAAACTACTATATATAAAATAGATAAACAAGGGTAAATTAGGAGTTTGGGATTAAAATATACACACTACTATATATTAGATAGATAACCAACAAGGACCTACTGTATAGCACAGAGAACTCTGCTCAGTATTCTGTAACAACCTAATTGGGAAAAGAATTTGAAAAATAGATACATGTATATGTATAACTGAATCACTTAGCTGTACACCTGAAACTAACACAACATTGTTAATCAACTATACTCCAATATAAAATTAAAAGTTTAAAAAGAAGAGTCGATTACCGCTGTTTGCTTACATTTTCCTTTGCAGTGACTTTTAAAAAAAAAAAAACACACAAATGCCTCAGGCTAGTGGACAGAAAGAAGCACCATCAATCAACCAGCAGAGGAGTATTAATTGAGTATCTTCTGTATTTTCCACATTGAATGGATACTCAATATCCCCCTAATTGATTATGATGTTTTCTGTCAACTGGCATCAGTAATTGATTTTTTCATTTCCTTTATTTTTTCTGATAAGGAAATCATGACATTTCAACTTAAAACATTGCTTAAATTTAGTACCAGTATAAAGTAAGATAAAGTGCTGATGTTTACATTTAAGCTTCAGATTTGAGAACTGTCCAAACCGATATGAGTAAATTGTCACAGGGGAATTCACCTTTTAGCTGTGTGGCAGAGCTAACTGATGTCGAGAATACTCTGGTTGGCTTCATGTTACTTGTGTTGGGTGTCACATGTGCTATGATAGGCTCAAAGTTCAACTGTATTTGAATATTTGTACCTCAAAATTTAAGTTCACAAATTCAGTTCAATAGATAAGAGCCATTAAATGTGTAGTCACTGACATTTAAATTAGGGCATAGTGGCAGAACTTTTTTCTTTTTCATGATTAGGCAAACTACTGAACTGATCACTGTAAAGGAGTTTAAAATTCACAAATTGGCATATTTACATGTTAAAAGCTAGTGAGCCAGAGCTTATAGCATCTACCAAAGACAGAAGAGTCTGTGATGTCTTGGAAACACCTAGACTACTGTGCTAACAACCTGATACGCAGTCCAAAAGAAAACCGATTAAAGCAGCAGCAGCAGCAGGAGAGGAGGAGGACAAAGCTACTTGTTAATAAGCTGTGCGTAGGTGAATGTGGAAGTGGGCACTCCTTGGTGTCAGGTACAGCGCCCCCTGGTGGCCACCTTTTTCCGTACAGTGGCGGATGGGGGGCAGGCAGGGGGCATCTGCTGACAATGGCACCAAGCACACGTTTATAGAAATAGTATTTAAAGGTACACTAAGTAGTTTTCAAAGTACCTTTTTTTCCTGAATTACATCACTAAACAAGCTAATAACTTTTGATCTGGCCTCAAAGTGTAACCCTGAAAATTCTTAGTGGGAGGAAATTTGTCCTTAATGTGAAAACTTTAAGCACGCAGGAAAGAAATTCATGCAGTTAAATGTAAATAAGCTCATAGTGTATAATCTTTTGCTAGTCTTTCCTAAAAAATTATGTTTTCTAGTATAAAGTTACTAGATGTAAGACCATATATAGGCTTTTTATCATTATAGTTTCATTTAAAAAAAAATCAAGAACAGTTTTACAAGTTTGCCCGTGGGCTCAAGTGCTGAAGCATGTCATAATTAGTTTGTGTGTAAAATGCATTTCAAAGTAAGTTCTTACTTAAAGGGGTATATATCTCAAATGTGTGGAGCTGCTAAGGCTCTGTTTCTATTTTGAAAGGGTATTAAATACAGTACAAGGGCACCCCCCTTTAAGAAGCCCCAAAATTAGCTATTTAACAACCCAAAATAAATGATTCATTTGGTCTTTATAAATCTGGGGAAACTATGATGTGAAATCTAAGGCCGTGTACTTTTTAATGAAAAACTGCCACCTAGTGGACATTTTATGCAAAGGCAGCTTCTTGCTTAATGCCTTGATGGACAAGATGCTTAAATACAGCTGTTTTTAAACCTACCTTTAACAGTTATTTGCTAAATGGCAAACCAGTAACCCAACAGCTAGTTAATTACAAAGCGGTAGGGAAAAAATGCTTAAAGGCTTAAAATGTGAACATAATAATTCTGTGATTTTTTTTTTTTTTGTATTTTACAATTTGGCAACCAGTTCAGTATTAATTCTATTATAAGCAAAATGTCTAATTAAGTAAAACTTATGTCCCTATATGTCACTTTCCTTATTTGTAAAAGGAGATATTATCAATAGTATCTACCTCACAGGGCTGTTACAGTATAAGGAAAAAATAAGTCAATATATGAAGCTCTTAGAACTGCAATTAGCACAGAATTGCTCAATTGTCTCTAGTCCCATTGGGTCAATGATTTTCAACTGGGTGAGACAAGGCCCTCATCAGGCCTAATCAGGATTTCCTGAGAAACTCTCAAATTGAAGCCATTTCCTCCCTTCAATATCCCGTACAATCTCTAGTGTGTCAAGCTGCCATCTCCCTTCCTTCCTTCTCCCAGACTCACATACTGAATCAACCCACCCCAAAGGTCTTTACTGATTAAAAAAAAAAATGATAAAAAAGCGTTGATACAGGTGTATCACTGCAAACAACTTGGTCAGAAACCTGATCTAAATAATAAAAAGCTAACTGCCCTAACTTATAGAAGCATTAAAATAAAAGGTGGGATACTTTGTAAACACTGCAAAGAGAGTACATAAGGTTCCTATTGCCACTGTAATAAACTGAGCGGCTACAAACAACATAAACTTGATCTGGAGATCAGAAGTCTAGAATGGGTCTCACAGGGCTAAAACCAAGGTGTCCGCAGGGCTGTGTTTCTTCTTGAAGCCCTAGGAGAGAACTGGTTTCCTTGCCTTTTGCAGCTTCTAAAGATGGTTTCCATTCCTTGACTCACGGTTCTTCAAAGCTATCAACTGCAGCACTCTGACCTTTGCATCTGTCCTCATATCTGATTCTCCTGCCTCCCTCTTTCAATTTTCACATCTGTAAAATCTCTTTTGCCTTGGAAGGTAACATGGTTATAGGTTGCAGGGATTAGATGTGGACACCTGTGAGGGACCACTGTTACCCCTCCCGCTGAGGTAACTATGTCAATATGCAACAGCAAGAGTAACAGGCAATCTGGACTCCTGGGAAACAATGTGAATTCACGAGGTACTTAAAGGAAATCATCAATAGTTAAAACCACACACAGAAGTAGCTAGAGGAAAATTAATAGACAATGTGAAACTCAAAATACAATAAAGAGTTAATTTCAAAACATTTTGTAAACCAGGGTGGTCATGTAATACCCACTCTCTAGCTGTGTGACTTGGGAAGTTTAGTTAAAGGGTCTTTGAGCTTTGGTTGTCTCAGCTATAAAAGGGGTTAATTATAGGTAGAACACGTACCTGATTGCCTGACACAGTCACCATAATAAACTGGTAATAACTGAATTCAAAATGATTTAAAATTGACTTTTCCAATGCTATTGATAGAACTTGCTAAATATCCCAGGGAGCGATGTGAGTCCATATTAAAATCATCATTTTTTAATCAGGCTCTTACTTTGTGTTTGTATTGGTTTTTGTCCCTTTAATTGCAAGGCAGTGCCACAGGGTAAAATGAGCCCAGAGAAATTCCTAATAGTAGTAATACTATTAGGAGCTAACAAGCGGTGAGCGCTTAAAATTATGCCAAACACAGTTGTAAATGTTTTTACGGATTATGCATTTTAATCCCCACAATGACTCTATCGGCATATAGCTCGTAATTTGTCATCATCTTGGCAGGCCCCTTCTCTTGCTGAAACTTCTGACTCATTGGCAGGTTACACAAAACTGAATTGTTAATCGAAGGAAAAAAAAAATCAGTGAAACGGGATGTAATACAATTTCAGGAAGCGTCTGAAATCACCATCTAAACTGAGCAGCTGAGAGTGTGTGTGTTACGTAGATCCACTTGCCTGCATAACCCACTTTCAGGGTAATGTTTTTTTTTTAATTGTTTAAAATTTTTACAGGCAGAAGCCCCAAAGCCGGGAAGATCACCTAAGTGTCAGCCTTCAAACCAAGAGTACGAGTGTAGAGCAGGCTTTGCCATCTTCCTCTTACTTCGCCCTACACTTTGTATCAGAGGTTGCTTCTGTTTAGTAGAACAAGCTTCTTTTGGCTTCCAGATTAGTCATCCTCCCTAAATGCTGCTTCTAGTGAATTGAGTAAAACAGGGACCAGAATTGGATATTCTGTCGTTTGACAAGAAAAGGAGAGTTAGGGGAAAACCCTCCAGCATAAATGCCATCACTAGGGATGAACCCAATGAGGGTCTCATGTATCTTGCAACGTGGACTGGACATTCAGACCCTCACTGCATATCCATGAACCAATCAATAACAGAAAAACTTGAAAATATGTACTTTCCCTTTAGGGAGTGCTTCAACCAAAGTGAACTAGTAAAGTATAGATATACGTAGTTTTCTGAAGACCAGTAATTGTGATCATTTTTACCATGGGAATTATAAATAACCTAACAAAGGACACAGAAAATGGCCCTAGGATTACAAACTTTCTTTTTCATTAATCTGATAAAAAGGGTTTGAAGCATGGTGGCAAGACCTATTATTCAGTAGGAATTAAAATGAACCCTCAAATTTTAAACAAAAAAATGTATCAAAAAAGAATGTTGGGAACCTCGGAGAGTTGAAAAGACCATGAAAAGCAAGTAGAGAACATCTCCTTCTTCCTCAATATTATCTGTTTTATGTCAATTACAAAAGAAAGTTAGCAGGGGGACTTCCCTGGCGATCCAGTGGTTAAGACTCTGTGCTTCCACTGCAGGGGCTACAGGTTTGATCCCTGGTCAGGGAACTAAGATCCCACATGCCGCAGAGCACGGCCAAAGAAAAAGTAAGTTAGCAGCAAGAGCTGTCCAAATGTGCGAGCAAAATAATTCATAGACTAGGATGTGACTTGAGTGTCACTGAGTGGCCAACATGAATGAAATTAAGTCCTAAAAGTACAGTAGCTGTGACATCTGAAACTACGACCACAAGGTTGGTTCTTTGTTTTTCTTTTTTTTTTTTTTTTGCGTACGCGGGCCTCTCACCGTTGTGGCCCCTCCCACTGCGGAGCACAGGCTCCGGACGCGCAGGCTCAGCGGCCATGGCTCACGGGCCCAGCCGCTCCGCGGCATGTGGGATCTTCCCGAACCGGAGCTCGAACCCGCGCCCCCTGCATCGGCAGGCGGACTCTCAACCACTGCACCACCAGGGAAGCCCAAGGTTGGTTCTTTGAAAGCCTTCTGGAAACATACCCATATTTACTGGATTCAAACTAACATTTTTACCACCTACTGCCACTTGGCAATGAGATTCTCTAAGGAATGAGAAAACAGAACAGGTACGATTTGACATGGAAAAGAGTAAAGATGCTCTAAGGAAACAGACAGTGTGACTTGGGGGACTCAGCGTTGAGTCCAAGAGCTCTCAACTGAAATATTTTGTTCATTTGCTCACTTAGCACAGCATTTAAAACATAGGTAAGACTCAGTAAAAGTTTATGGAAGGGAACAGTAATCGTGATGTTGATGATAATGATTAACACTTGACTACTTACTATGTGTCAGGGTTATCTGACGCGCTTTACGCTTTTTAAATTCTTTTAATATTTTCACCTACCCTGTGAGGTAAATACTGAGAAAGTTCAGGAATTTGCCCGAGGGCACCCAACAAGAAGGCGTAAGAGCCAGAATTCAAAGGGAGGCAGCTGGGCTCCAGAGCACTAGTTAGGAAGAGAGGGAGGTCAAAGGGAAGGAAGAAGGGAGAGAAGGACTGGAAGAAGAATCATAAAAGGAAAAAAGGGACTGGGAAAAGAGAGAGGGTGGAAGCTCTGCCAATTCTGCTTGCCTCTGATTTCCCCCCAAAGTTCAGCATCTGAGGCAACGGTTCCCCACTAGAAAACACGGTCACCTGGGTAGGCACATGGCGTTCTAAAGATAAAGGAAGCAAAATACATAGAAAACACACAGGCAGGGCTTCCCTGGTGGCGCACTGATTGAGAGTCCGCCTGCCAATGCAGGGGACGCGGGTTCGTGCCCCGGTCCGGGAGGATCCCACATGCCGCGGAGCGCCTGGGCCCGTGAGCCATGGCCGCTGAGCCTGCGCATCCGGAGCCTGTGCTCCGCAGCGGGAGGGGCCACAACAGTGAGAGGCCCGCGTACCACAAAAAAAAATAAAAATAAAAAAATATGAAAATACACAGGCAGAGACCCCACAAACCAAGGTGTAAAAATGCAATGACTGGGCTTCCCTGGTGGCGCAGTGGTTGAGAGTCTGCCTGCCGATGCAGGGGACACGGGTTCGTGCCCCAGTCCGGGAAGATCCCACGTGCCGCGGAGCGGCTGGGCCCGTGAGCCATGGCCGCTGAGTCTGCGCGTCCGGAGCCTGTGCTCCACAGCGGGAGAGGCCACAGCTGTGAGAGGCCCGTGCACAGCAAAAAAAAAAAAAAAAAAAAAAAGCAATGACTGAGGGGTTCTTAACTGTCTGAGGGGTGGTCTAAACTCAACATCGCCCCTCCTGCCCTTCAGGTGGGATAGGAGCTGGGGAGATCCGAGGCACCTACACAATTGCTCAGGGAAAGGAAATTTGACTGACCAACAATCAATTTAACCAGAAACACTTATCTAGGAGGCGGGGTGTTTAGCCCTCTTGTTTCGTGAGCAAAAGGTTTTATGTCTCATCACAATAGAAGGCCACTGAACTATTAGAATTTTATTTCATTTTCTTCCAATTCTTTTCAAAGACCTTTCGATATGCATTGCAGTCTAAAATCGTCCTGGGGAACGATGTCGAAGTAACGGTGCCAGCCTTTGCCCGTCCATACTTTTGCATATTTAATATAATTAGTTTAAATACCCTTTCCTACAGTATCAAATACTGGGAAACAATTTACGTAGGTAGAGTAGAAGATGGACTTCCAAGCTCTGAAACCATACTGCAGAAGCAATCTGACCTCCAAATCTCTCTCCCATGCCCTGGCTTCAATTTGAAATCCCTTTAGCAGAAAAAAAGCCTTTTGTTCTTACATAAGATATAGTATAAATTTTAAGTCCCCCTGAAAGATGCAAACCACTTGCTTAAAGTGATACTAAATTACAATCAACTAATACTAGCTTCTTTGTGGGTTCACACATTTTAAGGGTGACAGAACACAGCAAAAGAGCCCTGGGAGTTACAGGAGGGAAATGGGCAGTGGGCAACTGAGTAGAGATGAAAAGAGAAAATGGCAGTATGTAAATGTCACTTATGGCCCAATTTTTCCTAAACTAGATTTAAACACTGTTGAATATTGGTTTATATTATTTCAAATCTACTTGTTTGGGGGGTTGATTTTTTTTTTTAATCTAAGAATGAAGTCGTTTTGTTCTGAGTGAAGTTGTTTACATTGAGGAAGCTGTGTCAGGCTGTTACCGCCTACACCTGTGGTCAAGTACTGAGCAGGTCAGCACTGATGGGCACGTATGGACAAGAACATGTAGGGGTGCAACTATGGCTGGGGGACATTAAGCTCCAAATGCCAAGAGGTTTCACCAGCAACCCAAAAGTGTTCCATCCGGGTTTGCTGATCCAAAGACCTTGGGGCATTAGCTCCTACCTGGGCAAGACGACTCTTTGCCAGGTAGTGGTAAAAGCCATGCAGCAGCCCAAGGAGAGCATCTTGCCTGCCAACACTGGCATCTTCATTCCCTAGCAACAAAGGACTTGCACTTTTGTGCTAGCAGCTGGACATCAGCTCGCCAAAGATACATCTCAATTAAATCTGGACTTTAATTATTTTCCTCTTCCCCTGACCTGGAACAATAGTGTGATTAATCTAGTATTGGTGTGGAGTACTTTTTTTTTTTTTAAGACAACTTTCCATATTTACTTTCAGTCTTTTTTTTAAAGTATGGCATTGTTTTTATAATGCACACACACATATTCATGTATGTGTGTATGTATATTTGTATGTCAGATAATGAAAATAGGGCAAAAATCAAGTATAAAAACAAATCAGCTGAAATCCTAACACCCAGAAATAACCATCATGAACATTGGGTTAATGTCATTCCAAATATACTTCTAAGCATACATGCAGAATATAAACACAGATAGAAGGATTAAAAAGTTTTATAAAAATAGGATCATTCCAAAGATACCATTTTAACATGAAGCCTTAAAATTTCAATCTTGTATTGAAGGCCCCTCTATGAAGCATGAAAACATTCACCCCTAATGTGTCGCACCCTTTCCACCTGCCCCCGTGTCTCCATATTTGTTACTTGTGTTACGTTTACATTGTTACTTTAAAACATTCACATTGTCCTAGAACATTCATTTCCCTGTTTGATTAGTATAAGAGTATGTCATTTCTTTATTGGCTTAGTAAGAGATATTATCCTGCATGCTACTGGCTTGTGAAATTAGTAGAATTTCTAATTCTACTAGGAATGACCAAGCCTATGCTATGTCAACCTACGGCATAGACAACCTATGGCAAAGACAATCTCAGTCTCTGAATATAATTTGCCACCCAGACAAAATAACATTTCCCATTCAGATTTAAAACATATCTAAAGTATCATATGTGGTTAAGAACTTAAATGAAGACCCCGAACACCTGGATTTGAAACCCTGCTCTGCTATCAACCAGGTGTGAACTAGGGCAAGTGCCTCTCCACCTTTCAATTCCCTCATCTGAAAAGTAGGTTAATAGCAGCATTTCATAGGGTTGCTGAGAATAAATTAAACATGTAAAGCTTCTAGAAAAGTGCCTGACATATAGTAAGTGCTTGATAAGTGTTAGCTGCTACTATTGTTGTTGTTATTACTTAACACAATAATTATTTAGAGATTATCATTATTTTGTAAGCATGATTGGTCAATAAAAGGAAGAGCTTCTCATGCACCCCGATGTTCACTGCAGCACTATTTACAAGAGCCAAGACATGGAAGCAACCTAAATGTCCATCGACAGATGAGTGGATAAAGATATGGTACAACATATACGATGGAATATTACTCAGCCATAAGAAAGAATGAAATAATGCCATTTGCAGCAACATGGATGGACTAGAGATTATCATACTAAGTGAGGTAAGTCAGAGAAAGACACACATCATAGCATATCACATGTACAATCTAAAATATGATACAAATGGACTTATTTACAAAAGAAATAGATTCACAGACAAAGAAACCAAATTTATGGTTACCAAAAGGGAAAGGGGGGCAGGGATAAATTGGGAATTGGGGATTAACAGATGCACACTACTACATATAAAATAAACAAGGACCTAGTGTATAGCACAGGGAACTATATTGAATATCTTGTAATAACCTATAATGGAAAAGAATCTGAAAAAACATATATGTATATACACACACACACATATATGTAACTGAATCAATCACTTTGCTGTAAATGTGAAACACTGTAAATCAATAAAATATTAAAAAGTAAAAAGGAAGCATTTCTTATAGGTAACATTTCTCTGGGGAGTTCCTTTAGTCTCATTAAATCATGTAGCACTAATAGGTATAGGCACAAAATATAATACTTACGACTGTTTTTCTTTACATATTTGTTCTACTGGCTGCCAAGGTTATATCAACTATACTTAGAGGCTGTTTACTGATCAAAAAGATGTTAAGCTAATCACAGTTGCTTGGAAGCTAGAAAGTAGCTAGGCATTTTTAAAGTTATTTAATAGAATTTACAAATATTGACATAGAGTCATTAAAGAATAGAACTTCTATCTTTTTTAGGTAAGGTTATTTATAATGTCCTTCTAAAAAGTGGCAAATTTAAATGATGATTCTACAATTCAATTTTGTCCTGCTTGCATCATTCATTCCGACATTATTGAATGTTAAAGGAAAATATGAAAATGAATTACTTGTAGAATGACTTCAGAATCATTGCACTTAGAGCTGAAAAAGACCTTGGGAATCATACACCCTTCCATCTAGAGAAGCCATGTGTCTTGAGTAAGGTGCTACATCTCCAAGAAAAAGAAATAGTCCTTCCTACATCTGACTCTGTCTTTTTTTTTTAAACAGAGTTTATAAAGACTCTGTCTTTATAAATTTATTTATATTTTATTTCTTTTTGGCTGTGTTGGGTCTTCATTGCTGCATGAGGGCTTTCTCTAGTTGCGGCGAGTGGCGGGCTACTCTTCCTTGTGGTGCGCGGGCTTCTTGTTGCAATAGCTTCTCTTGTTGCCGAGCACGGGCTCTAGAGCACAGCCTCAGTAGGTGTGGCACGCTGGCTTCAGTAGTTGTGGCGCACGGGCTTAGTTGCTCCGTGGCATGTAGGATCTTCCCGGACCAGGGCTCAAACCCGTGTCCCCTGCGCTGGCAGGAGGATTCTTAACCACTGGGAAGTCCAGGGAAGTCCCAGGGAAGTTCCTCTGTCTTTTTATACACCCAACCCTACATGTCTGGGAGATTTCTTACAATGTATATTCTCGGGAGCCCAGGGGACAAATGTCTCCCTCCTGGCTTTTCACCCAGAGTAAACAAAAAGTCACACCACAGTATGTGAAGCCGTGCTCTGTTGCTACTCAGATGTCACCTCTTCACCAAGTTCTCTCCTGACCCCACGATCTAAAATTAGCCACCGATACCACCACCGAAATACCACATGATCTTTCATCTCTTTTACTTGCTTTAATTTCCTTCAAAGCACATTTATGATATAAAATTATTATTGTTGTTGGAAATTGGTTGGCTGGTTGTTTAGTTTATGTCCCATCACCCCCACCAGGATGTAAACCTCAGGAGAGTAGGGGCTGCATTTCTCTTGTTCACATCACATTGCCGGTACCTGGGGCAATACCTGGCTTATTTCAGATGCTCAGGAACACTAACCCCACCTTGGCCCACATCCTAAGTGGGCATATACAACTTGGACTTCAGGGTTCAGCCCTGAAAGTTGATATGTGGAATCTAGGAGAAAGATAATCGTTCCTTGTCTAGGTCCACGAGTTATAGGAATGATGTGGGCAGGGCTAGTCTGAGGCTAGCTCTTTGCCAACTAAAAGGAAAACATGAGAAAGATTCCAAGGAAAGATAAGAACCAAGAGACCAAGGGGGAGAAAGGTATGCAGGGGAGACAAAATTTTACCCTGCTTCAGTGTTCAGCTGGAACTTAACAAAAAGACATTAACAAGAGAAGAGCAAGCAGTGTATCAACACGCATCTGTGCCTATCATGTGGAAGAAAAACTAAAGGAAAAGTAACTCAAAGTGCTGCTTAGATTCCAGCTTACATAACATCCTTAACACAGAAAAACATAGAGAAATGACAGGACAAAGCACAGCAGTTTCAGGCTTCCAAGGGTGGCATACTGAAGGGAGATAAATACATGGGAGCAACTACTAAAGGAAGGTTTGTTTGCCGATTCCTCCGGAAGATCTCTGGGCTGATAAATGTGTCCCCAGTAAAAGGAGAATTTATTTCCTGCAGAAAAGGGGGAGCTTTTCCTGGGTTTGCTGTTCAAAATAGTTTTATGTCAAAGAGGAATACTTTGGGGTGACATATTCTGACTTCCTTCACATCTCTGATCCAACCAAACCTGAAACTGTATTAATTCCCATTTGCTAAAAACAGAATTACCATATGATCCAGCAATCCCGCTCCTGGGTATATATCCAGAGAAAACTAATTCAAAAAGATACCTGCACCCCTATGTTCATAGTAGTGCTGTTCACAATAGCCAAGACATGGAAACAACCTAAATGTCCATCAACAGATGAATGGATAAAGAAGATGTGGTACATATATACAATGGAATACTACTCAGCCATAAAAAAGAATGAAATAATGCCATTTGCAGCAACATAGATGGAACTAGACATTATCATATTAAATGAAGTCAGAAAGAGAAAAACCAACACCATATGATATCACTTATATGTGGAATTTAAAATATGACACAAATGAAACTACGAAACAGACTCAGACACAGAGAACAGACTTGTGGGTGGTTGCCAAGGGGGAGGGGAGGTGGGGAGGGATGGAGTGGGAGTTTGGGGTTAGCAGATGCCAACTATTATATATAGAATGGATAAACAAGGTCCTATTGTATAGCACAGGGAACTATATTCAATATCCTGTAATAAACCATAATGGAAAAGAATATAAAAAGAATATATATAAATGAATCACTTTGTTGTATAGCAGGAATTAACACTGTAAACCAACTATACTCCAATTAAACAAAATCTCCTTTAAAAATCCCAGTTGCACAGCCCTAAGATTTATTTGCTTACTTTATATAAATTCTGTTCCTGTCATTCGCAAATGAAAGAGTCTCAACAGTGGAAGTTAAGGTAAGAACAAGTTCAGACCTCAGCCCTGGTTGGTATTCTTACTGTGATATTTTGATGGATGTAGTTTTGAGATTTCTCGATTGTCTTCAGGTTTTTTAACACAAGGGAACAAAATCAAAAGAAGGGGCACTTGTTAATCACCACCAACTACCTTATTACTGAGGTAACATCTGGAAAAATCAGTTTATTGAAAATGTTTCCCACAGGTTTGCAGATTTTAGGCAATTAACAAAAGCTGTTATAATTCACACAAAGATAACATGCACTGTGTTAAGAATTAGGCTTTGATTGTGTTGAATTTTGTGAGAAATTTAAAACTGCAGAGTAGCACATGTGCTATTTCCAGTAATGACCTATTGACATGGAAGCTGGCAACATACAGCATCTAAAGGCTGTCAGGGCAATTTGGGGTATATGTGTGAGATATGTTTGGAAGTTGGGTTCTTGCTACTTAAACATGACGAAATGGATACTGGAAAACACAAACAGCATATCTCGCAGGAAATGAACAAGTTTAAAAAAACTCACCACACCTGAATGGGCCCTGGCCCTGTATAGGTATCAGGGTCGGATCCTCTTACCCTTACATGGAGAGCTTCACTAGGCCACCAGAGCAGTTAGACCTCCAACATCAAGGTGCAGGCAACCGAACTGTCTAGCAACCAGGACTCCCACATTTCTCTTATGGGAAATAACCCACCTAATCTGCCCCACGAAACCTGTCAAGGCAGTACAGAATCCCTAAGCTCTGCCTTCGAGGTCAACATGCCCATTTGCATAGGTTAGGGCTCAGAATTAGAGAGCCACCTTGTTCCCCCAGATCGTGCTCCTCTGACCCGAGCACTCCTGACCTTTGCCCTGTTCCGGGTCCCTGGCTGCCCTGAACTGTCTGGCACAGGCAGACACGGCACACACTGGGCAACCAGGCCCCAACCTCTTGCACAGCCTCAAGAGAGAAGGGAGCCAACTCCCTCCAATGGTTGCAAAGTGGCATCCGCAAACGGGCTACAGTCAGTCCTCGCCTTGTTCTAGATGCCTGGCTTCCCTGACCGCCACTCATGCGAACTGAGGGCCCTGGGCAGCTAAGTCCAGGCTCCAAACACCTGCAGAGCATCCAAGATGGAGGGCACCCACCCTACAAAAATCACTTTGAGTCGGCAGCTGCAAACTGGAGACCTGTTCCAGGTCGCTGGCCACCCTGAACTGCGCTGCACGCGCATATGCAGTACGCACCCCCTTCAGCAGCTTTTAGGCAGCCGGGGCCCTCCAGGCCTGTAGAAAGAGGGCCCGGCCCCCAAATTTACACACCCTCTAGGGTACAAGAGCCCAGACCGCGAAAATCACTCGGAAGCACAAGTAACAAATTGCCCACCGTCATCCCTACTTGGACTTGCTGCCTGAGCAGGTCCCAAGCTTCTCCAGCAACCAGGAGCATCTGATGGAATATCCCGGCCCGCCCACCAGCCCGCCACTGCAAAGGCAGTAGAGCAATCTTCCCTTTCTCCTTCAGGGGGAATAGTCCCCACGGGTAAATTAGGTCTTGTGATTAGGCATATGCCTTGTCCCCCAAGGGATTGCTTCAGTGACCTGGCATCTCCCTGCCTTTGCAAGTCCCGGGTTTCCCACAACCGCACCGCATGCTCATGCACAATACACGCCCCTTCAGCAGTCCTTGGATGATGTAGCCCTGATCTAGGCCTGCAGAGCCAGGTCCCGGCCCACACCTGCACAGCCTGCAGGGTGGAGGGAGCCCTCGCTGAGGCGGCAGATGCAAATTAGCAGCCCTAAGTCCCCACTTGGACTTGCTGCCTGAATGGCTCCCAGGTGCAGGCCAGCACGCCCGCCCCAGCCCTTTCAGGGCAGTGGAGTAACCTTGCGTTATTGCTTCCGGGGGAGCATTCCCCATTGGGTAGGTTAGGCTTTTCGATTAGGGTTACACCTCTTTTCCAGCAAATGCCCACTACTGACGCAGCTCCTGACACTTATTCTGTTCCAAGTCCCTGGGTACCCCGAAATGAGCTGCAAACGCATGCGCAGTACACACCCCTCCTGGAGGCCTTTGGCACCCGGGCCCTTCAAGCAGGTGGAGCGAAGGCCGACTCTGCCCTGGCAAAGAAGACGAGTTCCTTGCGTTTTGCCTTTAATAGGAATAGGCCCCACTGGGTAGGTTAGCGCTTCTGGCTACACGTGCACCCTATTCCCGAGAGCCCGCTCCTGGGAGCCAGCGTCTCCCTACGTTTGCCCTGTTCCAGGTTCTGGCGCCCTAACCTGCTCTGCACGCTCAGGGGCAGTAGCACCCCTTCGGCAGGCCAAGGGCACCCCGGGCCCTCCAGCTTCTGAAGTCAGGTCGCGGCCCAAACTCCAGCACAGACTCCAGAGTGGAGGGAGTCCACCCAAGGAAAATCTCTCTGAAGCGGCAGAGAAAAAATGGCGACCATCTCTCCTCTTGTCCCCCAAGAGCCTGTTCCTGTGACCCCTTTTCCCTTGACTTTTACCTTCTAAAAGGTCCCTAGCTACCCTGTCCTGCACGCGCACCCGCAGGACTTACCTGGTTAGCGGTCCTCGGGCAGCGGGGCCCTCCAGGCCTGTGGAGCCAGGTTCAGGCTCCAGACACCGGCAGAGCCTCCACGGTGGACGCCGCCAACACGCCGAAAATCATTCTGAGGCTGCAGCCGCAAACTGACAACCGACAGGCCTCATTTGAACCTCCTGCCGGATCAGGGCTGGAGCTTCTCGCGAAATCACGGCTCCAAGGAGTCTCTTATGGGGCAAACCCTGGCGAGCCTGCGCGGCCCCTCCCTGAAACGGAAGTCGAGTACGCTCGCGTTTTGCCGGAGGGGAAATACTCTCCACTGGGTAAGTGAAAATCACTGTGAAGCGTCAGATGCAAATTGGCGACCTTCAGTTCCCCTTTGAACTCCCCGCCTGACTGGGCTCTGGGCTTCCCAGCAACCAGGGCTCCCTCCCCGCAGTCGCTTGGTTACCTGGCCAGGTGTTTTCCGTCAAGGCAGTACAGTGCCCACCTGCTCTGCCTTAAGGATGATCACGTGCACTTGTGTAGATGAGGGTTTGGAATTAGGCAGAAGCCTTGTTTCCCTCAATACTCCACTCCTGTGCGCCGGCCTCATCCAGTCCCCGGCCCTGTTCCAGGTCCCCGGCTACCCTGGGATGGGCAGCGTGCACCTTTTGAGCCGGCCTCGGCAGCTGTGGCCCTCCGGGACCGTGGAGCCAGAGCCCGGCCCCCAACCTCCTGCATAGCTACCAAGTGGAGGGCACCCACCACTCAAAATCACTCTGACGCGGCAGTGGCAAACTGGCCACGGTCAGTCTCCATTTGGACTTGCCGCCTGATGTGGTCCTGGGCTTCCCATTGCATTTTGCCTTCAGGGAGAATGGGTTGAGATCTGGGTTTGCGATTACACATGCTCCTTGTGCTTGAAGAGCCGGGCCCTGTGACCTGACGTCTCCAGTTCCCTGGCGAGGCTGAACCCCGCTGGACGCGCTTGCGCAGTACGCACCACTTCAGCCTGCCTTTGTGGTGACCCGCTCTCCAAGCCTTTGGAGCGAACTCCAAACTCCAAATGCCTGCATAACCTCCAGGATGAGCGAGCCCACCCCCTCGAATATCACTCTGAGATGGCAGTGTCAGATTACCCATAGCCCCCATCTGGACTTGCTTCGGATCGGATCCCGAGCTTCTCTAGTAAATAAGGCTCCCAGGTGTTTCTTATTGGAGAATATTCTAGTCAGCCAAGACCGTAAAGTAACCTTGCGTTTTACCTTTAGGGGTAATATTCCCCATTGGTTAGTTTAGGCCTACGATTAGGCTTACCTCTTGAACCCCTGACGCCGGCTACCGTGACCGGGCTTCTGCCGACTTCTGCCCAATTGCAGGGGCCCTGGCTACCCACGACTGTGCTGCGGGCGCATGCGCATTACGCATCCTTTCAGCACTCCTTGGGCCATCGGGACCTCCTCCCCCGGCCGTTGTAGCTTTCCAGGCCCCAAACACCCGTAGAGCATCCACTCTGGAGCGCACCCACCCTGCAGAATCAGTCTTGAGGGGGCAGGTGCAAATTGGTGACCGTCAGTCCCCGTTTCCGTTTGCTGCCTGATAGGGTCCCAGGCTTTCCAACAAAGAGGGCTCCGAGTGTCTCTTATTGGAGAAAATATTGACCAGCCCGCTAAGCCCCACCCTGGCAAGGCATATTAGTGCCCTTTTGTTTCGCCTTCAGGAGGGATATTCTTTATGTGGTAGCTTAGACCTTGCGGTTAAGTTTGAGATACCCCAGCCAGCCTGAGCCCGACCCACTCTGGCAAGGTAGGCTAGTTCCTGCCAGCACTGGAGCAGCTTAGGACTTTGCATCAGGCAGATGCCTTGTTCCCCAATACCCTGCTCAGTTGCCCTGGCCTCTGCTGACTGGTGACCCGTCCCAGAACCCTGGCTTCACTAGCATGCAGAGTATGACCCTCTCTCCAGGCCTTGGGCAGCTGGGCCTCCCACACACACAGTCCTGTGGGACCATGGCCAGGCCCCCCTGTGCGGATATCCTCCTGGCTGGAGGGGACCACCCTGGCCACATTATATGAAGCTTTGGCTGCAGAGGTGGTGACAGTCAATCCCATTGGATTTTGCTGCTTCATGAGTCCCAGGCCTCTCCAAGAACCAGGTTTCAAGGTGTCTCTCATCCAGGATGCTTTGGTTCCACCATGCAAGGTTTCAGAGTTCCCAAGTTATGTGTCTTCAGGGTGATGGCTCCCCTCCTCCTGCCCCAGGTTTCATAAAACCGCAGGAGCCTTTTGTTGGGGGCTCCCTCAGAAGTGTAGACCACCCCTACACAGCCGTGCCAATCCAGGCACCTTGTGCGGGCTCCATTTCAGTGGGGGGAATGGAAACTGGGAGTCAGTTTTTTTCTCTGCTTTAGCCCTTTGCTTATACTATCAGAGTCCGTGATTAAAAGCTTGGCTGCTGCTTTCATTTTGGCTCATTTTTGGAGTTGGAGGACACCTGACGGCTCAGCTCTCTCCAACTCAGCTGAACTCTACACACCTGGTTTTCGTATGTTAAAGGTTAACACCTCAGCATGGCCCGCAGGGCCCACATGGTCTGAGGTCTGCCTGTCTCCGCAGCCTCATTTCATAAAAACAGCTTCCCTCACTCAATACTCCAGCCACGTTGGCTTTCTCTCAGTTCCCTGATTATACAATGCTCTTTCCAAACACTTAATGTAAGTTCTAAAGGTAGAATTATAGATTGAAGTTGGAAAAGCTTTGGAGTAGAAGCAGAACATGGTTGGGCCAGGCTGGGGGGTGAGGGTGAGTAAGAAAAATGCCGTCTGACCCAATAGCGTAGCCTCTACTCATGAGAACTATAAGACAAGTGGTATAATGTGGGTGGGGTGAGTGGAGAGGACAGAGCCAGGCTTCAGTTAGAGCAAGTTGATAGAGAGAGTGCTGTATGAAAAAGTTACAGGATTAACCTGTTTGTTTTCAATGGAATGCAGGCACAGGAAGCAATGTGACAAGGATTTTGATGGAAAACAACAGTGGAAAAATTGATCAGTGGAATGAAAATTCAGAGTAATATTGATAATAGAGCATCTTATACTTCTCTTTGAGAGGCCCGCGTACCACAGTGAGAGGCCCGCGTACCGCAAAAAAAAAAAAAGCTGAGACTCAGAAAGTGAAAGAAACGTGCACGAAGTTACAGAGTTAATAAAACAGCAGCGTCAAAATCAGAACTCACAGTAAGTCCCAGGAAACTTGTTTGGTGAACTTTAGTCCTTTTTCTTTGGTGGGACAATGTGAATTATTTTCCTGTAGTGATGATTCTAATTTTAATGAAGTAGTACTGGCAAAGCAATATATTTCTTTAAAGAAAGGTATTGTTTGAACATATGTGAGAACATAAAAAATTACCCTTAGTCTTTTATTCAGTCACTATACATTGCTGACAGAGCTGATGTGAACAAATTCATGGCATGTAGTTTCAAGACAGACACTGATAGGGACTTCCCTGGTGGCGCAGTGGTTAAGAATCCACCTGTCAATGCAGGGGACACGGGTTTGAGCCCTGGTCCAGGAAGATCCCACATGCCACAGAGCAACTAAGCCCATGGGCCACAACTACTGAGCCTGAGCTCTGGAGCCCGTGAGCCACAACTACTGAGCCTTAGTGCCACAACTACTGAAGCACATGTGCCTGGAGCCCGTGCGCAGCAACAAGAGAAGCCACCGCAGTGAGAAGCCCATGCACTGCAACGAAGAGTAGCCCCCTCTCACTGCAACTAGAGAAAGCCCACACGCAGCAGCGGAGACCCAACGCAGCCAAAATTCAATAATAAATAAATTTATTTTAAAAAGACAGACCCTGATACAAGGGCACAGTTTCTGAAGTCTGTACATATATCTTGGAGAATAACAAGTTTATAAAGTCCAATATCCTATTTTTTATTATTGAAGCTTCTCAAAATGTTCAATTCATTAATTTTTCAAGGTGTTGATTCAATATGGTGACACAATCCTAGTATCAGAGGGGGTTTCTTACAAATATATTTTAGCTGAAGGTGGTAATGATACAATATTGCACTATAGAACTAAGAGATGGTTTCTGTGTGTAGATATGTGTGTGTGGATACATGTGTGTGTATGTGTAAATGCGTGTGTGAATTTGCGTGTGATGTATGCATGAAGATACATTGCTTATTGTGATTAGCCGCTTATTGTGTTTAAGTCAAAAAAGTTCCAGATTTATAATAAACTGTGCTGTTGCGGTACTTATGTACATTCCAAGGAAAGTTTAAGACATCTATTTCTGATTTGCTTAATCTTAATTCATCAAAACATCATTTAGTAAAAGCTGTTCCAATTTCAAACTGCTTTTAAGATCCATTTTTGGGTTTTTATTCTCTCAACTAAGAAAATTTTCTAAGAGCAAAGAAAATTCAAAAAGTTTAGTCTGGAATGTGGTAGCCACAAAGCTCTTAGCAGTTCTAATTTGGAACAAATTCCTTTTCTTCCCTATAAAAAATAACACTAAGTCACAACTCTCCAGTATGGCATACAAGGCCCTTTATAATGTGCATCCTATTTCTCTATTTTTCCTTTTTACCATACCCATCTTTTCCCTTAGTTCTTACCCCCAGCGCCACCCAACCCAAGACAATCACCATGTGTGTAATAATAGAAAATATATACATATTAGTCTCTGCTCCCAGTTCCTGGCATTGAACTCCTGAAACCCTTGTAATTTCCTGAGTAATAGGAGTGTCTTTTGTTCTAATGAGGTGACTTTCATGGGCCCTTGAACGGCTCCTGCATGAGGGGTGGTCACTCAGGAAGACCAAGCTATGATTAGAAGCTTGACATTTTCAGCCCTGCCCCCCATTTTCTCAAAAAGGGAGAAGGGTCAGAAATGGAATTGGTTGACCATGCCTCCGTGATGAAGCCTCCATAAAAATCTCGGTAGTATGGGGTTCGGACAGCTTGCAGGTGGGTGAACACATTCATGTAACTGGAAGGTGTGCACCCCAACTTCACAGGGACAGATGTTCCTGTCTCAGGAACCTCCTGGCCCTCATCCTATGTATCTCTTCATCTGGTTGTTTATCTGTGTCCTTTACCACATTCTGTAATAAACTGGTAAGTACAAGTAAGTGTTTCCCTGAGTTCTGTGAGCCAATCTAGCAAATTAATCAAACCCGAGGATGGGGTTATGGAAACCTCAGATTTGTAGCAGAGTTGGACAGAAGTTGTGGGTGCTGAACAGCAGAGGTTTGCACTCTATGTGACCATAAGTCAAGATGATATGTTGTTAAAACAGCTATCTGGGTATGATGGAAAGCAGATTGTGACCGTAGAAAGTGGCCAACTTCTGCCCAGAGGTTGTATGTGTCTGGAAATCAGCTTGGGAAGACAGAAAATCTCTAATTGAATAGTTAACTGAATAATGACTCTAATGGAGCACTGTCCCCTTCAATAATGCTGACAGTGAGCTCATTACCCCCTCACCCAGGAAAGACTATTGGACATTCTAGTCACTAGTGGATCTTCTGTCTTTAAAGGTCAGTTACCAGGTTTGGTAGAAATCAAGGTAAATAAATGAGTTTGTGTGTAAACTATGATGAAGACTAAATGTAGCAGAACATATGACTGGATGGTGAGGCCTTCAGTAATATTCCCTAATGAACCAACTATAATAGATAACAAGAGGATTATTGTCCCTTGTGCAAGGGAGGTGCAAGGTATTAGAATTGGACAGATAAAGAAACAATACGACACCCCTATGGAAGTAGACAGATAGTATTATATAATGAAACCTGGAATGTGATGTGTATAAAACCTTTACTCCAATATCTGGAATATGGTCTGTCCACAAACCGGATGTGATACAGAATTCACTGAACCATGGCTGTCTCTAGTTACAACCCAGTCAATGAGGATGTGTGGTATAAGAAAAAGATCTTTTCTGTTGAGAAGGAATGGAGACTCATAGTGTAATTTAAACTATGATATGCTTGATGTATCATTTATCATTTTAATCTCTGCCACAGCTGTATGGTGGACAAAGAACTTTTATTTCACTGGTAGAATTAAATGAATATCAGACTTATGTAAACAGTGACCACCATGAAAAGAATATATTATTCAGATTAAAATCTACCACTTACTAACAGTTATAGAAAAATTTGAGAAAAGTTTCTTTACATGTTCTCTGCAAAATGGCTGTTTAATGGCTTTTAGAAACCACAAAATTATAATAACTTATTATACAATGATATTAAGTCTGAGCTATTGGTCAACCAGAAAAGAATAATTAGGATGTGCTGAATGGAGAAAAGTTTGGAGTAATACTCTTCTCTCTACCTAATTGTTCTCAAAATAACGGTTATAAAATAGGATGAAATTTTTCCTAGACCAACCTTTCAGATTCTTTGGGAATGTTTAATATTCAAATTATATTTAGCATTGATATATTTATTCATTTAAGTAGTCTAATACTTTGGCTGGTATGTTAACAAAATCTTCTTTTACTAACTTTTTCTCTTCATCATGTGAACTCAATCTGAGACTTGAAGAAAGACTATTTCTGATTTAGATAAAGGCGATCACAGTTTCAAACTACAGTGATATTATTTCTCCTTTAAAACATAAAGTTAAGAAGTGCTTTCTCAAAATTTCATGTATAATGGTACAGATTTCTTTATCCACATATTTTCTACTAAATTAAGTATAAGATGGTGGTACTTTTTTTTAAGTAATCCTCATCACAGAAACCAACTTTAGTTAAAAATCTTACTGAAATGAAGTCCCCCAAGTTATTCTTTTTATTAAGATATCCACTACACTTAGATTCTTGGACTTTTAGCAAAGCTATAAAGAAAATGTGGTACCTCTGAAATAACGAAATTCATGAATATTTCTTCCAAGAACGTGAGGCAGAACTAATGCTCTCTTAAATGACATAAAGAAAATAGTATCAGTTATAGGGGAAATGCTTCTATATTTTGTGCTTTTATAGGGACAAACCAGATCATGGGGCATAATGTTACAATTTGAACACTTGAAGAATTGTTTTGGTTCCTTCCCTTTTTTCCCCAAACCTTGTGATAATGGAATGGGATTTGGATTTATAATTTTCAAACACTTTTATATAATGATTTATTAACCTTTAGTGAAACTTCAATATATATTGACTAATGGTTATAAGAGACTTTTACTCATTAATAAGATTTTTTAAAAGTACTCGACTGAATATATTAATCAATAGCATCATCAGAGACATTGCTCCAAAATAGACGCATTATCATCACCAACATAGTCTAAGTTTTAGTTCTTGCTACATTTAAAGGTACTATTGGTATTCAGTTTTGTATAAGAAGGAACCATGTATTTATATCTGGTTGTATTTAAAATTTCAAACTTTATGGGATATCCCAATCTACTGAGTCCTATTTCAATAACTAACCCACATTTCTGTAAATCAGAAATTTAAATTAAATATGTTGCACAACATCAGGGGTAAATGTGAAGAACAACCCCAACCATGAGAATTCCCTCTGGACAATGTGAAATCATTATATTGCTTCCTTTCTACCTATGGTGACAATGTGGGAAGAAAAGTCCTGCCTAAGAATTTGATTGAAGCTAAAGAAAATTTTATTTCAAAACTTCATCCAATTGTTTGTCTAGGGGTGATGATATAACTATCCCTTGGAAAGTTACAAAAATAGGACTGATCTCTTAAGCATTGGTAGGCACTGGCCATGGCCTAGTTGACAAACTTATCCTATAAGAGGCTAGATAGCAAGTAATTTAAGTTTCTCAAACCATATGGTCTCTGTCGTGACTACTTATCCCTGCCATTGTAGTGCAAAAGCAGCCAGAAACAAACAGGTGTGGCTGTGTCCCAATAAAACTTTATGTGTCCGTAAACTTTATTTACAAAGACGGGTGGCGGGTCAGATTTGGCCTGTGGGCCATAGCTTACCAATGACTGGTCTAGAAATAAGAAGGTAAAGAAAGGAGAATTGAAACAGTTCCTCCATGTAAAGTTTATCTCCACCGTGGATCCAGGAACTTTTAGGAGATTATAGTGTCATTATTATGAGTATTATCGCTGAGAATTTTTTGTTTTACCTTAGGAGGAGTGTGTGTGTGTGTGTGTGTGTGTGTGTGTGTGTGTCAGACAGAGAGAGAGAGAGAGAGGGAAACGTGGAGGTGGGGTAAAGATACCAAGTAAGGGAGTTGAATAAAGGCACAGTTGAGAGAAGTGTCATCAGATTTGAGGGATTATAAGGAGATGTTAATGTATACATGGACTAGGAATGACAGAAAGCCATTTTCCCTTTACTAGGGGAAGACCTGGTCTGCAGGAGCCTAATCGGACCTAGAACTCTGAAAGAGGGGTACCTTACATGGTGTGTGACCATTGAACAACACAGGCACTTCCAGAATTAGGGAGAAACAGGGAACAGGAAACGCCCTGACTGCTGTCTCTCTGTGACCTGGATCTCTCGCTGGTTCCTCCCATTGGCTGACACCAATTGGAAGCGAAGGGCCAGGGAACCCAGGTGATGCAGTCCCTAAGATCAGTTTCCCATGGCACACAGGAAGAAAGAAAAGGCAGAAAGTAAGTTGAAGAGTATGAGAGTAGCTCAGTATTATTTCCAGGAATCACCACAGAGGACTAGAGCACTGCAAGATAAAGAGGAAGCATTATTTTGAACAGTTTATTGAGGTATAATTAAAAGGCAATAAGCTGTGCTTAAAGTGTATGCTTTGGTAAGTTTTGGCACACACGTACATTCAGAAAACCAACACCACCATCAAGATACCGAACATATTCATTATCCTTGTGCGCTTTTGTAATCCCCTTCTCCTTCCATCTCTCTCCCCCAGAAAACCACTGATCTATCTGCTTTCTAAGACTAAAGACTGGTTTACATTTTCTAGAATTTTATATAAATGGAATCACATAGTACATACTCTTATTCATTTGGCTTTTTATACTGAGTGTAATTATTTTGACACTCATGCAGGTTCTTGTGTATAGAGATAGTTCATTCATTTTTATTGCTGAGAAGTTTTCCTTTATAACGGGTGGAATTGTTTATCCATTCACCTGATGATGAACAGTTGGATTGTTTCTGGGTTTTGGCTATTACAAATAATCCTGCTCTGAATATTTGTGTGAAAGTTTTTGTAGGGACATATGAAGAGTGAGTTGAATGGTGGTCACCAAAAGATATGTGCAAGACCTAATCCCTGAAACCTGTGAATGTGATCTTGTTTGGATATAGAATTTTTTGGAGATGTAATTAAGGATTTTGAGATGAGATCATCTTGTATTTAGGATTTATGGGACATAAATCCAATGACTGATGTTCTTATAAGAGGAAGGAGTGTCTTTGACACACAAAGACACAGAAGCAAAGGTCATGTGAAGGCAGAGTCCAAGATTGAAGTAATGCATCTACAAGCCAGGGAATGCCAAGAATTATTGCAGCCACCAGCTGCTAGGAGAGAGGCATGGAACAGATTCTTTCTTACAGCCCTCAGAAGCAATTTTGTTGACACCTTGATCTTGGACTGCTAGTCTCCAAACTGTAAAAATAAATTTCTGTGGAGTCACCACTCTTGTGGTAGTTTGTTATAGCAGCCTTCTATATATAGAAGGTTAATATAATATGCTTTCATTACTTTCGGGTAAATACCTAGGAGTGAAATGAATGGATCATATGGTAGGTGTATGCTTAACTATCCAAGCAATTGCTCAACTGTTTTTTACACAGTGGTACCATTTTACACTTTCATCAGCATTGTGTGAGAGTTCTAGCTGTTCCACATTTTTGCCGACAGGTGGAATGGTCAGTTTTTAAAATTTCAGCCAGTCTATTATGGGTATAGAGAAAACTAATTGAGGTTTTAATTTCCATTTTTTAATGATTAATGTTGCGAATCATCTTTTCCTTTGCTTATTTTGCCTACTGTATATTTTCTTCATTAAAGTATGTTATTAAATTTTTTGCACATATTTTATTGATTATTTGTTTTCTTATTATTGATTTTGGGGTTCTTTATATATTCTGATTAAAAGTCCTTTATCAGCTCTATGACTTGCAATGGGTTCTCCCAATCTATAGTTTGTCTTTTCATTGTCTTAAAAGTATATTTCAAATTTCAGAAGTTTTTAATTTTTTTTTTTTTTTTTTGCGGTACACGGGCCTCTCACTGTTGTGGCCTCTCCCGTTGCGGAGCACAGGCTCCAGACGCGCAGGCTCAGCGGCCATGGCTCACGAGCCCAGCTGCTCCGCGGCATGTGGGATCTTCCCAGACCGGGGAACGAACCCCCGTCCCCTGCATCGGCAGGCGGACTCTCAACCACTGCACCACCAGGGAAGCCCCAGAAGTTTTTAATTTTGATGAAGTTTATCAACTTGTACCTTATGGATAGTGCTTTTGGTGTTGTATTTAGGAATCTTTGCCTAAATGGAGGTCACAAAATTTTCTCCTATGTTTTCTTCTAAAAGTTTTATATTTTTAGTTATATTTAGGTGTAGTGAATTTTCAGTTATTTTTTTGTATGAACTGTGAATTCTGGATCAAACATCTTTTTTAAAGTATCAAATTGCTTAGTAAAATGTGTTGAAAAACTGATTTTTTTTAACTGAATTACCCTTGCACCATTATTGAAATCTGTGGTTCTATTTTTGGCCTCTATTCTGTTCCTTTGAATCAATTGTCTATCTTTACACCAATACCACATGATCTTGATTTCTATAGTTTTTAAATCAGTCCTAAAGTCAGGTAGTACAACTTTGTTCTACTTTTTAAAAGTAATTTTAGCTATTCTAGGACTTTGTATATCAATATGAATTTTAGAATCAGCTTGTCAATTTTTACTTAAAAAGTGCACTGGAATTTTTTTTTTGGAATTTTGATGCATTGAATCTATTGATGAATTTCTGGATAATTGATATATTGAGACAGATTAGTACATCTGTGCATTTTTTTGGTCCTCTTCAATTTCTTTCAACAGTATTTTGTGATGGCCAGTGTACAAGTCTTTGACATCTTTTTCCAAATGTATTTCTAAGTATTGTTTCATGCTATTGTAAACAGTAATGCCTCGGGCTTCCCTGGTGGCGCAGTGGTTGAAAGTCCGCCTGCCGATGCAGGGGACACGGATTTGTGCCCCGGTCCGGGAAGATCCCACATGCCACGGAGCCGCTGGGCCCGTGAGCCATGGCCGCTAAGCCTGTGCGTCCGGAGCCTGTGCTCCACAACGGGAGAGGCCACAGCAGTGAGAGGCCCGCGTATCGCAAAAAAAAAAAAAGAAAGAAAATAGTAGAGCCTTAAAATTTTTTTCTATTATTAGTATATAAAAAGTTCATTGAATTTTGTATACTGATCTTGTATCCTTCCAACCTGTTATACTCACTTGCACTTTCTAGTAGCTTAAAAAAAAATAGATTCCTTTGGATTTTCTCTATAGATGATTGTGTCATTTTTAAGTAAGGATAATTTGTTTCTTTCTCTCCAATCTGGAGTCTTTTGTGTGTTTTTCTTGCACTGACTAAAATCTCTAGTTCAATGTTGAGGACAGTTGGTGCGGAAAGATAATACTCATCTTGTCCCTGGTCTTAGGAGAAAAGCATTCAGTCGCTCTTTAACCACTAGTATGATAATAGCTGGGTTTTCACAGATGTCCTTCAAGGGTGTATCCTATTAATAGTTTGCTGAGAGGTTTTTTTTTTTAAATCAGGAATCGATATTGGATTTTTTCCAAATGTTTTTTCTGTGTCATAAACGGTGTTTTTTTTTTTTTTTTTTTGAATTAATCTTTTGGCTGTGTTGGATCTTCATTGCTTTGCTTCCTCTAGTTGTGGTGAGCAGGGACTACTCTTCGTTGCGGTGTGCAGGCTTCTCATTGCGGTGGCTTCTCTTGTTGCTGGCTCTAGGCTCCTGGGCTTCAGTAGTTGTGGCTCGTGGGCTCTAGAGCGCAGGCTCAGTAGCTGTAGTGCGCGGGCTGAGTTGCTCCGCGGCATGTGGGATCTTCCCGGACCAGGGATTGAACCCGTGTCCCCTGAATTGGCAGGCAGATTCCTAACCACTGCGCAACCAGGGAAGTCCCATAAACAGTGGTTTTAATTTTTAATTTCTTAACATGGTGAATTACATTGACTGATTTTCAAATGTTAAGCTAACCTTGCCCTCCCAGGATAAATCCCACTTCATCGTAGAAAACATTATTCTTTTTGCATTTTGTTGGATTCGGTGTGCTAATATTTTTTTAAACATTTATGCATCTATGTACATGAAGAATACTGGTCTGTAGTTTACTTGTAATGTCTTTTTTTTGATTCTGGTATCAGGGTAATTCTGGCCTCAGCGAATGAGTTGGAAATTCTCTATCCTTATGATTTGTAGATGAGTTGTATAGAATTAATATTATTTATTTCTTAAATATTAGAAGAATTCACCAGTGAAGCCAACTGTGCCTGGAGTTTTCTTTGTGGGAAGATCTGAAACTACAAATTCAAACTCTTTTATAGAAATAGAGCTATTCAGTGGTGATCATTTTGTAATGTATAGATGTAGAGCTATTCAGTGGTGATCATTTTGTAATGTATAGAAATATCAAATCACTATGTTGTGCATGTGGAACTAACGTAGTGTTGTAGGTCAACTATATTTCAAAAACAAACAAATCATGTAGATTATTGACTATATATGAAATCATGTATATTATGCATGAAAATTGTTGAGAGTAAATCCTAAAAGTTCTCATCACAAGGAAAAAATTTTTCTTTACAGACTGAAAGGGGGCTGCCTTGGGGACGCTGATTCCCTTGCTGTTCACTCAAATGTAGGCTAGTTTCTTCCCTGTAATCCTCATACCATGGGGCTGGAGG
Source organism: Aethalodelphis obliquidens (assembly GCF_003676395.1). Classification (NCBI taxonomy): domain Eukaryota; kingdom Metazoa; phylum Chordata; class Mammalia; order Artiodactyla; family Delphinidae; genus Aethalodelphis; species Aethalodelphis obliquidens. Next base: position 9,749,379 of record NW_020837968.1, read on the forward strand.
GTAGATGTTATCCTGGCCCTTCACTACTGCCTCCAAATTATTGTCCTTCATTTCCCTTAAACTAACATCTTTGATGAGTGTACCATCAGGCTAGGAATGTGTATTTTTCTAGCTTTGATTGATGAGACCCAGTGAAACTTCAAGTCCTTTACCCCTTTCTTAAGGCATGTTTTTGGATATTGACAGATCTGTTTGAGGAAGTTTCCCCTATCGTTGTTTGTAATCTAAAAGATGTTGTTTTAAAATCTGATATATAGAGTATATCATTAGGGTCATACCCCAAGTAACGGGTGTGTCTACACTTAGAGTGGGTTAGGAGATAATAATAATAATGGCAACTGCAAACACTGGGCAAATTACCCATTCTCCTTCTGGCTCAGTTTCTTTATTTTGTTAACTAGAAGTTGTCTCCTTTCATCTACTCAAAGACATAAGTCCAAAAGTTATCTTCTGCCTCTCTTGAATTACCTGTTTTTTTTGCTCTCTATTGAATGGTTTCCATTGGCTTGTGGTTATTACTATTATTTTTTTATCATCTTACGAAGCCTTCTCTTGACCTTACTTTCATCTGTTTGCTACCATCCATCTCCTTACTGTTCTTTACAGCAAAATCCCACCAATCATGCTGTTTCTCCCATCACTGCACTAGAATTACCCTTACTTACAAGGTCACCAATTTCCTTCATGTTGCTAAAACCAATTGTTAATTCTCAGTCTTTATTTTACTAGACTTCTTATCTCACAGGACCCCATACTTCTTTGGTTTTCCTCCTCTTGTTGGTACTCCTTTCTGTCTCCTTGGCTGTATCTCCTTCTCCCCCCAATATCCTAATACTGTATAGTCAAGGGCTCCCTCCTAATTCCTATTCTTGTCTCTTTATATTATACTCACCCCCTTACAATCTCAGGTAGCCTCATGGCTCTAAAAACGATCTATATATTGCTAATTTCCAAAATTTTATTTTAGTAAAGATAACAGTAGTTTCAGTTTGGGTCTCCCTCCCAAACTTCTGACTCCTATATATAACTACCTACTCAACATCTCGCTTCAATATTGAATACAGTGCCGCCTTAAGTGTGGTCCATCCACAAATCATTTGTCATCAGTCTGCAACAAACTAAGTATAAAAATGAGAGAAAGAGTTTAACAACATTTATAGCAATTTGATGCCAGCAGTGGTCTTATCTCATTGCACAGGGTGTAGACGAGTTCATATGTTGTCAAATTTGCTTGATAAGTTGCATGTGGTGTGAGGTGAGTTCCAATCATGTGCAGTAGGAAAAAACATTGATCTCCATGAATTGGAAATGAAGTAAACTTGTCCTTCACCTAAGACAGTTTGAGAAGTACTGGTTTAGTAGACATCTCAAATTCAACACATCTACTAAAAAAAGTAATGGTATTTAAAGAACATTTAATTTATATTTTTACATGCATAAGTCTTTAAATAATATAAATAAATTTAAAAAACTGTCATGCAGACAACCTTGAATCTACTCTACACATACATACATACACATATACATACATACAAGTAATACATGAATGAAAACCCACTGTAAACACTTTAAGCAATGTGAAAGTCCACAGAGTTGAAAGGTTCTACCTCTGTTTATCACTGCTGACTTCCCCTTTCTGATTCTAATGACCGTTCTAGGGTTAAGGTTTCTTCCCAGTTTAATACATGCGCTTTTAGATAGAAATTAGTAGACACAGACAATTTTAGTTTTTTTTTTTTTTTTTTTTTTTAAATAAATGAGGTTGCACTCATAATGCATTATTCTGTGACCCGATTTTTTTCCCACTAATATACTTGGAGACCTTTTCTGGTCAGTTCATACAGATTTGCCCCATAATAATCATAATATGCAACACTTCTAAAAATCATCCTCCTATTGTTGAACAGTCTAGTTGGTTCTAAACACTGCTACAATGAATATGCACTTCTTGATTTGCACATCGTGCATCTCTACGATACGTCTGTAGGATCTATTCCTAGAAGACAAGAGCTGAGTCAAGGGTATATACATTTCAAAAGTTGATACTCTCAGGCTGTCTTCAAAAACTCCATACCCTTTAAATTCCAATCAACAATGCATGAGTGTGACCATTTCAACACTGGATTTTTACCAAATCTCTTAATTTTTGCCAACCTCGTGAGTGAAAATTACATCCTTTTCTGTTGTTTGAGCAAGCATTTCAGTGTTTTCATTAGTTATCATCCCATCACTTGCCTGTTGATATACTTTCCATATTTTTCCCTTTTTGTCTCCTCAGTTGATTTGTAAAGTGATACACATACAACCAAGTGCTGTGGATTTTTAATCATTTGTCTGATAGGTATTGTAAATATTTTTTCCCTTTCTACTGTCTTTGATAATAATGTTTCAATTTATTCTTAAGAAGTAAATAATATCCTAACTTTAAGTTTTATGAGTAACAAATCCCTTCAGACTCACATTGATCTGGATACATCAAGAAGCTCTGACCGTTTGGTTTATAAAATAGTGAGTCCTCTCCCCTCTCCTGATGAGATGTCTTGCTGAGAGTTAATAATTACTACGCATTGAGATGAATGTAGTTTCATTTATTTATTTCAGGAAGGATAAGAAGCCTTGTCACAAATAACTCTATGCTGCCTTTTGAATTCATTAAAGGCAAAAATCTGTTAATAAGTGCTCTTTTACATTCTTCCAATGGAAAATTAAACGCCCAGGGATAATTAAATGGCCTTTTTTATCATCTAATTCTATCCTGCAAATTTGAAAGCAAAATTTCCAATCCTTATAGAAATAGATATTAAGGGTTAGAACAAAGACAGCTAATACTGTTTAAAGTGTGAAAAATTATTAGTTCGCTTCTCCCTTAATCTGATCTTCTTAGTATCAAGTGAATATATGAGATATAGCGAGTTATAGTGCACTGATTTCAAACTGCTTGTCTTCAAATTCTTGCTATGCTATATGCCACCTACATAATTTTGAGCAAGTTTTCTGATCATTTTAAGTCCCACGTTTCTATTTTTAAAATAGTGAAACAATAGTTGTGAAGAAAAAAATGACAGAAAATATCTAAACCACGTAGATATGATAAATCCTTAATAAATACAGATTAGCTATTATTATTATTAGCTATTATTATTAGCTATTATTAGCTATTATTATTATCATCATCATTAACTGGGGTAAATAATATTTATCTTATATCTGTAAGTACTGCTATCCTCTTTTAAGTCAAATTTGGATATCATATCACTGGCATATTTGCCAGCAGAGGATTAAAAAAATTATATGACAATGAAAATTAAAAGTATACTATCATGTAGATCTTCATTTTGAATTTTTATGGTAAAATTATAGCAAAACAGGATTCATGCAAAGGCTTTAGTACCACAAACGACTTCTGAAACATAATATACTGTCTTTGTTAGCTCGTGGAGCCATCAGGTTAACAAAATAAATTAGTCGATAAAAGAAAGAAATGGATACATCAACTATACTACAGTAAAAACATTAAATAAAAAAGAATTTAGAAAATCTCCAAAGACAAAAAAGAAAGAAATGAAAAACTTTATCTGAGCCTAATTGAAAATTATAACCCAGGAACAGCCTTTCGGAAAGCTTCGAGGTTTGTTCTGCCTATGAGGTCAAAGCATAGCTATACAAGTTTTTGAGACAGAGGGTTGTACATTAAATGATGTATTACTGACAGTTACACAATCCAGATCTACGAGTACAAAGTGAGCGGCCCCAAGATTAAGAAGGAAGATTATCTCCTAAAGAATTGTGACCCTTGATGAGATTAAGAAGGAACGTTACCTCCTAAGGAGGTCCGGGGAATGCAGATGCTCATTCCGCCCCAAAGGGACGAAGGAAGCCAAGAAAAATTTTATGTTTAAATATTTCCCCTCTTGCCATAAAATATGAATTTTACTTCACCAGGTATTATAGTGTTACCATTTTAAAAATATATTTTAGTAGCCATTAAGGTTTCCAGTTCCAATATATACTGTTTAAAGCAAAAATAAATAAACTTTAAAAAATTGTATTTGTGTGTGTAACATTAGCTGAGTACTTACTATAGTCCGGAAACGTGTGGCCCTACACTGCCTAGGGGTATTTTTTTTTTTTCCTTGTTTTTGTCTTTTGTTTTCTCCCCTTCTTAACAAAATCGAACTGCTTGGGAGAGTAGGGATGAGATGGAAGAGGGTAAGGTAACGAGTTTGCTGAGATAAGCGCTATAAAGTTTTAAAATCCCCCAATTTTCACTGCATTTCCACCATAAATAGCAACGTAAACATTTAAGCAAAACTTCCTCTAAGAAATTTTCCTTTCATCTCCCAAATCCACGTGGAGAAGGGAGACAATAAGGATGCTTAGGAAAACTTGCCCAGACTTGCCCTCAACCTGGGAAATCTGAGTCCCGGGGCTGGAAAATCTGAAATGTAAAAGAGAAACGTGCTGGGATTGCGTGGGTAGGAGGGAAGAAACAGGATCCCACGGGACCCGGCTTTGGTCCAGGAGTGCATTCCCCCACCCCCCACTCCGCGCCGGCCGCTGGGCTGGGAAGCTCCTCCTCCCCGTTTCCTTCCTCCGCCTCAAGCTCGGTGGCCGTGGCGGGCGAAGGGCAGAACGCCGCGGTATTTTGTCCCACGCGGCGACCCCTCCTCCCGCCGGCGCTGCGGCTGCAGCGGCTGCGAGGGAGGCAGCGGAGAGCTGACGGCAGGCCACGGCTGGGCGGCCTGGAGGCCACGGGAGGTGGAGGCCCGGCCGCCTTCCCGCGGCACGGGAGCGGAGGGGAAGAGGCGGACGCCCGCCAGCCCCGCCCGGTCGCCGAGAACGTGGGGGAGGCTCCGCGCGCCGCCCGCCCCCCGGCGTCCGCAGCCCTGCTGGCCCTGCAGCCGCCGCCGCCGCCGCTGCCGCTGCTGCCTCCGCCTCGGGCTCCCGCCGCGGGCTCCACGGCCCCGGCCGGGGAGGGAGGGCGGCGGGTGCCGCCGGAGCCGCCAGACATGTCGGGAGGGCACTGCGGCAGCTTCGCCGCGGCGGCGGCCGGCAGCGGCGAGATCGTGCAGCTGAACGTGGGGGGAACCAGGTGAGTCGGGGAGAAGGGGCTCGGGGTGGGGGGATAACGGGCGGGCGACCTCCGGGGGAGGCCGGGCCCCGGGGGGGCGGGATAGCGGGCGAGCATGGGCGCCGAGTCGGCGGGGAGTGCAGGGCCCTCCGGGCGGGTGCAGGTCCGCGGATCTCGAGGGGCAGGCGGCCTTGGGAATCACCGAGACCAGGGTTCATCTGGCCGCGCTGCTGCCTTACTAGAATATCAGCTACGTCCCTCCCCCTTTCTAGGGGATCAGGCCGAGAGGAACATTCTATAGCCTTCCTTACCTAACCCTGGCGCGTACTTGAGGAATTTATTTTGTAGAAGCCGGGCCTTGTGGTTTGATTGTTGCAGGTGCATCTGCCTCCCTTTCTCTTTGGTCAACAAGGTAAATCGATTTGCTCGGGCGATAATGCCTCAGTAAGGGCTGTTTGAAATCTCCAAGAATTTCGGTGGAGGGAGTGCCGTAGATGCGCGGTACCTTGTTATTTATTTTCAGAGTTTCTTGATGCGTGGCTCTGAAGGATCTGTTCAACTTGTAGGGCAGCGAGTCCAGAAACTGCAGTTTGAAGAGTTGGTTCTGGGAAGCTTTGGGTAGTGACACCCTGTTGCGCTCTCCTAGTAAACAGACCGAAAGCTCTTCTCTGATCTCTCTTTGGCCTTCCACTCCCTTACTGTATCTTTTAATAAGCTTGTTGGGTGGGGGGGAATCATACTTCTGTGGATTTGCTGTGGTTTATGAGTCACTCCTCTCGGAAATGGGAGTTTGCCAGCTGTTTCAAGGACGGGGTAGTTGAGTTTTAGGCTAGGTGGGAGATAAACGATGAAGCACCCTGGGAGGTAGTGTATTTTGCTATGCTCAACACCTAGGACTTTTTAACTAGTATTTTTAAAAATACAGAACGGCAGCACTGTGAACCATAGTGGTAAAAATGTATAGTGTTTGAATGGTTTTCTGAGTGTGCTGGAGAATTCAACACAGGAAACAGTAATGCTTTCTCCGCTCACTCTTTTTTTCCCCTCTCATCCCCCAAGGAAAACTTAATTAGTTTACAACGTCATTGCTGCTATATAGATTCTGGTTTTATGGAGGGGAAGATTGGTGTCTGCTAATGCAAGACATGGATATTTTCCTAAAATCACGTGAAAATTTTGCCGCTTTGGTAACTTATGAATGCAAAACTGGAATACCCTGCAAGAGCTGGCCTTCAGAAGTGTAGCACTATAGTCATTTAAAATCCCTGCCCTAGTTTCTAATTTCCTTGAAGTTGAGTAATTGCCACTGGGAGAACCACCTGTGGCATAGAATTGAACTCAGCTGTGAAGTGATAGTGTGACACTCAAACGAGAGTTTCTTATGAGCAGAGAAGCACATGGTATACGTAGGGTCTAATCAAAAAAATGACCAATTTTTATCATTTATTTAACACTTAATGGATGATTCAGAAAGTAGAGAAGATGAGGTTTCATTTAGAATTGTTAATGTTATTATTTACCAGAAGAACCCTAATGAAGTGAAAGGAAACCAATGTGGCTCCATTCGTGATTAATTCTGTTATGAATGAGTATGATTTGAGGCCTCAGGAGAGAAGTCTGGGACCAGCCAGTGGGAGACAAGCTTAGCAACCTTAGGCAAATTATTTTTTAGTGCTTAGTTTCCTAAAATGTGTAATGACAATAATAGTACAACCTTCCAGGATTGATAAAAAAATTTGAAGCAATAAATGGGAAATACAAGGGTTAGTGGCATTATCTATCAACAGTAACTGCGGAATAAATAATTTTAACTAGATTGTTTCCAAGTAAATTTAGGAGGCAAGTAGCATGGAGTATAAATGTGGATATGTTTTGCTGAGGCCAGATTGCACGTGATCTTTTTCTTGGCATACTGTAGATATGAGATAAAAACATAGAAAAGGCTTTTCATATATATACGTTTCAGAGAATTATGCTTGTCATATGTAATTTTAAATGTTGTAGTTTTCATGAAGTCATATTTGGAACCAGTTTTAGAGCTCTGGGATTTTCTCCCCCTATCTTCCACTTGTTTGGAGAAAAAAAAAAAATGGTGGGGATGAGAGTCTAATCCCTTTGCCCAGAAATTCCAGATTACTAAACCCACCCCGAACTGCTGATTTTAATTGAAATTGCTAATATGACTTTAAGCAGACCTGGGTAATTTTCTAAGTAACACAAAATTTGAGTTATTTGGCAAACAATTTGCTGAATAAGCAGTGAATGTGAAAGGTCACAAGTTAGAAGTGATCCTTATTTGGAATTAATTTGATTGCCTCCAAAACACAGTGACTCATTTTTGCAGTGGATCCTTAGATATTTCAGTTTACCGTATTTACTGGGTTTGCTTCTATTGATTTGACCAAGTCAGTTTCCTCTAACTAGTTGTAATCTACTTCTCATTTTTTTCTTAAGATTCTGGTAAGAAATGTGCTTGGGAAAATTTGCCATATTTTCTTGAGTAAACTGGCTCCTTTCTTAGCCTGATTAATGGGCACAGGAGCTACTTTAAAACAGTCATGTAATGCTAGAAAATGAATGTGGAGGGAAAGTAAAGGGTCTGTTGGGCTCTCTTCTGTGTGAGGACACGTGGTGATGGGGCAGCGAGTCAGAAATACATAGTGCAGTGTGATGAGTCTTAAAATGAAAATATTCAGACATCAAGTGCTGGACTGGATGAGCCCTATATCGAATTCTTTGTCATGCCAGTTTACATCTGTTACTGATTGTTTTGCCTCGGTCTGTTACATGTGGCTTTGATAAAGTTCCCCTCAAATTGGTGGTAATAAGGAGACTTGATCAAATGGCAGTTAACCTCAAAACAGTGTTTACTGAGTGATTCTTGAATGAGTGAATGCAACAGTTGTGAATAGCCCAAGACTATAAAGGAAATGTTAAATGCATTATGTGCAGTGGGATTAATGTGAGCTCAGAAAGATAGTATAGGGTAGTATATTTGGAAAGCCATTAAAGAGAAGGTAGAACCTGGATGGTATCAAGAAAGATGGGCGGGGCTTCCCTGGTGACTCAGTGGTTAAGAATCCGCCTGGCAGTGCAGGTGACACGAGTTTGAGCCCTGGTCCGGGAAGATCCCACATGCCGCGGAGCAGCTAAGCCCGTGAGCCGTAACTACTGAGCCTGCGCTCTGGAGCCTGCGAGCCACAACTAATGAGCACGCGCGCCTAGAGCCCATGCTGCGCAACAAGAGAAGCCACCGCAGTGAGAAGCCGGTGCACCACAACGAAGAGTAGCCTCCGCTCGCTGTAACTAGAGAGAGGCCACGCGCAGCAACGAAGACCCAACGCAGCCAAAAATAAATTAAAAAATAAAAACATAAATTTATGAAAAAAAAGATGGGTGGAACTTAGATAATTGAACATGAGGTTGATGCAGCTGGGATGGAGATTCTGAAGTGGTGTAAGCATGGATTGTTTGGGGATATTAAGAAGTACTGTCTTATTAGAGGGGAAACCAGTTTGTGTTGGAGAGATGAAACGTGACCTGAAGATAGTATGTTATATTGAGAATTTTAGACTTGGTGTGGTGCGCTAATTATTGATTCTTCAGTAGATTGGCATGCTAGAAAGTAGTGTTTTAGGAAGCTTTATATGTAAGCAAATTAATTATTTGATTTTGTTGACAGCTCTTGGAATAAACTTAACTCTGAATTGAAAGTAGCAAAATTTAAAGATATTAAAAGTAATGAATATAATTGATACAGCTGTAGCTATGCAGCAACTTGTAAATCATTAGCCAGTGTATTAAAGCAAGTTAACTAACATGGAAATTTCAAATCATGTCCTCTCTTATAATACCAGCTACTTTTTAATTGCAGGTTTAGTACCTCAAGACAAACACTTATGTGGATTCCAGATTCCTTTTTTTCCAGGTATTTCATATAATTCTTTAGTACCTTTTTTTAAAATACAGTTGATTATTTATTAAAACAGTAAAAAATAAATATTTTTATGTATCAAATACAAAAGCTTAACTCTTAAAATATAATTTTTAAATTGTTATTTTACCTTGGAGATAGGATGATTCATTTGTGTTGGTCTTTGATGTTTGAAAGACTTAGAGCATTTTATTCATACTCAGATTTTAAAAACTAACTCTGTCTTAATGTTAATGACTTCTAGTTTGCTGAGTGGAAGAATTTCAACACTTCGAGATGAAACTGGTGCTGTGAGTATAACAATGTTGATGTATGTTCTAAATTAGATCAAAAAATGCTTATAATGTTTGATCCTTATACTCTAAGAAGACAGGGAAACTACTCTTTTAATAACTACTAAATGAAAGTATATGTACTTAAAGATTTTGATTTCTTGTCATGAATAGTGTTTCTGTAATTATAGAAGAGAACTTGAAACTGGGAATACTGCATATAGCAATTTAAGTAATCATGATTAGAGAGATTGTAGGATCTGAGCTTACATTGTCAAGAGAGGAAATATTTCTTTTAATCAGTAATTGAAACTCGAACAGTAAATAGATGAATGTAAATAGTAAAATATTTCAATATTGGTAAGATGTTGCAAAAAGTTCTACAATTTTTTATTTTGGAGAATAACCTTATGAACTTGTGCAGCAATGGTGGAGTGAGGGTAGTAAAGAACTATTAAATTTCAGTTAAAAAAAATTGGTTTGTAAATTTAAAAAGCAGTTGTAATATGAACAATAGCATGTAAAGTAAATGTCTAGGGCTCACAAAAGCAAGTAAGACTTTCATTTGGGAGGCAACAAAGTGACCAGAGGTGTTTATTTGCTGTGATGAGATTTGCAGATGGAATAAAGCAGCACAAGTAGATATGTCCATGTGAGATTAGAAAAAGGACATCAGTAATTAGATCTCTACAAATCTGTGGTGTTTTCTTCAACTTCTGATTGATTCTAATAAAAACAAAAGCAAGAATTTATGAAGCCATAAGAACTTCATTCACTGTATATAGTAACTGATTATAATATAAGAAGGTTTATTATTTGCTACCATTCTGCTGTGTAATTGACTTACATAAGCTTTAAAAGGTGTTCAGAGCTTTTGTAATTGGTTCAGAATAGTGTTGGCATACATTCCTGTAAAAAGTTATCAATTATGTATTTCATATTTTTTAAGCATTTTATTTTCCCCATATGTATTCTGTGGTGCTGTGTTTTTTATTTTAAAAAATTTTGTTGTTGTTGTCACCCTCCCCTTCACCCTACACCCAGCCCTTGAGGAAATTGAGATAGTCGTATGTAAAAGTGTTACTGTTTTCCAGTTTAGACAGCAGTATGCAGTTTTACTTTTCTTGATTGCCTGGTGTGTATTATAAAAGTACATTGTTGTTTTAATTATTCACTTATGAATCACAAATTATGTAAATCACAATCACTGTCACCAATAATTAGTGATCAGATGATGTAAGAAAGTATTATTCATGCATAATGTTTTCAGAGTATTTATTGAATTCTAGAATATTTCAGATAAAAATTTTCCCTTTGGTGTCCCTTTCACCAAATATATCAATTAAATAGAAATGAGAAAGTGGACTTATTTGATACCATTTTTCCTGCACCTTAAAATATAATCAATCTAACAACAGCTTTTCAGGTGGAGAAAAGACACCACTACTACCACATAAATGCACACGGTTATAACTACATTTCAATTTTAGAAACATTAAAATTTAGTAAGAGTGGAGTCAAGGAAATATAGTATTTAAATAATTCAGTTTTTGTTCCCTAAGTTAGTGTTACAGATATTAAAGTTAGAAGTTTAATTTATAATTTGAAAGTAAAATTTGTAATTCTTTATTTACAGATATTTATTGATAGAGATCCAGCAGCGTTTGCACCCATTTTAAATTTTCTTCGGACAAAAGAACTAGACTTAAGGTAAGAAATGTATTTTTTTAAAGTAAATTTTTTATTCAAAGGTATGGTTTTGGGTATATTTTATGAAGAAAAGTTTTTTTCCCTGCCCCAAGATTATTTTTGTTTAAAAGTTTCATCAGAATTAAACTGTCATAGATACAGGCCACCATCATCCCTTCCTCTGGGTTACTCTGATAGCTTTCTTACCAATTTGCCTGTCTTCATTCTTATATCCCTTCAATTCATTTTTCACACTGTAGCCACAATTAACTTCTGAAAATGTAAATCTAATCTGGTTATTCCTCTGCTTACAACTCTTACGTGTTACTGGATTAATGGCTAAGGATTTTGGACTTCCTGTTGTTTCTTAAGGCTCTCTCTAATCTAGCTCCTGCTTCATTTCTGTTGCTTCAACACTTTCAACTCTTTCTGCTCTCAGCTTGATTCTGATCATTTCAATGATCCCTGCTGTGTCTGCCTGATGCAGGTGTTCAGAGTTTCCTGTACTGCCACTACCCCAGTCGTCTATCTTCCATTAGACTTTAAATTCTAAAAGGACAAGTTGTTTACTGTATACCTGTAGGATTGAGCATTGTGCTTGACGCATAGCGATATTTTTCTTCGGTGGGTAAATGAATGACCATTTAAACTATTTCTTTAACTTTGCCATAGTCTACAATCTACAATGGAAGCTACAATCTGATTTGTATTTTATTGTTTTATTTCATATATTCCTAATGAACTTTCACTTAAGGACTTATTAATACTTTTTGAGATAACACCTTTTAGAATTCTAATTGTTTCTTTAAGCTGCTTCTTTATAATATTGTATAATTTGGGGCTTATATTTACTAGAATATGCGCTCCTTGAAAGCAAAGATTTTTTTGTTTGGTTTGTTCCTTGCTGTATTCCCAGTGTTGTTAAAATGGCACGTATAGTAGCTGCTCAATAGATATTTATTGAATGAATAAAAGAGTTTGTTGGGGCTTTTTGTTTGTCTATTTCTTGGCCTGGGGTGGAAGTGGGAAGTATATTACTAACTACTTACTTTTGGGGTAAAATTATTTTTAGCATTTGATTAAAGCCTAAATTTACTCCTAGTCAGTGTCCTTGTGACTAATCCACGACTAAATCACCCATGAAAGGCAGAAATATAATAGTTTAAATATTTGTATTCACTGCTTTTCTTTCAACTTGCTTCTTTATTTCATTTAGGGAAGCCTAGCAAACTTAAGTTCTCTGAGTAGTACCTTCTAAAAGGAGGTGGGAAGGAATTGAAAAAAGAATACTATGTTCTACTTCTGTTTTTTGCACAAAATTCTTGTATTGCACTTATCACACTGTATTATCATTATCATATTTGTCTGTCTTCCCCAGACAAATAATTAGCCAGTGCTACTGTACTGTTAACACAAGTAGTTTTGAAATAGAATAAGAAAGTTTTAACTGTTCTTATTAAACTAGTTACAACCAATTTCACAAATAAAAGCAATTTAATATCGCAATTACACGTGTTCATTAGGCCTACGGAATTTTTTTTGTCTGTTGTTTTTTAAGACTTCTTTTTTTAATAGCAGTTTCAGGTTTACAACAAAATTGAGAGGGAGGTACAGAGATTTCCCATGTGCCCCCTGCCTTCATTATCAACCTCCTCCGCTGTTAACATCATTTACCAGAATGATACATTTTTTTTTTTTTTACGATTGATGTGAACCTACATTGACATCATAGTCACCCAAAGTCCATAGTTTACCTTTGGTTCACTTGGTGTTGTACATTTTATGAGTTAGCACAAATGTATAATGACACGTGTTCATCTTTATAATACTGTACAAAGTATTATTTCCATAATTTGGCCTTCTCCAGAATGTCATATTTGGAATCACACAGTATGTAGCCTTTTCTGATTGGCTTCTTTCACTTAATATTATGCAATTAAGTTTCCTCCATGTCTATTCATGTTATTTCTTTTTAATGTTGATAATATTTCATTAGCTGAATATACCAGTTTATTTTTCCACTCACCTACTAAAGAGGACATTTTGGTTGCTTCCAAGTTTTGGCTGTTAGGAATAAAGCTGCTATAAAACCATCCATGTGCAGGTTTTCGTGTGGTCGTAAGTTTTCAACTCCTTTGGGTAAATACCAAGGAGTGCAGTTGCTGGATCGTATGGTAAGAGTTTTATAGGACCCTCAGACTGTCTTTCAGAGTGGCTGTAGCATTTTGCTTTCCCACCAGCAATGTATGACAGTTCTTACTGCTTCACATCCTTGCCAGCATTTGGTGTTAGGATTCTGGATTTTGGCCATGTTAACTAATGTGTAGTAGAAACTCATTGTTTTAATTTGCATTTGCTTAATGACATATGATGTGGAGCATCTTTTCATAGGCTTATTTGCTACCTCTGTATCTTCCTCGGTTAAGGTCTTTGGCCCATTTTTTAATTGAATTTGTTTCCATATTGTTGAGTTTTAAGAGTTCTTTGTATATTTTGGATAACAGTCCCTTATCAAATTTGTCTTCTGCAAATATTTTCTCTCATTCTGTGGCTTGTCTTATTTCCTTGACATTGTCTTTCGTAGAGCAGAAGTTTTTAATTTTCATGAAATCTAGCTTATCCTTATTCCTCTCATGGATTATGTCTTTTGGTTGTATCTAAAAAGGTATCACCATACCCACTGTCACTGAGGTTTTCTCCTAACTGTTATCTTCTTTGAGCTTTTTAGTTTTGCATTTTACCTTTAGGTCTGTGAATCATTTTGAGTTAATTTTTGTGAAGGGTGTAAGGTCTGTGTTTAGACTAATTTCTCTCTCTTTTTTTTGCATGCAGATGTCCAGTTGTTTCAGCACCATTTGTTACTCCATTGTTTTGCCTTTGCTCCTTTGTCATAGATCAGTTGACCATGTGTATGGGATCTATTTCTGGGCTTTCTGTTCTATTCCATTGATCTGTTGTTGATTCTTTTCACCAGTACTGTGCTATCTTGATTTTTCTAGCTTTATAATAAAGCTTGAAGTTGGGTAGTGGTAGTGCTCTAACTTTGTTCTTCTCCTTCAGTATTGTGTTGGCTATTCTGGATCTTTTGCCTTTCCATGTAAACTTTATAATCAATTTGTTGATATCCATAAAATAACTAGCTAGACTTTTGAATAGGATTACATTGAATCAGATCAAATTGGGAAGAACTAATGTCTTAACAATACTACGTCTTCCTATCCATGAACTAGGAATATCTGTCCATTTTTTCAGTTCTTTGATTTCAGTCGTCAGAGTTTTGTAGTTTTCTTCATATAGATTTTGTATATATTTTGTTAGATTTATACCTAAGTATTTCTTTTTGGGGGGTATTAATGTAAATGGTATTGTGTTTTTAATTTCAAGTTTCTCTTGTTCACCGTTGGTATATTGAAAAGCAATCGACTTTTGTACATTAACCTTGTATTCTGCAACCTTGCTATAATTGCTTATTAGTTCCAGGAGTTTTTTGTCCATTCCTTTGGATTTTCTATATAGACAATCATGTCATCTGTGATCATCAGTTTTATATATTTCTTCCCAATCTGTATGCCTTTTCTTTTCTTTTCTTGACTTGTGTAAATAAGGATTTCCAGTATGAAGTTGGAAAGGAGTGGTGAGAGGGACTATCCTTGTCTTGTAACCAGATGTTAGTGGGAAGTTTCAAATTTCTTACCATTAAATATGATGCTAGCTATAGGATTTTTTTTTAAATGGTCTTATCAAGTTGAGAAAGTTCCCCTCTATGCCTAGTTTACTGAGACTTTTTACTATGAATGGGTGTTGGATTTTGTCACACGCTTTTTTTGCACCTATTGATATGATCATGTGAGTCTGTTGATGTGATAGATTACATTAATTGATTTTAGAATATTGAACCAGCCTTGCGTACCTGAGATAAAACCCACTTGGTTGTAGTGTATATTTCTTTTTAGACATTGTTGGATTCGGTTTGCTAATATTTTGTTGAGAATTTTTGCATCTGTGTTCATGAGAGATATTGGTCTGTAGTTTTCTTGTAATGTCTTTGTCTGGTTTTGGTATTAAAGTAGTGAGGGCCTTATAAAATGAGTTAGGAAGTGTTCTCTCTGCTTCTTTCTCTGAAAGGGAGTGTAGAGGATTGGTCTAATTTCTTCCTTCAGTGTCTGGTGGCATTCACCAGTGAATCCTGGGCACGGTGCTTTCTGTGTTGGAAGGTTATTGTTGATTCAGTTTCTTTAATACATGTAGACCGATTGAGATGGATCGTCTTTCTTGTGTGAGCTCTGGCAGATGGTGTCTTTCAAGCAATTGTCCATTTCACCTAGGCTATCAAGTTTGTAGGCATAGAGTTGTTCATAGTATTCCTTTATTCTTTTAATTTTCATGGAATTTGCAGTGATGTCCCCTCTTTTTTCTGCCCAGGCAATATTTTTAAAGTAAGAACAGATTATAACTGAAACCTAAAATGAATCATTTTAAACTCTTAAGCTTCTATTTTTTTTTTTTTTTACTTCTTATTTTCATATTACTTTCTTGTAACATCTTTGTCTGGGTAACAGCCCTTCTTAAGGCTGATCTTTGTTTTCCTCCGCCTTCTGTTTTGCTTTTGTTTTTGGTTTCTGTTGAGAAGAGTCATTTATCTGAATTTATTTGTTCAATAAATATGGATTGCGTAACAATTACATACAAGCACTGTGGTAGGCCCTGCATGAGGCATACAAACATGGATCAGAGGAGAACATGCTTGCAGGGAGCTTATAGGATAATTGGGGAGGTTAAAATATGTATGGAAATTATGGTTAAAAGCAATTAATACCATAGGAATGATTTCCACTCTTGTTTGCCTTATTAGATACTTCTGATAATTACTTGTATTAACCCTATAAAGCCCTAATCTCTCATTTAGTCATCCAATTCATCTATATATAAATGGTTTTTTTAGTAAGAAAACGTTCTTGGTGGTGTGCAGTTTTTTTATCTATACTTCTTCAAATAATTAAGGATCTTAGGAAAAAAGTAAGTTTTAAAGCCCTATGACTTTGTTCATTAAGAACCTAGTACTTTTTCTTTTTGCTTCAGATGATAATCCGAGTTGCCAGTGTTAGAGGACTTACATCATTCATTGGTTTCTTTGTAGGGGAGTGAGTATTAATGTTCTCAGGCATGAAGCAGAATTTTATGGAATCACTCCATTAGGTATGTATTCTAGTATTTTATATTTATGATTTGACCCTTTGAGCACTAAACTTGCCCAAATGAAATCTGTTTTATATCAGGTTCTGATTTTTGATGGACTACTCAGTGCTTGCTTTTTGTGGATTTTCATAGTAAAAAGGTGTTGTCAGCTGATTTAACTTAAACATTTTCCTTTTCTTTCCTTATCCTCTTTAACTAGAGAAAATAAAAGTGGAGTACTATTTTTGTGTTTGCATGTACTCTTGACAAGTTTGCTTTGAAATGTTTTTAGTAAGAAGGCTTCTCTTATGTGAAGAACTGGAGCGTTCATCTTGTGGCAGTGTCCTTTTTCATGGTTACTTGCCTCCACCAGGTACTTCTGCTTTATTTATTTAGTTCTTTTTTTTAAGTCTTTTTATCATTAAGTAAGTACAGATGTGTGAGTAGGAAAATCTGTTTCTTGATTATTGAGTTTCCTTTGTAAATCTACTAGAAAAAGTGAGAACTTTAATATTAACAGAAGTTAAGTCATACTGTGTATTAGGGTAGGGATTTGCCAAACTTTTTCTGTAAAGGGCCAGATGGGTTTGTGAGCTAAAAGATCTCTGTGGCAACTCTTCAGCTCTGCCATAAACGCTACAGAAATGCATGGGTGAGACTGTGTCTAATAACAGCTTTATTTACGTAAAGAGCCATCAGGCTGGACTTGACCATGGCCAGATTTGCTGACTCCCGTGTTTGAGAATTGGTTGTTGATCTCCTTTGTGGAACCCCAGGAGTTTTTAGAGATTTAGCAGTGTACAGGCAGAGGAGTGTGAGGTGCATGTCATCTCTGCCCCTCTTCAGTGAGTTAGAAGAGTTCGGTCTTCACCTGTGTTGTAGCAGGCTTTTGAACAAGATTTCATTTTGAAAAAGGCTCTCCTGCCAAATAAGAGATGTTTGAAAGTATAAGGCAATTCAGCTGTAGAGCGGTTTAAATTAGTAAATAGTACCTAACGCATAGTAACTGTTCCATAAATGTGAAGACTAGTGACAGAATGAATGAGTTAGTGATTGATTGATTTGGTAACCTAGAGCTAGGTAAATACAGAGTATAATATGATAAGTCTTAGTCTTACTTTTTATATATATAACATAAGTATCAAATCTGTTGAATGAATTTTATTTTTAAAAAATCTCGTCTTGTTTTCTATGGTAGTTAATTATTTGCAGTAAATTGGTATATTGGAAGATAAATTTTGGCTATAATGAAATTCACATTTGTTTGTTTCTTAGCCATAATGTGAAATTTTAAATTTTTGGTAAGTGAACTTAGAAATAAACTTATCTTTTTCTTTCCTTTTATAGGTATTCCTAGTCGTAAAATAAACAACACTACTAGATCCTCTGCTGATTCTAGAAATGGGCTAAATTTTACAGAAGGTGAAGCTCGAGGAAATGGTACACAGCCTGTTCTCTCTGGAGCTGGGGAAGAGACTGTTAGGCTAGGTAAGCAAAGAGTACATAAATTTTAAAAGTACGTATGTTTTTAGTTCTAGATGATATTGAGTAATTATTTTTAAAGATGTGATTTTTGCTTTATCTCTTTTTAATCTAGATCTACCATTTATATCTTGAAGAATCTCACTTAACATAATTTTTATTTAGAAAGTTCATGATCTTCTGTTAGCTCTAAATCTTTAGAACAGAGGTTGGCAGACTTTTTCTGGAAAGGGCCAGACAGCGAACCTGTTGGGCTTCATGAGCTGAAGGGTCTCTGTTGGAACTGCTCAGCTTTCATTGTGGCACGAAAGCAGCGATGACGATGTATGCACAGATGTGAATGGCTGTGTTCCAACAAAGCTTTCTTTATCAAAAGAGGTAGAGGACTGGAATTGGCCTGTTAGTCATAGTTTTGCCAACTCCTTCTTTAGAACGTAAAAGATTTCTTTTGCTAATATCAACAGGATTTCCTGTGGATCCACGAAAGGTACTAATAGTAGCTGGCCATCACAACTGGATTGTAGCTGCATATGCCCATTTTGCTGTGTGTTACAGGTATTGTATAATTAATAATGGTTTGCTTTTTATTTTGGGGGGTATTTTTTAATATTGTGATTTTATTTTTATAGATTTAAGAGCTATTTATTTTAGTCATCAAATATTTTTCCTTCATATTTTGCCCACTTCTGTATCTCCTGATTAGATTTAGTTTGCTTTTATTCTCACAACTAATTTGGTAAATATTATTGATAGCCTTAGTATGTCTTAAATATTGCATATACAGTGTGAACTGTGATATAACTGAGATATTTTGAAGTTACATCTTCTTGCTTAGTATATCCAGCTTCTGAATCATTTAACTATTGTATTAAATGATGAGGCAGGATTGTTAATGTGAGCCCTGTGTTTTTTGTCTATAATGATTGAGTCTTTTGTACTCTACGGTAGGGGAGAATAGGACCCTACATTGGTCATGACTGCCATATGGTTGGGAGCGAGGTGAAGCAGGACAGTTGTAGGCAGAAGTGATGTAGTTTAACATCTATAGTGTGTGAGCTTTACACAGAGGTAGTTTGGTTTTACTAATTCTTGCATTCTCAGTAACTAACAGGGAACAAGGAAAAGTGTACACCAGTGATTTCTCTTTTTCAGTTGGAAAAAAGGTAGGATTATTAGTTCAAAATCACTGTATGCAATGAGAAATGTTGATGACAGGAAATGGCGTAGAAGAACAAAAATGGTTAGGATATACTAACTTAGACTATGATCCTATTGAATTTAATTGCCAAAATATCAAAAAACATATAAATATTTTGTCACTATTGAATTTAGTTAAGAAAAAGTAGCCACAATAGATTAAAAATATTTAAAATGTCTTCTGAAGTTTACAGATACATTTAAAGGATCCCAGATGTATTGAATAAAAGAAAAAAACCCCTCAGTTTATGAGAGATTTGCCATATGTGTTAAAGGAAAAAAAAAAGACCTTATATCAGTAATCTGCACTTTATATTTTCATTGCAGTAGAGATTTGGTGCACACTTTTCATTTTGAGAGCGTTCTATTGATATGTATTTTTAATATTATTTATTGAGTAGTATGAAAAATATTTTTTGGATGATTTCTTTCAGGGATGATTTTATATGAAGCAAGACTGATTTGAAAAAGGGATTTTCTTTTTTTTTTTTTTTTTTTTTTTGCGGTACGCAGGCCTCTCACCGTTGTGGCCTCTCCCGTTGCGGCCTCTCCTGTTGCGGAGCACAGGCTCCGGACGCGCAGGCTCAGCGGCCATGGCTCATGGGCCCAGCCCACTCTGCGGCACGTGGGATCTTCCCTCACCGGTTCACGATCCCGTGTCCCCTGCATCGGCAGGCGGACTCTCAACCACTGCGCCACCAGGGAAAGCCCGAATTTTTTTTTTTTCAAGAGTGTTGTTTTGAACTTACCAGCTTATGGACCTAAATTGAGAAATGGTTTTAGATTTTGCTTTGTTTGTTTAAATATTATGTACATTTTTTTGATAGGGGATTCCAAAGGAGTTAGTTGTATAACGGTTATACCAAGTTATCCAGGTGTAACAGCATCATTTATGTTACTGCACAGCAGTGCTAAAGATTGTGACTTGCCAGACAGGGACACATGGTATTGCACAAAATTTCACTCATTGAGTGAGTAATGTAAGAAAGATGATGCTGTTACATATTCCATTCTTTGTTTTTGCTTTTGACCATGACTTTTCTTTGCTTTCACTGAGTGTTGATTTCAGAGCAATATGCCCATGCAAAGTGACAAAGGGAAAGAATTAAGGACATATTAGATTTTCTCATGTACAGTTAAATCACTCAACACAATGCCAATAAAAAGATTTCAGAAGAAAGGAAAATATTCAAATTATTTTAAGTGTAATCATTTTAATAAATTGTTTTTCCACAGCTTTTTATATCAATAAATTTAAAACCTTAAAAAAGGAAAGAGTAGCACAGTGAAATATTTTTCACCTATATTCATTAATTTTCTACCTTGTTAGGTTTTACTTCTATATTTCTTTTTTCTTGCTCAGTTTACAACCTGTCACTTGTATTAATGAAGAGTATTTGTGTAGATTGTTTCCCTTTTGGAGGTTATATTACACTTTAGATCTTTAATCCATGTGGAATTTACTTTTTGTATATGGTGTTAGATTTAGCAATCTGTTTTATTTTCTTCCAAGTGGGTGGCTAATTATGTTCTGATTATTACATAAATCATCCTTTCTCA
Organism: Aethalodelphis obliquidens; assembly: GCF_003676395.1. Lineage (NCBI taxonomy): Eukaryota > Metazoa > Chordata > Mammalia > Artiodactyla > Delphinidae > Aethalodelphis > Aethalodelphis obliquidens. The sequence continues at coordinate 9,769,759 of NW_020837968.1, forward strand.
TTGAATATGAAAGCCCCCTTTATCTTGCTTTATATTTATTTTTATATACTTGAATCTAATTTTAGACTTTTTTTTTTTTTCCATTGATGGACATTTAGATTGTTTCCCTGTCTTGGTTATTGTAAACAATGCTGCTATGAACACGGGGGTGCAGATATCTTTTCAAACTAGTGTTTTCATTTCCTTTGAATATATTCCCAGAACTGGAATTGCTGGATCATAGGGTAGAGCTATACTTAATATTCTTGAGGAAACTCTACACTGTTTTCCATAGTGGCTGTACCAGTTTACAGTCCCACCAACAGTGCACAAGGGTTCCCTTTTCTCCACATCCACACCAGCATTTGTTATCTCGTGTCTTTTTGATGATGGCCATTCTGACAAGTATGGAGTGATATCTTACTGTGGTTTTAATTTGCATCTCCCTGATGACAAGTGATGCTGAGCATCTTTTCATGTACCTGTTGGCCGTTTGTATATATTTGGAAAAATGTCTATTCAAGTCCTTTGTACCATTTTCTAATTGGATTATTTGGTTTTTTGCTATTGAGTTGTATGAGTTCTTTATATTTTTTGGATATTGACCCCCTTATCAGATATATGGTTTGCAAATATTTTTTCCTATTCCATAGGTTTTTTTTCACTTTGTTGATAGTTTCTTTTTCTGTGCAGATGCTTTTTTCGTTTGATGTAGTCCCACTTGTTTATTTTTTATTTTGTTGCTTGTGCTTTAGGTGTCATTTTCAAAAAAAAAATTATTACCAAGACACATGTCAAGGAGCATTTTTCCTATGTTTTCTTCTAGGAGTTTCATGGTTTTAGGTCTTACATTTAAGTCTTTAATCCATTTTGAGTTTATTTTTGTGAGTGTTGTAAGGTACAGGTCAAATTTCATTCTTTTACATGTGAATATCCAGTTTTCCTCACACCATTAATTGAAGAGAAAATGCCTTTTCTCCATACACTATTCTTGGCTCCCTTGTCAAATACTAGATGACTGCATATGCTTGGGTTTATTTCTGGGCTCTTGATTCTGTTTCATAGGCCTATTTGTTGATCATCTTAATTATTCCCTTCATTATCTGCTGAGAATTCAGAATAGGAGATTGAGTATTTTTGTGTGTTGGGTTAGATGGAAGAGAAACAAGATAAAGCATTTTTATGTGTTAAAGAGAAAGACTTGCATATATGTTTAACTTCACAGTTTAACCTTTGAGAGGTAGAATCAACTGCCTTTCTAATCAACTTGGCAGTGAGGTGTTGGAAAGAAAACAGTGAAAGTTATATTGAGAAAGGTCCAGTAGAAAATAAACAGTGAGGGATTTTATGCTGATATACAGTGTGTTTTTTCCAAAAAAAAAAGAACAACAACAACATAGGCAAACAAAATTGCTCTATTAAACGTAGCTCATCCATCTTGACCACAAAGAAAGAATCATTGTGTCCTTATATTTCTGCCTTCGTATGGTACCCTCTCCAAACCACAGTTGTGTTTTTAGTTGGAGGATCTCCTAACTAACCTCCAAATCCCCCTATCTGGCTGGGGTCCATCTCTTGAAGGAAAATAGGCAAAGGGAAACCCTAATTGACAGAATCTGGTGTGACGAATCATTTCAGCACTGAGAAGAAATTATGGATTTGGGAGTGGGGAAAGGATTGGGGAGATGTGGGAAGGAGGGAGAGCTCTTCCAAATAAGATAACTCAGCTCTAGAGTTATGAGGTATCCCCTCACACTGGTCAGAATGCCCATCATCAAAAAATCTACAAACAGTAAATGCTGGAGAGGGTGTGGAGAAAAGGGAACCCTCTTGCACTGTTGGTGGGAATGTAAATTGATGCAGCCACTATGGGGAACAGTATGGAGGTTCCCTAAGAAACTAAAAATAGAACTACCGTATGACCCAGTAATCCCAACACTAGGCATATACCCTGAGAAAACCATAATTCAAAAGGACACATGTACCCCAATGTTCGTTGCAGCACTATTTACAATAGCCAGGACATGGAAACAACCTAAATGTCCATCGGCAGATGAATGGATAAAGAAGATGCGGTACATATATACAATGGAATATTACTCAGCCATAAAAAGGAACGAAATTAGGTCATTTGTAGAGATGTGGATTGACCTAGAGTCTGTCACACAGAGTGAAGTAAGCCAGAAAGAGAACAACACATATTGTATATTAATGCATATATGTGGAATCTAGAAAAATGGTACAGGTGAACCTATTTGTAGGGCAGGAATAGAGACATAGATGTAGAGAACGGACATGTGTACACGGGGAAGGGGAGGGTGGGATGAATTGGGAGATTTGGTTTTACATAAATACACTACCATGTGTAAAATAGATAGCTAGTGGGAACCTGCTGTATATAGCACAGGGTGCTCAGCTTGGTGCTCTGTGATGACCTAGATGGGTGGGGTGGGAGGGCAAGGGAGGGAGGTCCAAAAGGGAGGGTATATATGTATACATATAGCTGATTCACTTCATTGTACGGCAGAAACTAACACAACATTGTAAAGCAATTTTACTCCAATTAAAAAACAAATAATAACTCAGCTCTAGAGGCTCCGGATGAGAAAAGGTTGGGAAACCATCTAGTTCCATAAAAATTGCTTCTAAATATTGAGAAATGAATTGGACTTTTAAGTTATGATTTATTGGGGTATTATTTTATGCCAGGCATTACACTAAAGGCTCTTGTATACATTTTCTCATTTAATTATTCCAACAACCTGTGGCATGGATCTCATCATCCCCATTTTACTAGTGAGAAAATCAGTTTGGAGAAAAAAGTACCCCAGGTCATCCTGAGGAAAGAAGTGACAGGATTCTCAACTAAATCCTGAGTCTAAAGCCACTGCTCTTCACCACTGTGCCCACCATGCCTTTCTTTTAAATTACAGCCTTCCAAACATTGCTATACCATTTGCATTTTAATTGCTCAAAAACATCTTACAATCAGTATTACCTTGTTGCTCCATGTGATTGTATTGAGATCTGGGTGTCAGGAGCTGTTAATACCTCTCTCCATCCCAATGCTTCCCATGTCCCTGGCACACAGAAGATACCTAAGAATGCATCAGAATAAATGCTGTGTTCCTGGTCTCTGGTGTTAGTAACATCAAACAATTTTGACAACATTATTAGTAATTCTTTGACTCAGTGGGACAGGCAGTGGGCTCAGTCTGAGGGCTACCCCTCCTCACCTTATGGTTTCTATTCCTAAGGGAGTGGACTGGGGTAGAAACATCTAACAAACAAATCAACTGAACAACAAAGTTTCAGCTGCAGAGACGTATGAGAAGAAAATAACATAGGTGACTTGTATTAGTTTCTTACTGCTGTTCTAACAAATTACCACACATTCAGTTTCTTAAAACAACACAGTTATCATCACTCAGTTCTGGAGTTCAGAAGAGTTCAAACTAGATCTTGCTGGGCTAAAATCAAGGTATTGGCAGGGCTGGGTTCCTTTTGGAGGCTCCAGCAGAGAATCTGTTTCTTTGCCCTTTCCGGCTTCTAGAGGCCGTCTGTGTTCCTTGGATCACAGTTCCTTTTTCTGTCTTTAAAACCAGCAGCATGGCATCTTCAGATCTCTTCCCTAACTCCCACTCTCCTACCTCTGCTTATAAGGAACTTTATGATTACATTGGTTGCACCTGGATAATCCCTCCATCTCTTTAATTTAATCACAACTGCGAAGCCCCTTTGCCATATAAGGTAACATATTCACCGGCTTCAGCAGTTTGGATGAGGACATGTTTGGGGAGCCATTATTCTGCTTACCACATTTGGTGAGGAGTGCTATAGTTCAGATGGATAGGACAGACATCAACTTGGAGGTGAATATTACTCTTCTAGTTTGGATTTTAATTAGCTTGTACAAGACACCTACTGAGACAGGTCTTTTTTTTTTTATTTTGGAATATGGTTGATTACAATGTTCTGTTAGTTTCAGGTATATGGCAGAGTTGATTCAGTCATACACATACATATATCCATTCTTTTTCAGATTCTTTTCCCATTTAGGTCATCACAGAATACTGAGTAGAGTTCCCTATGCTTTACAGTAGGTCCTTGTTGATTATCTATTTTATATATAGTATTGTGTATATGTTAATCCTAAACTCCTAATTTATCCCTCCCCTGCTGCGTTTCCACTTTGGTAACAATGTTTGTTTTCAAAGTTTGTGAGTCTCTTTCTGTTTTGTAAATAAGTTCATTTGTATTATTACTATTTTTTTTTTAGATTCCACACATAGGTGATATCGTATGATAGTTTCTCTGTCTGACTTCACTTAGTCTGATAATTTGTAGGTATATCCACATTGCTACAAATGGCATTATTTCATTCTTTTTATGGCTGAGTAATATTCCCTTATATATAAGTATCACATCTTTATCCATTCCTGTCAGTGGACATATAGGTTGCTTCCATGTCTTGGCTATTGTAAATAGTGCTGCAGTGAACGCTGTGGTGCATGTATCTTTTCAAATTATGGTTTTCTCCAGATATATGCCCAAGAGTGGGATTGCTGAATCATATGGTAGTTCTATTTTCAGTTTTTTAAGGAACCTCCATACTGTTCTGCATAGTGGCTGTACCAATTTACATTCCCACCAGGGGTGTAGGAGGGTTCCCTTTTCTCCACACCCTCTCCAGCATTTATTGATGATGGCCATTCTAATTGGTGTGAGGGGATAACTCACTGTAGTTTTGATTTGCATTTCTCTGATAATTAGTGATGTTGAACATCTTTTCATCTGCTTTTTGGCCATCTGTATGTCTTTGGAGAAATGTCTATTTAGATCTTCTGCCGATTTTTTGATTGGGTTGTTTGTTTTTTTATATAGAGCTGCATGCTCTGTTTGTAAATTGTGGAGATTAATCCCTTGTCGGTCACTTTGTTTGCAAATATTTTCTCCCATTCTGTGGGTTGTCTTTTCATTTTGATTATCGTTTCCTTTGCTGTTCAAAAGCTTTTAAGTTTAATTAGGTCCCATTTGTTTATTTTTGTTTTTGTTTCCATTACTCTAGGAGATGGATCCAAAAAGATACTGCTACGATTTATATCTAGAGTGTTGTGCCTATGTTTTCTTCTAAGACATTTATAGTATCTGGCCTTACATTTAGGTCTTTAATCCATTTTGAGTTTGTTTTTGTGTATGGTGTCAGAGAATGTTCTAATTTCATTCTTTTACATGTAACTATCCAGTTTTCCCAGCACCACTTACTGAAGAGACTGTCTTTTCTCTATTGTGTATTCTTGCCTCCTTTGTCATAGATTAGGTGACCATAGGTGTATGGATTTATCTCTGGACTTTCTATCCTGTTCCATTGATTTGTATTTCTGTTTTTGTGCCAGTACCATAAGGTTTTGATGACTGCAGCTTTGTAGTATAGTCTGAAGTCAGGAAGTCTGATTCCTCCAGCTCTGTTTTTTCTTTCTCAGGGTTGCTTTGGCTTTTTGGGATCTTTCATGTTTCCATGCAAATTGTAAAATTTTTATTCTAATGCTATGAAAAATGTCAGTGGTAATTTGATAGGGATTGCATTGAATCTGTAGATTGCTTTGGGTAGTATAGTCATTTTCACAATATTGATTCTTCCAATCCAAGAACATGGTATATCTCTCCATCTGTTTGTATTGTCTTTGATTTCTTTCATCAGTGTTTTATAGTTTTCTGAGTACTGGTCTTTATTCCTTTTGTTGCAATGACAAATGGGATTGTTTCCTTAATTTCTCTTTCTGATCTTTTGTTGTTAGTATGTAGTAATGCATGAGATTTCTGTGCATTAATTTTGTATCCTGCTAATTTACTGAATTCATTGATGAGCTCTAGTAGTTTTCTGGTAGCATCTTTAGGATTTTCTATGTATAGTATTGTGTCATCTGCAAACAGTGATAGTTTTACTTTTTTTCCAATTTCTGTTCCTTTTATTTCTTTTTCTTCTCTGATTGTGGTGGCTAGGACTTCCAAAACTATGTTGAATAAAAGTGGTGAAAGCGGACAACCTTGTCTTGTTCCTGATCTTAGAGGGAATGCTTTCAGCTTCTCACTGTTGAGACTGATGTTAACTGTGGGTTTGTCATATAGGGCCTTTATCATGTTGAAGTATGTTCTCTCTGTGCCCACTTTCTGGAGAGTTTTTATCATAAATGGGTGTTGAATTTTGTCAAAAGCTTTTTCTGCATCTGTTGAGGTGATCATATGGTTTTTAGTCTTCAGTTTGTTAATGTGGTATATTATACTGATTGATTTGCAGATATTGAAGAATCCTTGCATCCCTGTGATAAATCCCACTTAACTTATGGTGTATGATCCTTTTAATGTATTGTTGGATTTGGTTTGCTAGTATTGTGTTGAGGATTTTTGTGTCTATGTTCATCAGTGATACTGGCCTGTAATGTTCTTTATTTGTTTTATCTTTGTCTGGTTTTGGTATCAAGGTGATGGTGGCCTCGTAGAACGAGTTTGGGAGTGTTCCTTCCTCTGCAATTTTTTGGAATAGTTTCAGAAGGCTAGGTGTTAACTCTTCTCTAAATTTTGATAGAATTCGCCTGTGAAGCCGTCTGGTTCTGGATTTTCGTTGTAAGTTTTTTAATCACAGTTCCAATTTCAGTATTTGTGATTGGTCTGTTCTTATTTTTTGTTTCTTCCTGGCTCAGTCTTGGAAGGTTGTATGTTGTACCTTTCTAAGAATTTGTCCATTTCTTCTAGGTTGTCCATTTTATTGGCATATAGTTGCTTGTAGTAGTCTCTTGTGATCCTTTGTATTTCTGTGGTGTAAGTTGTAACTTCTTTTTCATTTCTAATTGTATTGATTTGAGCCCTCTTTTTTTTCTTGATGAGTCTGGCTAAAGGTTTATCAGTTTTGTTTATCTTTTCATAGAACTAGCTTTTAGTTTCATTGATCTTTGCTGTTGTTTTCTTTGTCTCTATTTCATTTATTTCTGCTCTGATCTTTATGATTTCTTTCCTTCTATTAACTTTGGGTTTTGTTTGTTCTTCTTTCTTGTACTACTTTAGGTGTAAGGTTAAGTTATTTATTTGAGATTTTTCTTGTTTCCTGAGGTAAGATGTATTGCTATAAACTTCCTTCTTAGAGCTGCTTTTGCTGTGTCCCATAGGTTTTGGATTGTCATCTTTTCATTGTCATTTGTCTCTCGGTATTTTTTTGATTTCCTCCTTGATATCTTCAGTGATCCATTGGTTGTTTAGTAGCATATCGTTTAGCCTCCACATGTTTGTGGGTTTTTTTACAGTTTTGTTCTTTGTTAATTGATTTCTAACCTTATAGCGTGGTCAGAAAAAGATGCTTGATATGATTTCAGTTTTCTTAAATTTACTGAGGCTTGCTTTGTCACCAAGCATGTGATCTGTCCTGGAGAATGTTCCATGTGTACTTGAGAAGAATGTGTATTCTGCTGCTTTCGGATGGCGTGTTCCATAAATATCAATTAAGTTCATGTGTTCTAATGTGTCATTTAAGGCCCGTGTTTCCGTATTGATTTTCTGTCTGGATGATCTGTCTGTTGATGTAAGTGAGGTGTTAAAGTCCCCACTATTATTATGTTACTGTCGATTTCTCCTTTCATGGTGTTAACATCTGCCTTATATATTGAGGTACTCCTATGTTGTGTGCATATGTATTTACAATTGTTATATCTTCTTGGATTGATCCCTTGATCATTTTGCAGTGTCCTTCTTTAACTCTTGTAACAGTCTTCATTTTAAAGTCTATTTTATGTGATACCAGTATTACTACTCCAGGTTTCTTTTGATGTCCATTTGCATGGAATACCTTTTTCTATCCCCTCAGTTTCAGTCTGAATGTGTTCCTACATCTGAAGTGAGTCTCTTGTTGACAGGATATATATGGGTCTTGTTTTGTATCCATTCAGCCAGTCTGTGTTTTTGTTTGGAGCATTTAATCCATTTACATCTAAGGTAATTGTTGGTATGTATGTTCTTATTGCCATTTTAGACACTTAGGTTCTTTGACATATATATCTATTGTCATACAATTTGCGGTTCAGCATGCTTATAGTAAATTTCAAAATCTTGTAAGGCATGTCCCCTCCACTTTCTTTCTTTGAGATCGTAATGTGGAAGATAACCATATTCTTTGCATAGCTTTTCTGACTTCAGAGCATTGGTTTACTAGGCAGCAGTAAGGAGATGGAGTGCTATAATATCAATTGAGCTTGTTCTGTCTTGTTTTACTTACGTGAAATTTTGTATTACATGTATGGAAAATTATAGAGCAAATATTGCTTTTTCTTTGTACTTAATTTTAGCTTAAAAATAGAAGTAAATTCACATATCTTATTGAGTTAAATTATGTAATTGTTATAATCCCTCTCAAATATGTTGTCCTGATTGTTTTACTCTTTTTTGGCATCTCTTTATTTTATAATCCCCTAATTTTTCTAGAGAAAAATTATTTAGAAGTACACTCTTTGTAAAAGATTAGATAGTATTTTTAAAAAGATTAGACCATATTTAGTTTTATTATTTTTAAAAAGATTAGATCGTATTTAGCTTTATTATTTATATTCCTCAATTAATGATCACAAGATTACATCATTCATCTCATTAGATAGGTACAGCATCTCTTTCTTGAACAGTGTATGAGCCTAGTATATGTCTGCATCCACATAGCAGCATATTATCATTATTCTTGAAGTGCTGGCAATTCTTGCTTTGTGTCCAGTCTGACAGTTCCTAAGAGCCATCTCTATTTCATTTCTCAATTTTTGTCAGTATTTAGAGTTTATTAGATAATTATTTCCATTTGTGTGTTTCAACACATGAATCCCATCTGGTGGCTGAAGTGGGTAATTACAGACCATCCATTGCCTAGGAAAAAATAATACGTATTTCTGTGTATTGCTTTTAAGTTTAAGCAAATCATTAGTTCTTGAAATTAATAAGAAGGTTGAATTGCATATTGTTGTGAATTATAGTTGTATTTATTGTGCATTTTTAAACAAAAATGAAGCTAAAGTGATTTTATTTAGGTTAGGTGATCATCATTTATGAATACTAAAGTTTGATTTTTGTGGTGAATATGTCATGTAGTATATAAAGGAGCACTTATTTTCTTCACATTTATTTGTTCTCTTTAGGTAAGGCAAAGAGAATCTTTACAATTTTGTTTGTATCACTTGTTTGGTATAACTTAAAAAAATAGATACTCCATAGTTAAAGTTCAGGTCATTTATTGTCATGATTGCTTAACTGTAGGTTTTAAGTGTATGAAGACTTACTGTATAATCACAGAGAATACATGTCTGAAAGACTTAAATTCAGTTAGAACAGAAAAAATTATTAAAAATTTACAGGTGTGTTTATCAGAAGTTAAATATTAAAGCATTTTTATTCAGTCAACTGCAAATCTGAATCATGATAATAAGTCTTTACATATGAGGAATGAATAGGCTCATGAGACTTTTTTCTTTTAGAATAAAACCTTTAAAATCCAGTCCTCAGAGAATGGTTTCCAAAGCCCCACATTTTATTCACTTGATTGTGCCAAGGTGTTGGAGTATACATCGTATACCAGATCACTCCATTATCTTAGTTTCCATGAATAGACTGTCATCTGAAGTTTCAAAAAAAAACGATTGGTTGAGTTTCAGTTAATAAGAGTAACAATAACTGATCAGTAACTGAAAGGAATAATAATTAGCCTGAAACTCTGATTTTTGTTGACTATTTCTATCCATAGATAATCACAGTACCAAATTTTTGTGTAGAAAAGTGAAAGGTACTACCTTTTTTTTTTTTTAAAGTTACTAAAGTTTTTACAATTTGAAGGACTTGGCTAAATTATTCTTTGGAGAAGTATAGAACTCTAGGCTCCTTTTAAGTGGTTTATATGTTCTATGTATGTAAATATAAGGTACCTCAGGAGTAATCTGGCTTTGTAGAGGATATAGATCAACAAAATTTTATATTTAATAAATATAAAGGTAGATAAATAGCTGTGACTCAATTTATTTTGGAACATTGATTTGTGTTTTTTTGCTTAAGTGCTGCTGAGTCTCACTTATGTGTCTGTTCTTGTTTAACAGAATCAAAGAGTCTTCAGGATGGCAACAAGTGTTTACAAGCCCATATTTGGATTGGACTATTGAACGAGTCGCTCTAAATGCAAAAGTGGTTGGAGGTCCACATGGAGACAAAGACAAAATGGTCGCCGTTGCCTCAGAGAGTAGCATCATCTTATGGAGTGTCCAAGATGGAGGAAGTGGAAGTGAAATTGGTAGGAAAAATCTTGTGTACGCTGTGACACGTAATATTCTGAAGTTTAAGAGGGATTGCCCATAAATATTAGAACTGGTTATTGGACTAGATATTAGTTAGCTAGAGCTGCTGCATCTTATTTTCAGGGTCCAGTAATATACAGGGCTGCTCAATGTGAGAGGAATGATCTGGTAAGGAGGGAAGAAAACTGAAACCTGACTGCTCTATAAGAATGTGCTTTTCCTGAATCCTGTTTAGTGGTGGCTGCTTTCTCTCCACCTCCTTCATACCACTGGGCCTGAAGATTGGGTGAATAACTTTCTTGTTCCTCCTCATTTGTTGCTTCTAGGCCAGAAAGTCTCAAGCTTTTAAATCTCTTCTAAATTTCACTTGACATTCTAGTTCAGGACCATTAAGAGTTTTTGTTTGTATAGGTTTTATCTAATGATATTTACCATAATAGGAATTAAAACTGAAATTTTAATAACTGCTTATTAATTAAAAATATAACATAAATAAGCCCATTGCATGGTAACATGAATGACACTTTTTTTTTTTGCGGTACGCGGGCCTCTCACTGTTGTGGCCTATCCTGTTGCGGAGCACAGGTTCTGGATGCGCAGACTCAGTGGCCATGGCTCACGGGCCCAGCCGCTCCGTGGCATGTGGGATCCTCCCGGACTGGGGCACGAACCCGTGTCCCCTGCATCGGCAGGTGGACTCTCAACCACTGCGCCACCAGGGAAGCCCCCGAATAACATTTTTAATGAAGAATAACTATATTTCCAAAAACTTTTGTGGGAAGAGTGGCAATGGTTTACAATTTTGTAAACCTCTTTAATGTTTTATTGAATTCTGATACTTATTTCTGCTTTCAGTCTGCTACGTTTTGTTACTCTGGTTGAACTACATGAAGAGAATTTGGCTTCACACAGATACATAGTTGAAAAAAAACATATTTTTATATAGTCTTTTCAGATAATTGTGGATAGTGTTTGCTTCTGTCCCAAAATTTTGAAATGATATCGATGAACTCTGTTCATACAGATCATACTCTGTTAAATTAAAATCCATCAATCTGTTTTGTACTTTGAATGGATCTTTTGTCCTTACATAATTTTATAACATGATGCATTGGTCATTTGGAAAGTGTTGGTTTATTCTGAGTCATGTAGATCTTCCAAGTGTTGATACCTTTCATTGTACAATAGAGTAAAAAAAAAAAAAAAAAAATCACATTTTTTTACTATAACCACTGATCACACCTCTGAACTCTGTTGTGTTAGGAAGTTGTCATACTCGCTGTGGCAGATAAACGCTTTCCAGAATTCTGATATTCACTTGAAACACTGAGTTTGTATCATTAAAGTAACAGGTCCACTTTTCTCCCATTTTAGGAAAGTTTACCAAATAACCAAATCTGAATTACCATAGTTTGTTAGTCATGCTTTCACATGAAAATGGTACGCTAAGAGAAGAGCAGCTGGTTTCCTCTCAGCTCCAGCAATTGGGAAGATGCTTCTCCTCGACACAGTCATGGTACTTAGTCACACAGAATATTCAGAAGACACACACTCAAAATTGAGACTTAGTCAGTACATACTCTTACACAGATTGCTTCATCCAGGAAATTCTTAAGTTCAGCTGGCCTTGTTTTCTTCCATTGAAAGTGTGCGGCAGAGAGGAATTGAATCACTACCAGTACAGTTTACTGCCACTGCTTTGATTCATGCTAAGGTGCTCGCTCTTTTTACCCAACATTGCTTTGCACCATTAGTGCAAAGATCAACAGGAATGTTCTAGGATAAAGTGTGATAGTCATACGTTTTCAACACTCTGAATATTTCAACACCATGTGTGTTTGTGGCCGATACTCAGGTAGAAGATCTCTGATGACTGGCTGGTACTGATACTGGATGCCCAGAAACAAAACACCAGGTCCAGCCACATCTGTGTATTCGTTTTTGTAAGACAAAAATGCAGTTTTGCAGACAGCCTACTGTCTGCACCAGTCTTTAATTCGAGGACTTACTGTGTCATTGAAAAGTGCCAGTGTTGTGGTTTATTTTACTGACATTTCATCTGGCAGGCTTTCACCATCGCCATCTGTCCTAGCTTTCTTAGTCTCCCAGTGATTGTGTGCCCTCCTCTAGCCAGTGCAATGCCATAACTTACCCTGTAGGATGATTCAGTGGCTTTTTCATATCTAGTTTGAAAATCTGTAACAATTTGTGGCTTTTAAAACACTTTTTCCATCTTCATTTAAAATATTTCTTTAAACTCTGAGTATTTGGTCTCAAGGAACCCACAGCTGGCTTTATAATACTGTTCAAAATTGTTCTGTTGCATAGGCACAATAAGGCAAGTTATTAATATCTGTATAGTTGAAGGAAAGATTACTTTTGTTATTTAAAATTTTTATATGCAGTTTTGCTCAGTTTGTTTTAGAGTCCTCCCTTCCTTGAATCAAAGAACTCTACTATGTCATATGTATCTTTGCCAGCACTGTTAGATTTAGATGGTGCAGCTATGGATTGAAAGGCAAGTTAAGTATAAGAAAAATACATTAAAAATAATTTATTTTAGAATAAAATATTTTTAACAGTTTTAGGTAAAATTTAAAAATTAAGAAAGGTTTTCAGAACATTTTAAAAACTAATATTGCAAAACAACAAAGTGTACTTCTTGTGTTTCTTTGTAGGCACAAGGAAAACTTGTATTTTAAAATAATTATAGCAGATGTAACTGAAGATGACTAATAAAAGCATAGTGGAAGTATTTAGGCCAGACTAAGTTAGTCTTGGGAAACTTAGTTATACCCCAGTCTACCATCATAAACCATTCTAGAGAATATAAGAACACATATGCAGATGCCATTGTCTAAATGGTGACCTCATCACATGTCATGTAGCCTCTGGAAAACTCCTCTGTACATTCTTGAGATAATGAGAATTTGTTAAAAAAAAGGCAAGTAGTGCTTTAATATCACCATGAAAATAGTCTTGACTTCAGACTTCCAGAGGGTTCTCGGAGACCAAGGATTCCTAGATTATACTTAAAGAGAATCATTGTTCTAGGCCATTTTCCTTCCCTTCTCTCCCAGCTACTCCCCCAGTCCCCGCGCCTGCCCACATTTCGAATCTCATACCATCTGCATTTACGCTTGATGTAGTCCTCAGCTGCCCTCTAGGTTACTATCCTTCATGCCTTTGAAATTACTAACTCTGATTTTCCAACTCAAAAATTCTTTAACTCCACTGGGATCTTCACTCACTACTTCCCTTTTTATAGGCTTGGATTCCATCATCATAATCACTCTAGCATAGAGCCTCAGTTTTCTTGTATCTTTCCCTTTGCCTTACCTACCTGGAGAAACCACATCCCTGGCCAAATCGACCTTTCCCCCTGAATATTAAAGGCGGTGAGGAAAAAGAAATGCATATGCACACAAAACAATAGTCTCAGTCCGTGGCCTCTACTCTCAAGTGGGCCTTTAAAGGCTACCCAGAAATCCTACTACATTACCCCTGTCAGTTCTGCCACTCTCCTAGATGACTGTTTCATACCTTTTTCTTTTTCCTTAAACTTCCAACATCTTGTCATTCTCATTGAGAGAATAGAGAAAACCAGGAGAGACTTTTCCTAAATTCCTTCAATCATATCTGCCCATCTACGTGTATCTGTGCTCATATAATCTATTATCACATTTATTACTGTGATTAAATTGTCTCTGATCTTACCTGAGGCCAGCTCCTTATATCCAGCTGTGTACTATGTCCTATTTCCTTCTACCTACTGGAGACATTGCTCTAGAAGTTATTCCACTCTGTTGGATCATTTCCATCATCATACAGCTGTGCTTTAATTCTGCCTTAAAATCAACAGCAAAAACTACCCTATGTTCTCTTCCAGTTTTTACTTCATTTTTATGTTCCTCTTAAAGCAAGAGAGAGTAGTTATCTGATCTTGTTTCTATATCCTCCTCTTCTCTTTAGAAGTTGCTCTAATTATGCCTCCAACCACTCTATAAAACTGTTCTTGTTAGTGTGACCCATGATCTGTACTCTGCTATATCCTAGGATCAATTTATAGTCTTCATCTGGTTAGAACTGTCATTTGATAATATTTGATATAGTTGATTACTCTTTTCCATTTGAAGACTTTCTTTCTTTGGCTTCTAGGACACCTTATTGTCTTTATTTTTTTTTTATTTTTTTTTTTTTGTGTTACGCGGGCCTCTCACTGCTGTGGCCTCTACCGTTGCGGAGCACAGGCTCCGGACGTGCAGGCTCAGTGGCCATGGCTCACGGGCCCAGCCGCTCCGCGGCATGTGGCGTCCTCCCGGACCGGGGCACGAACCTGTGTCCCCTGCATCGGCAGGTGGACTCTCAACTACTGTGCCACCAGGGAAGCCCCTTGATTTTTATTATAGCTCTTTGTTTCTTCTCAGTTCCTTTTGATAATTCTTCCTTATTTGCCTAATTTCAAAATCTTGGCATGCCCCAGGGCTCAGTCCTTGGACTTCATTCCTCTATATCTGTGTCTGGTCCTCAAGATCATTCCCAGGTTCAGTGATTTGCTAGGAGGACTTAGAGGACTCAGCACCCAGAGGTACTTAGAGCTATGGTTTATTACAGTGAAAGCATGCAAAGCAAAATTGGCAAGGGAAAAGACACATGGGGTGAAGTTCAGTGGAAACCAGGTACAAGCTTTCAAGAGTTCCCTTCCAGTGGTATCTCATAGGACATGCTTAATCCTCCAGCAGTGAATTGTGACAAACTTGTGAGATGTCTGCCAGGGAAGAAGCTCACTGGAGACTTGGTACCCAAGGTTATTACTAGAGGCTAGTCACTTAAGTACCCTCTGCCTAGCCTGTACCAAGATTCCAGATTCCCAAAAGGAAGCAGATGTTCAGGATAGAGGACATTGTTTACACAGCAGTTTAGGCTTTTTGTCAGCATAGATTAGATTTCTTTTGTCTAGAATTTCATGAGTGGAGTTATGTAGTTAGTGTGTGTTCTTCTGTCTCTGGCTTCTTTCATTCTACAGAATGCTTTTGAGATTCATCCATGTTGTTGAGTGTATCAGTGGTTCATCCCTTTTTATTGTTGAGTGGTATTCCATTGAAGTAATATTCCAGAATTTGTTTCTCCATTCATCTGTTGGTAGACATTTGGTTTATTTCCGGATTGGAGATATTAGGAATAAAGCTGCTATGAAGGTAGCAATCTTTCTTTGGACATTTTTTTTTTAAACATCTTTATTGGAGTATAATTGCTTTACAATGATGTGTTAGTTTCTGCTTTATAACAAAGTGAATCAGTTATACATATACATACATCCCCATATCTCCTCCTCCTTGCTTCTCCCTCCCACCCTCCCTATCCCACCCCCCTAGGTGGTCACAAAGCACCGAGCTGATCTCCCTGTGCTATGCGGCTGCTTCCCACTAGCTATCTATTTTACATTTGGTAGTGTATATAAGTCCATGCCACTCTCGCACTTCATCCCAGCTTACCCTTCCCCCTCCCCGTGTCCTCAAGTCCATTCTCTACATCTGCGTCTTTGGACGTTTTTTAAATTAAATATCTAGGAGTGGAATTTCTGGGACCTGTGAAAAGCGTATGGTTTATGTTATGAGAAAATGCACCACTGTCTTCCAAGTGGTTCTTACCATTTTACATTTCTGCCAGCAATGTGTGAGAGTTCTGGTTGCTCTGCACCCTTACCAACACTTTTTTATTGTCAGTCTTAATTTGAGCCATTCTAGTGGATGTGCAGTGATTTTAATGTTGGTTTTAATTGCATTTCCCTAACTACTAATGATATTGAGCATCTTTTCACGTCCGTATTGAC
Organism: Aethalodelphis obliquidens; assembly: GCF_003676395.1. Lineage (NCBI taxonomy): Eukaryota > Metazoa > Chordata > Mammalia > Artiodactyla > Delphinidae > Aethalodelphis > Aethalodelphis obliquidens. The sequence goes on from NW_020837968.1 coordinate 9,785,878, forward strand.
CATTTGTACTGTGTTTTTGAGAAGTATCTTAAAATCATTGCCCTCTTTTTATGAGATTGTCATCCTATTATTGATTTGTAATAGGTCTGTACATAGATTAGTGGTTTGCAACGAGGGATAATGTCGTCCTCCAGGGGACCTGTGGAAATGTCTGGAGACATTTTTGGTTGACACCATTGAGGGAGGACTCTTCTCTCTTTCTCTCCAACTCCCCCCACCTCACTCCCTTTCCCTCTCCCTAACATCCCTCCCTCCTTCCCTCTTCTCTCTTCCTCTTTTTGAAATTCAGTTACATTTTAGGCTACTTCATATTGGCCTTAGATGGCACTGAAGCGCTATTTTTTTTCCAATTTCTTTTCTCCCCCTTCTTCAGTTTAGATCAATGTCTTTACTGTCTTTTGCCCTTTTGCTGCGGTATTCATTTAATCTGCAGTTAAGCCCATCTAGTAAGTTTTTTATTTGAGATGCTGGACTTTTCAACTCTAAAATTACCTTTTTTGATTCTGTTTTAGTTTGTTTCTCAGCTGAGATTTCTTGTCTATTCACTCATGCCTTATTTTTTGCTAAATGCAACATATTCATTATAGCTGTTTTATTAGTTTTTGTCTGCTAATTCCACTGTCTGCACCACCTCATTTATTTTGAGTTACATTTTCCTGCTTCTTCACATGTCTGGGAAGTTGTCATTATATGTTGGGCTTGTGCATGATACGTTATGTAGGGAGTATGAATTATTATTATTATTATGTAGGGAGTAACAATGCTGTCTTCTTTTAAAAGATGTGAGTTTTATTCTGGCAGGCAATTAAATTACCAGAGGATCTTTATCCCGCTAGGCTTGGTTTTTTTGCGTTGTTAAGGATAGGTAGCCTTTTTCACCTTTATTTTTTATTTTAGGGCATGACTCCTACTCAGGGTGTGGTGTTATCTTTTTGGAGTCTTAACTGAATGCCTGAAGAGTGAGTCTTCCTGTGCTGGAACTATTGAATCCACCCACAAATGACCTCTGCTATTTCCACTTAGCTCCCAGGCCTACAGCAGCCTCTCTCTTTTATTCCTCGGGGATTCTCGCCCAGCCCAGGTGCAGCCTGGTCTCAGCCAAGGCACAGGAAAACCCCTATACAAATTCTGCGCCATCTCCACTCCCACGCTTCTTTCTTTCTTATACCCTGTTCATAAATTCTAGCTGCCTCAACAGCTCTAGACTCTGATCTCAGCTTTCTCAGTTGAGAGAAACCCTCACTTGATTTTCCCTTGGGTTTCACCTCGCTGTGGTCGGGAGAGCTTATACAGAAAGCCAGTGTGACCGTGGGGCTTATCTTAGGTATTTACTGTTTCAGGTCTTCTGCTCCCTGTTGTCCGGTGCCTAAAAGCAGTTGCCTCATGTATTTTGGCCAGGTTTTTTTATGGTGAGGAATAGTCTGATGCCATTTATTCCATCATGACTGGCAGTGAAAGTCCCCCCTAAAACTTTAGGGAAAAAAAAATTTTGAAATTATAATATACTGGTAAGTATACAGAAAAGAAATCAGTTGTGGGGTTTTTTTTGTTTGTTTTTTTCAAATTGCCACTTGTAACATACCAATTAGTGAAGGAGATTTTATGCCTTGCTTTCTTTCCCCCCCAAAAAACAAAGGGTATGGTCAGTAGCTACCTTATGAGATGGTAGATGGTAATTTGTTCATGTAAAAGAGATTATTTGTTGTTACAAATATTCTTTAGGACCTGACGGCACCATCCAAAGAAAATTGTTAGGACTGGTGTATCCATGATAGAGCTTCCCCAGAGGCTGAGCGCCTTTGTTATAACTTACATAAGACATTGCTGCTGGATTGCCGCCATAAGCAGGGCCCCTTAAGACAGGAGCTCGTCATTACTTTTACTGGTGTCCTCCCTGTGCATAGGGGTCAGCATTGTTGAGTCTAAGCAGGGGTGACACTTGAAATTTCTTGAGATCATTCAGAATGTCTTCCTTGATTTCCCAGAATCTCATTCTTCTCTCGAGTAATCAGTGTTTGTTGGTTTTCCTGTTTTTATTTCTACCTTTCACATAGCCCATAGTACTGAATATAGTTATCCTAACATGTTCTGAAAAATTGTCTAGCATCAAGATTAAAGTACTAATACATGAGAGTCCCTGAAGTTGCGTGTGAAATGATTACTCTCTGCTTTGAAGTGGCAAGTTAATTTCTCAGCCAGTTCTGATCAGAGAGCTTATTAGCTTTTGTATGTGTGTTGTGTTTTATTTTGCTCTGGTTTTTTTGGTTGACAGGTTGGGCTGAGATGATCTATTCATGTGTATAAATATGTATTTATGAGTACATAAAAGTTAAAATGTACATATGGAAGACATTCTTAGCAATACTTTCCAGATTTGTTTGTTTTTCATTTTTGTCCAGTGTATATCTTTTTTCTTTTTGCTAGATGCCTGGCTTTTTCAAGATTGGTTAAGAATTTTCAAGGTGTTGTTTATTGCCACTGGTCTTGTATATAGTACACTTCTGAACATAAAGAAATATCCCTCATTCATGTAAGATTCGAAAGAAATCAGTTATCTTTTCTGGCTTCTGCTTTTTAACATATTACTGTCGCACTTAATTGGTTTGTTTCTCCCCGTGAGTTCTTCAAAGCCTTGTGAATCCTTGTTTTTCTCAGTTAGATGCTGAGAAAATTGTTCGTGTTGTCACACATTAGGTACTTTTATTTTTTGGGGGTACTTTTTTAAAAATAAAAAAACATACTTGAAACAGCTAAAGATACACATAAAACAATATTTTATAGTGAGGCTTATTTTCTAGAATAATTAGGTAAAAAGGTATTTCTCATAAGGTGCTTTTTAAGTAATAGAATACTATTTAAATGTCAAAATTGGATTATAACATTTTTAAGGTGAAAGTGAGCCTTGAGACCTTTAGCTTGGACCCAGTTTTATAGATCAGGTAAGTAAGAACCTGAAGGTGGCGAAGTAGGAACCTGAAGGTGGCAAAGAAAGGTACTGTCAGAGCCAGGATTCTGACCCAGAATCTCCTCCCTGCTGGTGTAGTACTCAGCTAGAGAGAGACAACTGTGTGGGGCCATACATGCTATACCAAGGTGAGCCGAGACATTCTTGACTCTTTTGCTGTTAATGTGGGCTATCCTTACAAGGTCCCTCACCTGCAACCCCGCTTCCCTTTTTTCTCAGGTTCCCTAGGCTTACCCATTCCTGATCCCCCAATTTGATGAATTCCTTTTCACCTTTTTAAAAAAACCAACTCAGATGGCTTCTTAGAAATATTCTCAAGCTCCTTTTCCTGCCCTCTTTTACTCCTCTGGTTATTACTGTACTCTGTGCATCCTTCTGTTATTATTGCATTAAAATTGGTTGTTTGTATTTTTTTCCTTTAAATCTTAAGTTCCTAGTAATATCCAGTCTTCTTACGTTTATTTGTTTTTTTTTTAATTGAAGTTTAGTTGATTTACAGTATTGTGTTAGTTTCAGGCATACAGCAGAGTGATTCGGAGATATATATATATATATGTATATATACATATATATATATATATATGTATATATACTTTTCATTCTTTTCCATTATAGGTGGTTACAAGATATTGAATATAATTCCCCGTGCTATACACTAAATCCCTGTTGTTTATCTTCTCATATTTTTTAATCCCATGGCCTAGTATAGTTAGTGTCTTTGGAGTGAATTAAATTGAGATCTGCAGTGTTGGGAAACAAGAGGTTTAAAATAAGCTCTGATAAAGGCCTGAATGTTTGTTTTGAATACAGTGTGACTTCTTGCTGTTTTGTTTTGTTCTTTTCTCTTTTTTGCCTATTTCCAGATTTCTAGATACATTCTGGATAGTTGAGGTTGCCAAGTCTGTGTCGGTCCATGAGCAGGCTGCAGCTAAATCTCTTGTGGATTTTATAGAAATGCAGTGGGTTTCCTGAGTTAGCGAGTCTGGCATGAATCCAGGAATCCCAGGATTCTTTCTGTTTTATTTTGTTCACTTTAAATCTACGCGGTTGTTTTGATGGTCAGCTAGGTTTGGGAGCCACAGCTTCAGGTAACAAGCTGTTCAGTCCGAGTGGGACTACTCGGGGTAGACTTCTATCTGCCACTTAAGAGCTTACAGGTTTCTTATTTCTGGTTCCCAACGTGTCTGGAACATAATTTGTAGAAATGAGATGCCTTTGAAAGATGTTTTTAATCTGGGTTTTGATTAATTCGAAAGATGGTGACTGATTAACCTCTATCTTTTATTATCATTTAAGGAGTGTTCAGCCTTGGTGTTCCTGTAGACGCTCTCTTCTTCATCGGTAACCAGTTGGTGGCCACGAGTCATACAGGGAAAGTGGGAGTGTGGAATGCTGTCACCCAGCACTGGCAGGTTGGTTTTAACTAATGCATATTGCAGAAATGAAATTATTTCTGAAACTCACGCTGATTATGCATCTGCTTTATTGTGGAATTCATATTGTTTCTGTTTTGATTATACAGTAAGTCCCCTGCATACGAACAAGTTCAGTTCCAAGAGTGTGTTTGTAAGTCCAATAAAGTTAGCCTAGGTACCCAACTAACACAATCTGCTATATAATACTGTACTGTAATAGGTTTATAATACTTTTCACACAAATAATACATAAAAGCAAACAAAAAATAAAGAAAACATTTTTAATCTTACAGTACAGTACCTTGAAAAGTACAGTAGTACAGTACAACAGCTGGCATCCAGGGGCTGGCATCGAGTGAACAGGCAGGAAGAGTTACTGTAGTGGAGGAGGGAGAGGAGGTGGGAGATGGTAGAGCTGAAGGATCCGTAGCAATAGGCGACAGAGGGCAAGCTGCGATTTCACTCACGCCTGACATTGATAGCACAGGTTCTGGTTCCTTGCTGGATTCAATTCTGTCTACCCTCTTGAAAAGGCGATCCAGTGATGTCTGGGTAGTAGCTATTTTTTTCTCCTCATAGATGACACGGTAGCACTGGATGCATTCTGAACGTCTGCTGCAACTTTGGTGTACTGTTCTACTTTCGGGTCCTGTGCCTCAGAAACTAACAGTGCCTCCTCAGATAAAGAGAATCCCCTTGCCATTTCCTGTGTCATGAATCTCTTCTTAGCAGTACCAACTACATCACCGCTGCCTTTACGCTTGCTTCCAGATATCCTGGGCTCGAAATAAAGATACTGTACTACTGTACTCTGTACAGTACTGTACAGTAAAGTACACAAAAGCACAACCACTTGTAGAGGATGTATGCACGTGACAGTGCAGGCCAGACATGTGAACTAACTTACGTGATTGGACATGCGAACGCACGTTTGCTTCCTTGAAAGTTTGCAAGTTGAAGGTTCGCATGTAGGGGACTTACTGTATAAAATATTGAATATATTTACTGCTAAGTTTGCTTCTGGATACAAGTTTGACTACATTTTCAAGAATTTTAAGTCACTTTAGAAAATGAGTGAGTTTTTAAACTGGTTTGACATTTCTTTATTTCCTTGAAATGTTTTAAGTTTCATGCCTTGGGAATAGTAGTCCAGGCAAACTTCATCTCCTGAGTGGGAGCACACTTCTGTGTGAAAATACATAGCCTGTTCAAGGAAAAGATAGCAAGCTAAACGGTTTCAAGTACTTGAGAGGAACAGGAAGGAGATAAGACTAAAAAAAAGGTTATTGCCTGATTCTGAAGGAGACGGGAAAAATGAAAGGACTTTAAGCAGAGAGTGACTTGGCCAGATCCATGTTTTAGAAAGAGAACAGTGCTGGCTAATATGAAAAGTGGACTGGAGATCAGGGAAGTAATGCAGCAAAAGAGGCAGAGCTTCAACTAAAATGAGTAGACGGCAAAGATGAGAGTAGCTGAAAAACATTTCATAAGCCTTCCTAAAAGGATTGGTGGATTAGATGGAGAAAAATTAAAGGAGAGAGAGATGGATTTCTAGTTCTGGCAGTTGAGTGGCTGGTAATATTTTACATTGATAGGGAACGGAGGAGGAGAATCATATATGCTGGTAGATAGTGTGAGGAATAATTAGAATGACTAAATATGTTTACTTTGAGATTCCTGTGGGTATCCATATACAGGAGCTCAATATATAGTTGGAAGCACCCCTCTGGAATTTAGGGAAGAAGAAAAGGGCTAGAAAAAAGTATTTGGAAACCATAATACTTGGTAATTTAAAAATGGGAATTGGTAAGATTTTCCATTGAGAGGATATCTGCAGCAAAAGAAAAGCCAAAGTTAAAATCCTGAGGAACATTAGCTCTTAAGGGAACAAGATAGGAAACCAAGAGCCAAAGTGACACATATGATACGATTGAGAAATGACATTGGTTTTGTCAGTAGGATATCATTTGCAGATGTATTAATAAGTTAATTAGGTTTTGATTGGGGGGCAGATTGCAGGAACTAAGGAATTAAAAGATCAGAGGTTAGAGTTAGCAAATTCAGAGTGTCTTTCAAAAAGTTTGGTGGTGAAGGAGAGCAGAGAAACACAGTGATAGTTTAAGGATCAAGGCTAGATGGAGGAAAAGATATTCAGTGCTTTATTTTACTTTTTCTCTAGGACGGGAGAAGTTTGAGCATGCTTGTTAGTCAGAGAGGGGAGTTGACAGAGAAAGCATTTGAAGGTTGAAAGAATGAAGATGGTTGCTAGTGCCCTAGAAGCAAATGGGGTCTAGAACACAGCTGGAGGGGTTGCCCCAGCAGAGTAGAGAGATTTCTTTCTCTGCGATGGAAGAGTGAGGAAGGCGTACTGTGGAGGAGAAAGACATTGGAAGTGTGTTTCAAGGATTGCAGAGATTATAAATCTTTATAATGGACCTGGCTGGTACAGCTATGTGAGTTTCTTCCTTAATCCTCAGTACTGGGAACAGAAGCAAGAGAAAAGAAAACAGTGTCGGCCTGATTCAGGATTGGAGATGTAATAAAATGGGTATGACACACAAAGGGACGAGAAAACATGAAGTGGCAAAGTAATTGAAACTGTAAGATCAAGAAGTGAAGGAGTGCCAGGTCAGCAGAGGGGGATGCAGGGATTCAAGGGACTAGAGGGACGTGAAAGCAGGTTGGTGACTTACAAGGAGTGGGAATTGTTGTGGTCAAAGACTGGAGTTAAGGTTTTGGAGTTGGAGCAGTTCTCATTGACGTAGCCATTTAAATCGTGTGTTGAACTGACTTAAAGATGAAAGTAGTTGAAATAGTGGTCAGAGAACTGTAAGGGTCATCAGGGTGAACATTTAGGTGCCAGAACAGTAATGGAGAATGGGACAAAAAGCTAACTGATCCAGGTGCCCAGCTCCTCAGCAGAAGTGGTGTGTTGATCTGGAAGCTGCAGTCTGGGCAGAGGTAGGGTAATTGAATGTCCTGATTGGGCTGAGCTTGTGGAGGGACATTCTTAAGGTCGTAGGGCCGCGCCTGAGATGCTGGGGAAATGGTGAGAGAATGAATGACTTCCGATGAGAGAGATTGCAATCGGAGAAAGTTATATTTCATTCTAGATGGAGACATGGAAGTCATGTTTGTAGAAAAAATACATTAGTCAAGAGTGGACCTTCCATATGGGCACAGAAAAGGCATTATAAAGGTTGTTACCATGAAAGTGATGGGCCAAGGAATGTGGGGAGGGACTGATCTAGGTTGATCTAAAGTTGAGGTGGAGGGAGGTCGATGAGAGGGATTCTTCAGCTGGTGATATTTCTGTAAAGAGGAATGTGGATTTTAATGATTTATGGAAGATCTGCTCTCAGGTAAGTTACTTGGCCAATTATGTCAAGTGAGCTTTTAGTGGCTCTGAGAAGCTGTGCTATCTGTGCCATAAAACTCCGAAGGTGCGTTTAGGTTTCTAAAGAAACATGTTTCTTTTTTTTTTTTTTTTTTTTTTTTTTTTTTGCGGTACGCGGGCCTCTCACTGTTGTGGCCTCTCCCATTGCGGAGCATAGGCTCCAGACGCGCAGGCTCACGGGCCCAGCCACTCCGCGGCATGTGGGATCTTCCTGGACCGGGGCACGAACCCGTGTCCCCTGCATCGGCAGGCGGACTCTCAACCACTGTGCCACCAGGGAAGCCCAGGAACATGTTTCTTTATTACCTTCTTTGTTTTTTTTTACTAATGTCACAACTGCATATAAAAGTTTTCATATTTTGAGATCCCAAAAACTATACTAGCATCCTCAAAGTGGATACTTCACCTTAAGCGTTTAGTCCTGTATGTATAACCTGTTGCTTCTTGTTTGGTATATGCATGAGTTGAAAACCATAGCTGACAAAGTAGGTTTGTTATTACATTTCAGGAAGACCTGGGGTAAGTTGAGCATTCATGCAGCAAACAAGCCTTATAACTTTTAGCCCAGATAGATGATTTATTTTTTTGGTGGTGCAGTGCAGAGCTAGGATGTAATGAAATCTCAGTGTCTGATCTGCAAACCTCAACGGACAGTTCTGACCTGAGGCTGGCTGCTGTGGCACTGGATGAGCGGGTTCTGATCTGGCCTTTAGCAACAGTTCTGCCCATGAGTGACACAGAAGGTACACAGGACAACTAGTGTAGTTTGTGACTCGCTGTACAGTCAAGATTGATTTGAGGTATTTGAGTCAGACAAACGAGCCTGAGAGCGAGAGAGCAAGCGTTTTTGAGCCTAAAAGCTGTTGTGATATTTTGGTGTAGCAGTTTCTTATTAGGACAGCTTCAATAAAATGTTAATGAAAATTTTATAAGAGTATTGTATCTGATTTGGGTAAGAAAAAAGAAAATTATTTTTAGAAGGAAAGTTTCAGTGTTTTCTTCTTTTTTCTGTTTAATTCCTCTTCATTAGACTTCAGAAGATTAGTAATAAGGAATTAGTGTTTCAAATACATGGCCCAGGCTGAGTTACGTGGCAGAATAGTAACTTTAGGCATTATTTCCCAAGTTGTGCAAGTTTAAATTTAGGTGTATATTGGAAACATAGATTATACATGTTTCATTCTCATATCAAAGCAGAGAGACAGTGTTGGAAGTTAGTCCTGGAAGGTCTTTGTGTATTGTGATTGCTAAAGGATCAGAGAGCTCTGTCTGTGTTCATTCTGAAAGACGAGAGAGCTTCAGCCAGAGTCACCATCTGAGTCACAGCCTGGCCTCTAAATGAACAGTGGAGGACGAGCTTGAGGAGGAAATACTGGCTGTGGGAACAAGGAGTCAAAGTGAATTTCTGTGCTCTTATGGGCTGTGCCGGACAAGAACTAGGGAGGCTTATTTGATGTAGCTTTTCTTCTTTTGTGCTCTGATGCACTTGTAGCACTGATGTCACAAGTAGGGTTTGGTGGGATTTACTTTTTTGTTTTTTGTTTTTGTAATAGGTTTATGAACCCCTGCAAGTTAGGAACAAGAATAAGGTGGGCATTGGAATCTTAGGCCCAGAATTCATTGGAATCTTAGGCCCAGAATTCTTAGGCCCAGAATTGGAGAGGACTGACATTTGGGTGTCTTATTATGTCCTTAACACTATCCCAAGTACGTTGTATTTCTTACTTGGGATTTACAGTAATGTAGCTGAATTAGATCAATTATTGGTAAGAAGACTTGACATTTTGGTGTCTATTATTTACTGACCACTACCCTGAGTACGTTATATTTGCTTACTTAGGATTTACAGTAACATAGCTAAATCAGCTGACATATAGAAATATTGGGTAAAAATATTAAAACAGCATATATTGTATCTATATCAAGTATTGAATTACATTTATTTGTTTGTTTGTTTATACATATTTGCATGTCACGTATCAGAGTAAAGGCTCTGGGGTCTGGGGTTCTACCAGGAATAGGAGGCATGGCTTCATGGGACAGTGTAAACCAGCCTCCTGCAAAAAGCTGATGCTTTAAAGGTCTGCCTCAGTCCCTGAGAAGAAGAATGGGAAAATTTTGCTCAACAATTTTGGAACAAGAAAACTTGACCTGTGTTTAGTGTCTTGGACTGGGGAGAGGTGGTGCAGGGGAAAACCATCAATGAGAAATTGAGACCAAAATAATCAAATTAGGAGTACAAATGTGCGAATTGAAAACACAAAGGTAAGTATGGGAACTCCAATTTGAGAAATTAATGTAAAAAGCTGGTCTAGGGCCATTTGCATTTCCAGATGTGGACATGAAACTGAACTTTCACAAGATATGGTGCACAGGACTCTGCAGAAGAAATATTTTCTGCTGAAAGTGAGCCCATAACCTCCCCAAATTTGTAAACTACACATGAAACATGAAAGCGAATGAGGGAAAGTCATCAAATGTTAGCAGAGTCATCAGATGTTAGCAGTTAGAGTACAGATGTACCCCAAAGCTGAAAATAATTGAACAATTAGACAACTAATGTAGAATAAATTTCTGAAGTTATTTAATGAGATAGAAGAAGGACTAGACTATAACGAAGGAATAGGACCAGTCAGAAAAGAAGCAAAATGAAAGAGTAGAAATTTAAAGGTCATTGAAAATTAAAAACAAAACTCTGACTTAATATGTTGAATAGAAGGACAATGAATTGACAGACACATTTGAAAAAAATCATTCACGCTGAAGCAGAAAGAGTGAGAGAGAAAATATGAAAAGAAAAGAGAAAATCACTTTCAGAAAGGAACAGTGGAGGTGGGGCAATTTAGAAAAGATAATTGCTAACAATTTTGGAGAGTTGAAGAAAGACATGACTCTACTGATTAAAGAAATACATCAAGGCCAAATAAAATGAGATTCACACTTACACACATGGTGATGTGTTGGGTTGGCAAAAAAGTTCATTAGGGTTTTTCCATAGGATCTTACGGGAAAACCTGGACGAACCTTTTGGCCAACCAATAATAGAAGATAAAAGTATCATAAAGGTGTCCACAGAGTAATGAGAGGTACACTGTAGTTAGACTTAAAACAGACTCTTCATCACCAGCAGTAGAATCCAGAAGACAATAGGCTATTCTCAAGTTAGTTGGGGAAATAACTTTCAACTTAGGATTTCATATCCAGCAAAACTATCATTCAAACATGAATGAGAGATGTTTTCAGATAATACAGACGAAGTTTGTCACTTATAACCTTCAGTGGAAGGACCTCTATAGAAATGCCCTTTGATAAGGTTATTTATACTTAGAAGAGGAAGTAGTGGAATACAATAAACATGACTAGCCAAAGAATTTGTAGATGTGTTGGTGACTCTAAATAAGTCTAAAAAGTAATGGGTGAGGGTTAAAACATACTGATGTTAAAAACAGTGATCTTCATGCAGGTAGAGATTGTGGTTAAAGGATTCTAGGGGCCTTGTGTTGCTTGGGAAGATAGAGTGATTTTCAAAATGTAAATCATTTAAAGTTTTACATAGGAGTTAATGATAATCACTGCATGCAACGTTAGGAGAGAAAACCCACTTCCACCTTAGGTTTGTGACCACCATGACTGAACCAAATATACTAATCAGTATGGTGTCTCAGGTTCCTGACATGAAGCTGTTGGGGTAAAGAAGAGGAGGCCATGAAAGGCTGGCTCCTTGCTTATGCTGGGAGAGAAGAACTTAATACCAACTCCTCTGTAACCTAACTTTACTTATCCTCTGCTTTCCCTGTTCTCCTTGTACTGAGGGGTAGACATGAGCAGAATAGCAGGACATGCTCAGGGGTTGCAGGAAAAGAGGTAGGAAGGCTCTAGTCCTGGAGCCCATCCTCCCAGAGAACTGAAAGGTCAGATATCTGTCTTGGACGTGCCTGGGAAAGCTCCAGGCCGCTGCTGCTCTTTCACTGAAAAATGGGTCCAGAGGGAGAGGAATCTCATGGCCTTACCTATCCCCAGCCTCTGACTGTGAAGATTCTGGGTAGAATTGAAGCTCTTCTTGGAGTGCTGGAGCTAAAACGATGCACTTGGTGTAAGAAAATTGGTCAGTGAAGCAGCCTTCCCTCCATTTTTCAGACATCTTTACTCATATCACTGAGAAGTTGTCGGTGTTTACCTGCTACGAAACGTGTTGGCTCTGATGAGACAGAAACCTGACCTGGGGTTGGGGGTGATCATTGAGTCTTTGCAGAGATATTTCTAGTGTAACTTATAACCATGCAGGACACCAGAAGGCACACACAGAAATTAGGGTCATGGACATGAACGGCTTCTAGGAATCATTATTTCCAAGTTTTAGCTGTTTTTAAATTTGTGTTTTTAGTTAGACTCTTGCTGTATTTGCTGTTCTGTCAGAAGTGTGCTTTTCCCTTTCTCTACCTAACTCCTAGTTAGTTTTTTAGTTTTCAAGCTTTACTTTCTTTTTGAACTTTTCCTTGATCTTTGTGCTTCTCCCTGGACTGGGGTTGAGATGGGAATCCTTTCTCCCTCTTCTATGATTGTATTGCACACCCTGTTTATACATTAAATAATGTATAATGTATACTGTGATAGGCATTAATGTGCCTATCACATTATAATTGTCTTTATTTTTCTTTCTTGCCCACAAGTTTCTAAGCTTCTACAGAGCAAAAGTGATATTTCACATCCCTTATCCATTCCAGTACTTGTTCGCCTGGATAATATCTGGTACATAAAAAGTGTTTCATTTAAATGTTGTGTGTAAACTTTCGCATGCATGTCTGGCCTGGCTGTACATAGGGATGATTCAGTTTGATCTCATCGCCAGTACAATAACACTTTTTGTTTGTTTTTCGTTTTGTTTTATAGTAAAAATCATGCCCTTTGCTTTTCTCTTGGCACACACATAGGCATTCATTAATTTGTAACTAGACTGATTTGCTTGGAAAACTGATTTTTTTAATTCTAGTACTTGAAAAAATAAAAGCATTTGAGAACTTGTTTGGCCATTTCCTAGGAAATAGAGGTGAAGTATTTAGTGGGGAATATGAAAGTAGAGAAGACTACCTTTTCAAAGAAATGGTAATGAACTACCAAGGGAGCGAGTGCTATCTAGAAATCGGTTGATCTGTTTTCTAGTTCTGATTCTGGGCAGGTCATTTCATCTCTTCTATGAGAGAGACAAGGGAGAAAGGGGCCTGGTCAGACTTGGTTTTCCAGTCCTAAAGTGTGCTGTGACCTCACAGTCATGTGCAGAAAAAGGAAATGAGTAAATTCTGAAAGGAAAGTGCTACTGTTGGAAATAAATTTTTTAGAAAAGCTTTAAAAGGTCAGAGTTCCCCTTGGAGGGGTGTGTGTGTGTGTGTGTGTGTGTGTGTGTGTGTGTGTGTGTGTAAAGAAAGTATTTTCTAAGCCCTACTTAAATCGGATATTAGTATCCTTTTTATTAAAAGACTCAAAAATTTTGAGAAAATTGAGCAGAAAATATAGATTGTAATTAATAACTGACATCTAACAATATTCTCACTACATCAGGTTCAAGACGTTGTTCCTATAACTAGTTATGACACTGCTGGGTCGTTCCTTCTCCTGGGATGTAACAATGGATCAATATATTATATAGGTAAGTGGTCAGACACTTAGTATGGTCCTATTTAGTATGATTTTTAAAATGAGAACAAGAAAATATTACCTTTTTTAGTTTTAAATAAATTCACTATTTATTTTAATGCTATTTAATTTTTTTTTTTATTTTTTAGATATGCAGAAGTTCCCTTTGCGAATGAAGGATAACGATCTTCTTGTAACTGAACTTTATCATGATCCTTCAAATGATGCTATTACTGCTCTGAGTGTTTACCTCACACCCAAAACAAGTTAGTGCATAGAAAAATTATTATAAATTGTTGAAGTTCTTTTGATAATGTATGTTTATTCGTTGGTTTATTGTAACACTAATCTGGCCCTTTGTTCTGGTGAACTGCAGTGCTGAGGATTTCATCTCTTAGAGTCTAAAGTTTATGTTTGGTTTTATACTGAAGTCAGACATGACCAGTAAACATAATCTGAGGTGGGAAGTTAGAACTTTCCCTCTTGTGAATTGTATTGTTAAGCCCTACTATTATAATAATAACTAAAATTATTTGTTAAACTTATCTGCACATTTACCTTCCTATGACAGCTGATTTCATTTTGGAATTAAGAGCTTTATTTTTTTTTCACAACAATAACAACAACGAAAGCTTTTAGACTTTTAATCTCTATTGAAAATTTCTCTGGGAAATTTTAAATTTAAGTTTTGGAAAACCTCAGTATCCATAACTTATTGCTTTTTCAAAGGCCATTGCAATGAAATTAACAAACTAGCTCTGTAAATTATTAAGAATTTTTATATTCTAGAGTGAAAGATAAACATAAATGGGAAATTCAAAATTTATCTGTAATGAAAGGAATTCTAGGAAATACTTACATGTGGCTAGTAATATTAATAGTTTGAATACGTTACTTGTGTAATCATTTCATTGAATGCATTGTAATAAATCATTATCTTCGGTATGAAAGAAAGAAAGATTCTGGTGTGCACAGATGATTTTGATTGAAATTGTAGGATTTAAACTATGTTGCTCCAGAAGAGAGGTCAGCAAACCATGCTCTTTTTATTAATAGTTTTATGTATTGTCTTCAGCTGCTTTTCTGCAACTGTGACAGAGTCGAGTGGCTGTACAGAGACAGTGTGGCATGCAAAGTTTAAACTATTTGCTTTTTATAGAAAGTTTGCTGACCCCTGCTCTAGAATGAGGTATGCTCCCCTCCCCGCCCCCAGTCTAATTAAAAAGGGAGAATAAAACTTCTTTTGTGGTGGCAGTGTCTTCTTTTAAGACACAAGAATGGAGTTGCCTTTTAAGTTTTGAGAAGTGTTTTCCGTAGCATGCCCTTTTCCTTCGATTCCAGTATTTTCACGTGAATCAGAAAGAACAGCTATCAAAGCTGAGAGGTTCTCTGACGCTTTTAAGGAATGTAGGTCACTGAACTCCATTCTGTCTTAAATATATGATGGAATCTGGGCACTTGTTTGAAAAAAAAGCCACAGATGAACCTGACGTCATGAGCTAGTTGTATATAATTAGAAGAGAACAACATAGGTCAATGTGATGTAAGCAATGTAATGGATATATTTTCCCATAGTTATAACAGTTTTGAAACTGTTGAATAGTACATGGATTACTTGATTATTCAAAGAGAAGATTCAGTATTGTGGCAGAAGTAAAACAGATGGTCATTCGAGGCTAGAAATAATATGGAGTATTGCTTTAGGAATACTATGTTGTGTCAGTGGTGTTCTTAGCATGTCAGATTTATTCCTTAAACATTTAATGAGTACCTACTATGTCTCAGGCACTCTGTAAGGTGATATAGATTAAAAAATGATTATGATTCAGTCTCTTATCAATAAAGAGTAGAGGTAGATAGACATGGAAATAGAGAATTGGGGTGTTACAGTTGCTCTGATAGAACCTAATACATAGTACAAGGGAGAGAGTGAACACTTCTATATTGGAGTGAGTGTTAGGAAAAGATTTGTAAAGGAAAGAATGAATTTAAGATGGTCAGAGAAGTCTTAAGATTTCTTTGCTGAGCTGGATTTGGGGCTGATAACAAGTGCTGAATCCAGCTCTGCCTCTTCTATCACAGGGAACACTTTGCAAGGGCAGCTTTCTTTTTATTGTCTTCTATTATATCACCTTTCAATTTTTGATTTTGGTTAGGTGTCAGTGGTAACTGGATTGAGATTGCCTATGGTACGAGCTCTGGAGCAGTACGAGTAATTGTGCAGCACCCAGAGACGGTTGGGTCAGGCCCTCAGCTTTTTCAGACCTTCACAGTTCACCGAAGTCCCGTCACAAAAATCATGCTCTCAGAGAAGCATCTTGTATCAGGTAAAGTGATTTTATTAGTACTGGTAAGGAGGTCTACCTCATGTCATGTAAAACCTTGCCTTGGGTGTTATTTTTTAGACTCCTACAAATTAAAAGAATATAAAAGCAGTGTTTTACGTAAGAAAAACACACCAGAAAAAGTGGTAGAAAAGTTTAGTAACTAAAGAAATACTATGATTGTCTTCTAATGTTTCTTTGATATTGTCTGGTTGTAGTATACATAAATTTAGAAGGCATCATATCTTTTATTTACTCTCTATTTTAATATTTGGTTCTTATGGCATATTTTACTTCAGAATATTTATCATAATCCTGTTGAAGAATGTTTTATTAGAGAAATTTTTCAGGTATGAATATAATATAAATTTGGTTGTGTTGTCTTAAGGTTTAATGCTAAAGTGAGTAGAATGTTAGTAGTCTAACATCAACTACTGTTAAAAATTAGTAAAATGTGTAAAGAGATGTGAAGAAAATAACATTTGTGGGTTTGTTGTTCTTCATAGTCATATATGTTTCTAACATTTAGATACTAATTTGATACTTAAAAAATTAGTTACAGATTTTCAAGCAAAATTAGCCTGACGCAAAATAAAATGATCACAAAGTAAAATTCCATCATGAGATTCAATGTCTATGATAGATGATTTCTGAAAGCGTTGATGAAAACTGAATTGAGTCAGGTTTATCAGTAGTTTGCTTTTTTAAAACAATCTTGCATTAAATCTTTTGTAGATCAGCTCCTGCCTAACTTAAATTTTTATAAACATCCTTTTCATGCATCAGCTTTGTTATATATGAAGACTACCTAATATAAAAAGATGCTGCATCTTTCACTAATTAAACACCAAATGGAGCTGAAATACCTTGTCCATATATGAATGGATGGATGGATGGATGAATATGCTTTTATTGAATGTCTCATTGTTTTGGATGTAATTATGCCTTTCTGAAACGGTCTCTTTTTTAATCTTTCATAGAGCAGTACTCATCTAATATCTGCCTCGCTGAGGAGTTTTTCTCACTCTGTATGGCTGGTTCCTCCTCTTTTGCCCAGTTACTAAGTGTTGGATTGCCTCAGATCTCTTTCTAGATTTTCCATTCTTTGTCTGTACTTTCCCTGGTGATTTGAATATTATTATCCACATGCCAGTGACTCCCAGACTTGCCCTTCACCTGTGACCATCCACAGAGTTCCAAATTGTATATCCAGTGCTTGTGCTTAGTATTTGGTTGTATGTTTAATAGGCATCTCTAAATTAACCTAGATAAAATAGTACTTTTGATTTCTGTCTCAAAAGCCATCTTAGTATACAATATCACTACTCATTTACCCAAGCTGAAAATCTAGGAATCACACTTGATTCTTCCCTTTTTCTCACTGCACCCGCCTCCCCCTGCCCTCCACATAATGTGTAATACATCAGTAGGTCCCGTTTCTCTGCTTCAACATACATCACAAGTCTGATTACTTCACTTTGTGTCCATTGCTGCCAGCCCCTTAGCTCAAATCAGCATTTCTCCCCTAGGTTACTCCATTCTTTCCCTGTTTCTGTCTTGGCTCTCTATGGTACATGTTCCACACAGCAGCCAGAAATATCTTTAGAAATGCAAAGCAGGACTTCCCTGGTGGCGCAGTGGTTAAGAATCCGCCTGCCAATGCAGGGGGCACGGATTCGAGCCCTGGTCCAGAAAAATCCCACATGCCGTGGAGCAACTAAGCCCGTGTGTGCCACAGCTACTGAGCCTGTGCTCTAGAACCCGCGAGCCACAACTACTGAGCCTGTGTACCTAGAGCCCGTGCTCTGCGACAAGAGAAGCCACCGCAATGAGAAGCCCATGCACCGCAACGAAGAGTAGCCCCTGCTCACTGCAACTAGAGAAAGTCCACACAGAGCAACGAAGACCCAATACAGCCAAAAATAAATAAATAAATAAATAAAATTTATTTTAAAAAAAAGAAAAAGAAATGCAAGGCAGATCTGATTTCCGATGGCTTCTTTCTGTTTATAGAATGAACAGATTAATACGGCTCTTCCTGTTCCGGATCCTGCTCACCTGCTCACCACGCCTCCCATGTCACTTTTCTTACTGCTCATGATACCTAACTCATTGGCTTTTCTATTTCTTAAAATTGCCTTAGAAACTTTGCACTTGTTCTTTTCATTTGACATCTTCTTTCTTAGACGGTTGTTTCGCTGTCTCTCCTTGACATTCAGGTCCCATTTCAAATACCTCCTCAGTGAGGCCTCCTTGGCCACCCTGTCTGAACTAGCCAGCCCTCTGTCTAACAGGCACTTTCTGCTATCAGTATCTGATTTGTTTTCTTCACAGACTCATCACTTTGTTTCTTATTTATCATCTCTTTCCCTCTTCTAGAATATAGTAAGTTTCTACAGCAGCAGAAGCTTTTGTTCTCCACCCTATTCTCAGCACTTAGCATAGTCCTTACGAATAAATGTTGTATAAAATGAGGTAATTTGGTCCCGTGAGAAAATAGACTATTTCTTTGCAAGATTGTTTTGATGTTTAAATGACAATGCCATACTCAGTAGCAGTTGATATTATTTTGATGGTAATGATGGTATTGTTGGATGTGATGTCAAAGAGCTACGTAGTTAAATTTGCATTTTAACAACAAGTATTTCATGTAGGTTTGAAATGTTAGATAATGATTAATACTAACAAAATTGCATAATTGCATTATTTTTTGAATTTTATTTTTTATACAGCAGGTTCTTATTATCTACTTTATACATATTAGTGTATATATGTCAATCCCATAGTTGCATTTTTGAGTCAGCTAGAAGTATTTGTTATTTTTCTGAATCCTAGTAAGCTTAATAATGAAATTAGGAAATTATTTCCCATGAAGCTGATTCAGTAGCCTAGAAGTAAATGTCTTCTTTTTCACCAGAAAACTGGCATCCTGAGAACTGAGAATTTTGTTGTATAAGTAACATATGTACACTTTTTATTCTTATTGCTGTCTGCCAAAATTAAATTTCTGAAGTTTTGTTTAAAATATGCAACTGTGACATTTTATCCAGTAGGAAATGTTGTGTGCATATAAGAAGTTTTGGATACTTTCCTAGTAGATACTGATGAGTTCATAATAAATGGCAAATTAATACATTTTTTATTAAGGCACGCCACAAAAGTACAGTTCTTACATTAATGATATCATTTTTTTGGTTTACAGTTTTTAGCAGAGTATCTATTCAGACAGAAAAAACAGCAGAAATAGATTACTTGTTAGGAGATATCTCAATATATACCCACTTAATATTACCGTGAAAAAATAAAGCTAATTGGAATATGTTTTTTAAATGCAAACTCTCATATAAAAATAATTCTCAGCTTTAGTATTGAAATCTTAATTTTTCTTGATGCAACTGTGAATGAGCAATAAATAACTGGTTCCTATAAGCTTTTTGACAAATGTTATTTGTGCCAGTAAATTCTCAGTAGCTCCTGATCTTGGTTGTTTAATATTGGAGTAACATAAGCAGAAACAATTTATATGGTTGGAAAAAATAAACTAGGCAACTTGTTTACAATGGAGTTTAGCCACAGAACAGAAAAATATTCAGCATCTTCTCTCTTACATACACATTTTTTTTAACCTTCTCTAAATTCATACCCTACAGGCTACTTTTATAAGGATCCATAGATTTTACTTATATACCTTATATTTGCAGCAAGGTAAACCATATTCAGTTATCTCATTTTTGTTGGCTAGGTACAAATTAAGTGTAATTTTAAGATAAGTAAGCTGTTTGCCACTCAAAATGTGCTACGATCTGTTTTTTGTAAATTATAGTGAAAAAAGTTAAAATATGTTTATAAAGGTGATTTTGTTGGTGCTCTCATAATCTGTATTTATTAACAACTGTTGTGTGCTCTCTTTCTCTCCTAGTCTGTGCAGATAATAATCATGTCCGGACATGGACGGTAACACGATTCAGAGGAATGATCTCTACTCAGCCAGGTTCTACTCCTCTAGCATCGTTCAAGATACTGTCCCTGGAGGAGACAGAAAGCCATGGAAGCTATTCCTCTGGAAACGACATAGGTGAGCTAGATCTTTTGGGGGGACATTTTCAAGTACTGTGTAGGCAATGCTGAAGAAGTATATTATCTGTAGTAGAAACCTAAAAAGGAGTTTTAAATATAAGTTTTTCATTTTCACTTTGAAACTCATTTAAAACAGAAGTTTAATCTTTTTCTGATTAAGTTCTATAAAGTCACAAAATATACATTTTTTTTGACTTTATGAAGGTACAAAAATGATACACATTTAATAGAAACAGTACTTTGAATTTTGAACTTTTCCCGGGCTAGGGATATGTGGTACCATATTCTCTCGTGGTGACAGGCGGCAGCAGCAGGCCAAAGTTCCCAGGCAGCCACGTGACCACAAAGGTAAACAAGTGATGTGCTTAGAATCAGTCTGTACCCACATAGCCATTCTCTTTTTCAGTATTCAGTACATTACATGAGATATTCAATACTTTACTATAAAATGGACTCCGTATTAGATGATTTTGCCCAACTGTAGGCTAATGTGAGTGTTCTGAGCACACTTAAGGTAGGCTAGGGTAAGCTATGATGTTTGGTAGCTTAGGTGTACTAAATGCATTTTTTTTTTTTTTTTTTTTTTTTTGTTCGGGGGGCCTCTCCCTTTTTCGGCCTCTCCCGTTCAGGAGCATAGGCTCCAGACGCGCAGGCTCAGCAGCCATGGCTCACGGGCCCAGCCACTCCGCGGCATGTGGGATCTTCCCGGACCGGGACACGAACCCGTGTCCCCTGCATCAGCAGGCGGACTCTCAACCACTGCGCCACCAGGGAAGCCCCCCTAAATGCATTTTTGACTTAGGATATTTTCAATTTAGGAGTAATTTATCGGGACA
Organism: Aethalodelphis obliquidens; assembly: GCF_003676395.1. Lineage (NCBI taxonomy): Eukaryota > Metazoa > Chordata > Mammalia > Artiodactyla > Delphinidae > Aethalodelphis > Aethalodelphis obliquidens. Next base: position 9,806,523 of record NW_020837968.1, read on the forward strand.
TAACCCCATCATAAGTTGAGGAAAATCTGTATTATAGCATCATTTTTCATTGTTTAAAAAGTTGAGGACTTCCGTGGTAGCGCGGTGGTTAAGAATCCGCCTGCCAATGCAGGGGACATGGGTTCGAGCCCTGGTCCGGGAAGAACCCACATGCTGCGGAGCAGCTAAGCCCGTGCACCACAACTACTGAAGCCCACAGGCCTAGAGCCTGTGTTCTGCCACAACAGAAGCCACCGCAGTGAGAAGCCTGTGCACCGCAACGAAGAGTAGACCCCGCTCGCCACATCTAGAGGAAGCCCACGCGCAACAATGAAGACCCAATGCAGCCCAAAATAAATAAAAGTTGAGAGCACATTTTTTATCTTACTAGCATTTCCTAATTTAAGTGATATTATCTCCAAATGCTAACCACTTTTGTTTATAATTAAAAGCCATAATGGCTGTACACATTTGAAACTTGAAATACTTTTTTCCTTCGTTGCTAATAATTAACCTGAAAATAGCTTTGAAGCTGGAAAAGGGCTGGTGTTCTTACATACTGAGAGTGGTTTTGATGGCATCCATTAGTAAACAGTGTAGGATGTCTCTACTGATTTCAGCAAAGGGTATATAAAGTTAGTTATAACAAATCAATTTCTCCCTACACCATACATACACACAAACAGTCTTCATGGAGGTAGATCATTTTCCTCAAGGATCTGTTTGAAAGAACTAATGCACCTTGTAGATCATCTTGTATAAGCAGAAATTATAGCACTGATGGAAAACGAGGAGTGGATCAGAATTGTTATGCATGAAACTATTAAATGTATGTCCATCAGGATATTTGCTCCCACAGTAAAGATTTCAAAAATAGTTATCTTTAAGAAATGTAAGCTTCTGAAGAGAATTGTAGTACCACAGTCTTAGTATTTTTAGAAAGAGAACTGCTCAGTGTTGTCACTTTTATCAGTTGTTGTGTGATTCCAGTTCCCAGTGTGATGATAGGCACTGAAAGTTTTATTTGGACATTTTTTTTCCAGCTTTATTGAGATATAATTGACACATAACATAGTGTAAGTTAAAGGTGTAGCATCAACAGATATTGTGTACTTTTGCTCCAGGCATTAGAAATCTAAAAAATTGCAGTGAACATCAACTTACACTATAGTGAGCGGTGGGAATAAAAAGCAAACGATTGTATTTTGCACACTGCTCAAGTGCATAGGACGGAAAGCCCCCAGGAGAGAGTGCTAGTCTGTGTGCTGGGTGTTGTAGCATACACTCACATTTAATCTTTTGGACAATTTTATGGGGTAGGTCTTATCCCCACTTAACTTTGACAGAAACCAATGTTCAGGCAGAGCACTTCACAGAGGTCTTAATGTTGGAACTGAGAGAGGCGGCGGGGGGTGATGCTAGGATTTTGAACTGAGATGTGAAGGTGTAAGTTCTAGGACAGGGACATTCCTGGAAGGGAAAGCAGCATGTTAAAAGGATAGAGGCCAATAGAACCTGGCAGGTTTGGCAAATGTCAAGAACGTCATTAATTGTTGGTATGTAGCTGAGAATAGTAGGACATGAGACTAGGTAGATAGGCAGGCGTCAGATCAGGGAGCACATGTGTAATGTGAATAAAAGATATTTAGAAGCAGCCCTGTAAATTACTTAAGACAGTCATATGTAAAATGTTTAAAAGGGCCAGGGAGATGTTTTTTCTTTTCTGTTCATAGTTTCGTTTAAAAAATCCTAAGAGGTAGACATGTAGACTAGTGGAACAGAATAGAAAGTCCAGTGTCAGTGGGGGTGGTAGGGGTGGAGTGTAGATGGTAAAGGGGAATGGAGTAACAGATACTGGAAACAGCTGTGCCAGAAAGAAATGGAGCTAGTTAGAAGGTGAGTATATTCAAAGGTCATATTTTTGAGTCCTCTTCCTTTCTCCCCCGTTGAATATAACAGAGATGTAAGGATATTTTTTTGTGTTCTCTGAAGAAAAGGTGCTAATTAGGGCAAAAGTGTTGGGGAAACTATAAGAGGAGAGGTATGGATAATTACTTAAGGTATGAAGTTATGTGAGAATCTCACATCAGTAATAAAGTTTGAGGGGGAGGGAAGATATAGTCCCGTAATCCTCTTTCCCAGTTATTTCACCTGTCGTCAGTATTTTGACTTTGTTTATGGGTTATTGAGTGAGGACTGTCTTTTCATTTCAATAGATTAGACTTCAGAGAGTTGTGCAGGAATTGGGCAACTGCATAGCTTAGTGAAAAGCCAGACAGCTTGGGTTTGGATTCCAGTTCCATCAAGTAGAACTTAAGAGATCTTTGGTTAACTAACCTGTTGGTGCCTTACTTTTCTCTTTTGTAAAATGGAGATGATAATAGTGCATCCTTTATGTGGTTGTTATGATGATTCAAATGAGTGATTTGTAAAGCATGTAGTGTGGTACATAGTAAGCATAAGTATTTGCTAACTAATAAGAGTGTTATTCTGTTTATTAATTAGGTATGATTCACATAAGATAACTTGGGATATACTATCTTTAAAAAATGTGTTGTACATCACATAGTTTTTGTGAATGATGAGTTGATATTTAGCTAATGAGTATTGGGAAAGAATTATTACAATTTTATGTGTAAGTTTTGCATAAAAACACTTTATATTGTTCACATTCTTTCTAAAACATATGAGCCATTTTCCTACCTTGCCAAGTACAATAAAGTAAAAATAATTGAATTTACCTTTTAGATTGAAATCCTTGAAGGGTACAACAGGCTCTGATAAATGAAATTCTACTTAATGAAGTTGTACTTTATTTTTTAAGATTTTGCATGTTAAGTTTTCAAAAAAAGTAACATCAGTACATAAAGTAACTTCATTTATACATCCCTTTCTTGAAGTGATAAGAAACTGAGCACATTCTGAAAGATAGTAAATGTAGAGCTTCTATTTTAACAGGTCTCCTTCTAGTACTCTTAATGTATAGTCTCAAGCAAATTATTGCCTTCAGTTTTTACAGTCTTAGTGCATAAAATATAATTTTGAAAAGTTATATAAAAATGTTTATGAATTTTTGAATTATTTTTTTATACAGCAGGTTTTTTTAACATCTTTATTGGAGTATAATTGCTTTACAGTGGTATGTTAGTTTTTGCTTTATAACAAAGTGAATCAGCTATACATATACATATATCTCCAAATCTCTTCCCTCTTGGGTCTCCCTCCCTCCCACCTTCCCTATCCCACCCCTCTAGGTGGTCAAAATGCACCAAACTGATCTCCCTGTGCTATGCTGCTGCTTCCCACTAGCTATCAATTTTACATTTGGTAGTGTATATACGTCCATGCCACTCTCTCACTTTGTCCCAGCTTACCCTTCTCCCTTCCCATATCCTTAAGTACATTCTGTAGTAGGTCTGCGTCTTTATTCCTGTCCTGCCCCTAGGTTCTTCATAACCAGTTTTGTTTGTCTGACTTATTTCACTCTGTATGACAGACTCTAGGTCCATCCACCTCACTACAAATAACTCAATTTCGTTTCTTTTTATGGCTGAGTAATATTCCATTGTGTATATGTGCCACATCTTCTTTATCCATTCATCTGTTGATGGACACTTAGGTTCCTTCCATGTCCTGGTTATTGTAAATAGAGCTGCAGTGAACATTGTGGTACATGACTCTTTTTGAATTATGGTTTTCTCAGGGTATATGCCCAGTAGTGGGATTGCTGGGTCATATGGTAGTTCTGTTTTTGGTTTTTTAAGGAACCTACATGCTGTTCTCCATAGTGGCTGTACCAATTTACATTCCCACCAACAGTGCAAGAGGGTTCCCTTTTCTCCACACCCTCTCCAGCATTTATTTGTAGATTTTCATGATGGCCATTCTGACTGGTGTGAGGTGATAACTCATTGTGGTTTTGATTTGCATTTCTCTAATGATTAATGACGTTGACCGTTCTTTCATGTGTTTGTTGGCAATCTGTACATCTTCTTTGGAGAAATGTCTATTTAGGTCTTCTGCCCATTTTTGGATTGGGTTGTTTGTTTTTTTTGATATTGAGCTGCATGAGCTGCTTGTAAATTTTGGAGATTAATCCTTTGTCAGTTGCTTCATTTGCAAATATTTTCTCCCATTCTGAGGGTTGTCTTTTCGTCTTGTTTATGGTTTCCTTTGCTGTGCAAAAGCTTTTAAGTTTCATTAGGTCCCATTTCTTTCTTTTTGTTTTTATTTCCATTTCTCGAGGAGGTGAGTCCAAAAGGATCTTGCTGTGATTTATGTCATAGAGTGTTCTGCCTATGTTTTCCTCTACGAGTTTTATAGTGTCTGGCCTTACACTTAGGTTTTTAATCCATTTTGAGTTTATCTTTGTGTATGGTGTTAGGGAGTGTTCTAGTTTCATTCTTTTACATGCACCTGTCAAGTTTTCCCAGCACCACTTATTGAAGAGGCTATCCTTTCTCCACTGTACATTCCTGCCTCCTTTATCAAAAATAAGGTGACCATATGTGCATGGGTTTATCTCTGGGCTTTCTATCCTGTTCCATTGATTTATATTTCTTTTTTTGTGCCAGTACCATATTGTCTTCATTACTGTAGCTTTGTAATATAGTCTGAAGTCAGGGAGCCTGATTCCTCCAGCTCCGTTTTTCTTTCTCAAGATTGCTTTGGCTATTCGTGGTCTTCTGTGTTTTCATTACAAATTGTGAAGTTTTTTGTTCTACTTCTGTGAAAAATGCCAGTGGTAGTTTGATAGGTATTGCATTGAATCCCTAGATTGCTTTGGGTAGTATAGTCATTTTCACAATGTTGATTCTTCCAATCACAGAACATGGTCTATCTCTCCATCTGTTTATATCATCTTTAATTTCTTTCATCAGTGTCTTATAGTTTTCTGCATACAGGTCTTTTGTCTCCTTAGGTAGGTTTATTCCTAGATAATTTATTCTTTTTGTTGCAATGGTAAATGGGAGTGTTCCCTTAATTTTCTTTCAGATTTTTCATCATTAGTGTATAGGAATTCAAGAGATTTCTGTGCATTAATTTTGTATCCTGCTACTTTACCAAATTCATTGATTAGCTCTAGTAGTTTTCTGGTAGCATCTTTAGGATTCTCTATGTATAGTAGCATGTCATCTGTAAAAAGTGACAGCTTTACTTCTTCCTTTCCGATTTGGAATCCTTTTATTTCTTTTTATTCTCTGATTGCTGTGGCTAAAACTTCCAAAACAATGTTGAATAATAGTGGTGAGAGTGGGCAACCTTGTCTTGTTCCTGATCTTAGTGGAAATGGTTTCTGTTTTTCACCATTGAGGACGATGTTAGCTGTGGGTTTGTCATATACGGCTTTTATTATATTGAGGTAAGTTCCCTCTATGCCTACTTTCTGGAGGGTTTTTATCATAAATGGGTGTTGAATTTTGTCGAAAGCTTTCTCTGCATCTATTGAGATACCATGTGGTTTTTATTCTTCAGTTTGTTAATGTGGTGTATCACATTAATTGGTCTGTTATATTGAAGAATCCTTGCATTCCTGTGATAAACCCCACTCGATCATGGTGTATGATCCTTTTAATGTGCTGTTGGATTCTGTTTGCTAGTATTTTGTTGAGCATTTCTGTATCTATGTTCATCCGTGATATTGGCCTGTAGTTTTCTTTGTGACATCTTTGTCTGTTTTTGGTATCTGGTTGATGGTGGCCTTGTAGAATGAGTTTGGGAGTGTTCCTCCCTCTGCTATATTTTGGAAGAGTTTGAGAAGGGTAGATGTTAGCTTGTCTCTAAATGTTTGATAGAATTTGCCTGTGAAGCCATCTGGTCCTGGGCTTTTGTTTGTTGGATAGTTTTTAATCACAGTTTCAATTTCAGTGCTTGTGATTCATCTGTTTATATTTTCTGTTTCTTCCTGGTTGTGCTTTTCTAAGAATTTGTCCAATTATTCCAGGTTGTCCATTTTATTGGCATATAGTTGCCTGTAGTAATCTCTCATGATCCTTTGTATTTCTGCAGTGCCAGTTGTTACTTCTTTTTCATTTCTAATTGTACTGATTTGAGGCTTCTCCCTTTTTTGCTTCATGAGTCTGGCTGATGGTTTATCAATTTTGTTCATCTTCTCAAAGAACCAGGTTTTAGTTTTTTTGATCTTTGCTATTGTTTCCTTCATTTCTTTTTCACTTATTTCTGATCTGATATTTATGATTTCTTTCCTTCTGCTAACTTAGGGGTTTTTTTGTTCTTCTTTCTATAATTGTTTTAGGTGTAAGGTTAGGTTGTTTATTTGAGATGTTTCTTGTTTCTTAAGGTAGGATTGTATTGCTATAAACTTTCCTCTTAGAACTGCTTTTGCTGCATCCAGTATGTTTTGGGTCGCCGTGTTTTCATTGTCATTTGTTTCCTGGTAGTTTTTGATTTCCTCTTTGATTTCTTCAGTGATCTCTTGGTTATTAAGTAGTGTGTTATTTAGCCTCCATGTGTTTGTATTTCTTTCAGATTTTTTCCTGTAATTGATATCTAGTCTCATAGCGTTGTGGTCGGAAAAGATACTTGATACAATTTCAATTTTCTTAAATTTACCAAGGCTTGATTTGTGAGCCAAGGTATGATCTATCCTTGAGAATGTTCCATGAGCACTTGAGAAGAAAGTATATTCTGTTGTTTTTGGATGGAATGTCCTATATATATCAGTTAAGTCCATCTTATTTCATGTATCATTTAAAGCTTGTGTTTCCTTATTTATTTTCATTTTGATGATCTGTCCATTGGTGAAAGTGGGGTGCTAAAGTCCCCTACTATGATTGTGTTACTGTCAATTTCCCCTTTTATGGCTGTTAGTATTTGCCTTATGTATTGAGGTGCTCCTATGTTGGGTGCATAAATATTGACCATTGTTATATCTTCTTCTTGGATCGATCCCTTTATCATTATGTAGTGTCCTTCTTTGTCTCTTGTAATAATCTTTGTTTTAAAGTCTATTTTGTCTGATACGAGAATTGCTACTCCAGCTTTCTTTTGATTTCCATTTGCATGGAATGTCTTTTTCCAAACCCTCACTTTCAGTCTGTATGCGTCCTTAGGTCTGTAGTGGGTCTCTTGTAGACAGCACGTATATGGGTCTTGTTTTTGTATCCATTCAGCCAGTCTAAGTCTTTTGGTTGGAGCATTTAATCCATTTACGTTTAAGTTAATTATCGATATGTATGTTCATATTACCATTTTCTTAATTGTTTTGGGTGTGTTATTGTAGATCTTTTCCTTCTCTTCTGTTTCCTGCCTAGAGAAGTTCCTTTAGCATTTGTTGAAAAGCTGGTTTGGTGGTGCTGAATTCTCTTAGCTTTTGCTTGTCTGTAAAGGTTTTAATTTTCCATTGAATCTGAATGAGATCCTTGCTGGGTAGAGTGATCTTCACTGTAGGTTTTTCCCTTTCATCACTTTAAATATGTCCTGCCAGTCCCTTCTGGCTTGCAGAGTTTCTGCTGACAGATCAGCTGTTAACCTTATGGGGATTGCCTTGTATGTTATTTGTTGTTTTCCCCTTGCTGCTTTTAATATTTTTTCTTTGTATTTAATTTTTGATAGTTTGATTAATATGTGTCTTTGTATGTTTCTCCTTGGATTTATCCTGTATGGGAGTCTCTGTGCTTCCTGGACTTGATTAACTATTTCCTTTCCCATATTAGGGAAGTTTTCAACTATAATCTCTTCAAATATTTTCTCAGTCCCTTTCTTTTCCTCTTATTCTTCTAGGACCTCTATAATTTGAATGTTGGTGCATTTAATGTTGTCCCAGAGGTCTGTGAGACTGCCCCTAATTCTTTTCATTCTTTTTTCTTTATTCTGCTCTGCAGTAGTTATTTCCACAATTTTATCTTTCAGGTAACTTATCTGGAATATCTACCTCAGTTATTCTGCTATTATTTCCTTCTAGAGAATTTTTAATTTCATTTATTGTGTTGTTCATCATTGTTTGTTTGCTCTTTAGTTCTTCTGTTTACAAGATTTTGGATCATCTTTACTATCATTATTCTGAATTCTTCTTCAGGTAGACTGCCTATTTCCTCTTCATTTGTTTGGTCTGGTGGGTTTTTACCTTCTTCATCTGCTGTGTGTTTCTCTGTCTTCTCATTTTGCTTAACTCACTGTGTTTCGGGTCTCCTTTTCGCAGGCTATAGGTTCGTAGTTCCTGTTTTTGGTGTCTGTCCCCAGTGGCAAAGGTTGTTTCAGTGGGTTGTGTAGGCTTCCTGGTGGAGGGGACTAGTGCCTGTGTTCTGGTGGGTGAGGCTGGATCTTGTCTTTCTGGTGGGCAGGTCCGCATCCGGTGGTGTGTTTTGTGGTGTCTGTGACCTTATTTTGATTTTAGGCAGCCTTTCTGCTAGTGGGTGGGGTTGTGTTCCTGTCTTGCTAGTTGTTTGGCATAGCGTGTCCTGCACTGTAGCTTGTAGGTCGTTGAGTGGAGCTGGGTCTTGGCGTTGAGACGGAGATCTATGGGAGATGTTCGCCATTAGATAGTACATGGAGCTGGGAGGTCTCTGGTGGACCAGTGTCTGGAACTCGGCTCTCCCATCTCATAGGCACAGGCCTGACACCTGACCAGAGCACCAAGACCCTGTCATCTACATGGCTCAGAATAAAAGGGAGAAAAAAAGGAAAGAAAATAAATAAACAAAATAAAGTTATTTAAAAAAATGATTAAAAATTTAAAAAATTAAAAAGTAATTTAAAAAAACAGGAAGAAGAGAGCCAAACCAAAACAGAAATCCACCAATGATAAGAAGCGCTAAAAACGATACTAAAAAAATAAATAAGTAAAAGGACAGACAGAACCCTAGCACAAATGGTAAAAGCAAAGCTATACAGACAAAATCACATACAGAAGCATACACATACACACTCAGAAAAAGAGAAAAAGGGAAAAAATATATATCGTTGCTCCCAAAGTCCACCCCCTCATTTTGTGATGATTCGTTGTCTATTCGGGTATCCCACAGATGCAGGGTACATCACATTGATTGTGGAGATTTAATCTGCTGTTCCTGAGGCTGCTGGGAGAGATTTCCCTTTCTCTTCTTTGTTCGCACAGCTCCTGGGGTTCAGCTTTGGATTTGGACCTGCCTCTGCATGTAGGTCGTCTGTTCTTCGCTCAGACAGGACGGGGTTAAAGGAGCCGCTGATTCGGAGGCTCTGGCTCACTCAGGCCGTGGGGAGGGAGGGGTATGGAGTGTGGGGCAAGCCTGCGGCGGCAGAGGCCAGCATGACGTTGCACCAGCCTGAGGCGTGCCGTGTGTTCTCCCAGGGGAGTTGTCCCTGGATCACGGGACCCTGGCAGTGGCGGGCTGCACAGGCTCCCATTAGGGGAGGCGTGTATAGTGACCTGTGCTTGCACACAGGCTTCTTGGTGGCTGCAGCAGCAGCCTTAGCATTTCGTGCCCGTCTCTGGTTTCCACGCTGATAGCCATGGCTCACACCCGTTTCTGGAGCTCATTTAGGCGGCGCTGTTAATCCCCCCTCCTTGCGCACCAGGAAACAAAGAGGCAAGAAAAAGCCTCTTGCCTCTTTGGCAGCTCCAGACTTTTTCCTGGACTCCCTCCTGGCTAGCCGTGGTGCACTAACCCCCTGCAGGCTGTGTTCACGCTGTCAACCCCATTCCTCTCCCTGGGATCTGACCGAAGCCCGAGCCTCAGCTTTCAGCCCCTGCCCGCCCCGGCGGGTGAGTAGACAAGCCTCTCGGGCTGGTGAGTGCTGGTTGGCACCGATCCTCTGTGCAGGAATCTCTCCGCTTTGCCCTCCGCACCCCTGTTGCTGTGCTCTCCTCTGTGGCTCCGAAGCTTCCCCCCTCTGCCACCCGCAGTCTCCACCCGCGAAGGGGCTTCTAGTGTGTGGAAACCTTTCCTCCTTCACAGCTCCCTCCCACTGGTGCAGGTCCCGTCCCTATTCTTTTGTCTCTGTTTTTTCTTTTTTCTTTTGCCATACCCAGGTACGTGGGGAGTTTCTTGCCTTTTGGGAAGTCTGAGGTCTTCTGCTAGCGTTCAGTAGTTGTTCTGTAGGGATTGTTCCACATTGTAGATGTATTCCTCATGTATTTGTGGGGAGGAGGGTGATCTCCACGTCTTACTCCTCTGCCATCTTGAATGAACCCCCAGCAGGTTATTATCCATTTTATACTTATTAGTGTATATATGTCAATCCCAATCTCTCAATTCATCACACCATCACCCCCTCGCCTCTTTCCCCCCTTGGTGTCCATATGTTTGTTTTCCACATCTGTGTATCAATTTCTGCCCTGCAAACAGGTTCATCTGTACCATTTTTCTAGGTTCCACATAAATGCATTAATATATGATACTTGTTTTTCTCTTCTGACTTACTTCACTCTGTATGACAGTCTCTGGGTCCATCCACATCTCTACAAATGACCCAATTTCCTTCCTTTTAATGGCTGAGTAATATACCATTGTATATATGTACTGCATCTTCTTTATCCATTCGTCTGTTGATGGACATTTAGGTTTCTTCCATGATCTGGCTATTGTAAATAGTGCTGCAATGAACAATGGGGTGCATGTGTCTTTTTGAATTATGGTTTTTTCTGGGTATATGCCCAGTAGCAGGATTGCTGGGTCGTATGGTAGTTCTATTCGTCGTTTTTTAAGGAACCTCCATACTGTTCTCCATAGTGGCTGTATCAGTTTACATTCCCACCAACAGTGCAAGAGGGTTCCCTTTTATGCTCACCCTCTCCAGCATTTGTTGTTTGTAGATTTTCTGATGATGCCCATCCTAGCTGGTGTGAGGTGATACCTCACTGTAGTTTTGATTTGCATTTCTCTAATAATTAGTGATGTTGAGCAGCTTTTCATGTGCTTCCTGGCCATCTGTATGTCTTCTTTGGAGAAATGTCTATTTAGGTGTTCAGTCAACTTTTGGATTGGTTTTTTTTTTTAATATTGAACTGCATGAGCTGTTTATATATTTTGGAGATTAATCCTTTGTCCGTTGATTTGTTTGCAAATGTTTTCTCCCATTCTGAGGATTGTCTTTTCGTCCATGTTTGTAGTTTCCTTTGCTGTGCAAAAGCTTTTGTTTCATTAGATCCCACTTGTTTATTTATTTATTTTTTATTTCCATCACTCTAGGAGGTGGATCAAAAAAGATCTTGCTGTGATTTATGTCAAAGTGTGTTCTTCCTATGTTTTCCTGTAAGAGTTTTATAGTGTCCAGTCTTACATTTAGGTCTCTGATCCATTTTGAGTTATTTTTTTAAAAAATTTCTGATGCAAGGTGAACTACTTGTAGTGTTGCATTTTGTGTCTGATTTTGACGTGGAATGCAATGCCACAATGACAGGCATGAAGAATTTTTTTTTTTCAAAATTAATGTTCCTTTTTTTAAATGAAACCTGTTAAGTTTTAATTAACTTTTGCCATTTTGTTTTCTGACCCAAGGGCCTTTTGGAGAGCGAGATGATCAACAGGTGTTTATCCAGAAAGTTGTTCCCATCACTAACAAACTGTTTGTAAGACTCTCATCTACTGGGAAGAGGTAACACTTTACTGTAAAGATATTATATTCAGAAGTCACATTTGTCTTGCAAAACACGTTAAGTCATTTGACACTTATAAATAGTGGTATCAGAAACAGATCTTTGAGAGAGACGTCTATTCTTTATCTTGTGGTCATTTTAACTTAAAGTTAATACAGTATACTTAGTGCTTATTCTCTACAATCTACTTATGATTTTCACTGCTGTGGACTTTTAGGAAGGACTAGTGATATAGAACAGATACACAGTGAATTGGATGGTAGACAAGTGAAATTCTAATTCTGGCACTTCCTCTTACTAGCTATGTAAATTCAACTTAACTTACTTTGTTTCTGTGAGCCTCAGTTTCTTTTAAAGTTTAACTACCTTGCCGAGATTTCACTGAGTGAAAAACATGCAAAAACACCTTGCATAGTCCCTGACTATAATTGATGCTCAATAGGAGTTAGTTTCCTCTTTTTCATTTGACTAAAATCTTACTTCACTTAAAATTATTATTTACAGCCTCAAACATATTGTGCTGTAACATTTCTCCTCTTTAAGAACAAAATTTTTTGCATGTCAAGGAAGTGAAAAAAGTAAAATTCCTATTAGTAGTTACTAAGTAGGTTACAAATTTTTATATCAATGTTACTAATGCTAGTGACATTTTAAATAATTTCTCTATTATCTTCAGCATGTGATCGCTGATTTCTTAATATTTTAATGATAAAGTCTTTGAGATAAATTTTCTTTCCATCAAAGTTCATTGCATGTAGTCATCAGTGATTGTTGAATGAATTGATTCCAGAAAATGATTTTTGTGTTCTAAACTTTTTTTTTTTTTTAAGAAAATGTTATTAGGAAGCTACAGTGTAGTTACAGGCCAAATTTGTATCTGGAGAAATGCGTCCCTGCACTTTAGTGTTGGTGTACGTGTTGGGTGAAGAAGCTGCCCAATGGTTTGAAGCTGCTGTTACAACAGCGTTCTCTAACAATGTAGTCTTTCACAGTCTTCTTCAGTGCTCATGTCCTCTCCAGTGTTGTTCTGTCCCTAAGTATGGTTCTGTCACTTCCAACAATAGCAGAGTGTTGTAATCAACTACAATTTCTGCATGATAAAACAAGTTTTATATAGTTTTTAAGTTTATGATTCCAGAGGGAAAGCTATAGTTGTAAAGATAGGTTGGAAATGTTCTTTTCTCTCATTTAAAGTCCAGGCCCTTATATTCTTTTTCATATTCTTTTCCACTATGGTTTGTCACAGGATCCTGACTATAGTTCCCTGTGCTATACAGTGGGACCTTGTTTATCCACCCTATATATAATAGTTTGCATCTGCTAATCCCAAACTCCCAATCCATCCCTCCTCTCCCTTGGCAACCACAAGTCTGTTCTCTATGCCTGTTTCTAGTTCATAAATAAGTTCATGTGTCATATTTTAGATTCCACATAAAAGTGATACATGAGATTTGTCTTTGACTTCACTTAGTATGATAATCTCTGTGTCCATCCATGTTGGTACAAATGGCATTATTTCATTCTTTTTTTTATGGCTGAGTTAGTATTCCATTGTATACAGGTATCTTCTTTATCCATTCAACTGTCGATGGACATTTAGGTTGTTTCCATGTCTTGGCTATTGTGAATAGTGATGCTGTGAAATAGAGGTGCATGTATCTTTTAGGGTTTTGTCTGGATATACGCCCAGGAGTAGGATTGCTGGATCATATGGCAACTCTGTTTTTAGTTTAAGGAACCTCCATACTGTTCTCCATAGTGGCTGTACCAACTTACATTCCTGCCATCAGTGTAGGAGGGTTCCCTTTTTGGTCTTCTGCCCATTTTTTGATTGGGTTGTTTTTTTGTATTAAGTTGTATGAGCTGTTTGTATATTTTGGAAACTAAGCCCTTGTTGGTCGCATCATTTGCAAATGTTTTCTCCCAGTCTGTAGGTTGTGTTTTCATTTTGTTTATGGTTTCCTTTACTGTACTAAAGCTTGTAAGTTTGATTAGATCCCATTTATTTATTTTTGCTTTTATTTCTATTTGTCTTGGGAGACTGACTTCAGAAAACATTGGTACGAATTATGCTAGAGAATGCTTATTAGCCTGTGTTCTCTTCTAGGAATGTGATGGTATCATGTCTTATTTTTAAGGTCTTTAAGCCATTTTGAGTTTATTTTTGTGTATGATGGGAGGGCATGTTTTACCGTCATTGATTTGCATGAGGCTGTCGCAACTGTTTTCTTAATTATTATTTACAGGGGGACATCTTTATCCAGGACGTCCCCCTGCAGGTGGATACCACAATCCCCTGATACTTAAGTCCCTTATATAAACTGGTGTAGTACAGTCAGCCCTCTGTGTCTGTGGGTTCCACATTATGGAGGGCTGACTGTAGTTTTAAACAGAAACAGGAATCTAGATTTTTAAAACTATTTTGTCAATTCAGATATTATTGAAAAATAACTACATTAACAAAAACAGAAAAGTGATCATCTTGATAAACACAGAAAAAACATTTGACAGTTCAGCAACCATTTATGATTTTTAAAGAAGAATCCTAGCGCTTAATAAAGGGCAAATTTATTAATCTGATAAATAATATCTGCAAAAGTAATTGTAGCAAACCTCATACTCAATGGTGAAATACTAGCTTTTGCCTTGAGATTGGGAATGAGACTGGGATGGGCTCTGTCACTCGCTATATGTGGGCATTGCAGGAATGAACTCCCCCCTTACCCTCCACCATCCTTTTCCCTGCCTGCTAGGAAGCTCAGCTAAGCTTCATATTCTGTTCCTATGTTTTTCACATTAATATGAGTTGTTTTTCCTCTTCCTCCTTTATTTCCGGACCTTGCATTTGCCTGGCACTAATTGTTAATAATCTTTTTTTTTTTTTTTTAAATAAGCCTCCTCAACTTTGTTTTGAAGTAGGCTGGGATAAATGTTTCAATCAAGTACAATTCTGTTAACCCTTCTATGGCTTTGGGACATCATTTACTGACATTATTGCTTGGTCTCCTCATTTGTCAAATGTGGATAATTGCTCTTTGTCAGGTTCTTTTATCTTTTATGAAAAAAATCAATGAAGATAGCTGTAAATATGCTCTGAAAAAGTTGAGTATTAATATATTGGAGATACAAGGCTTGAATTTTATTCCCGTTGACTCTCTTTGACTCCTTTAAATCTGTTTTATATGTGTGGAAGAGTCAACTGTAACTTTGCAAAGAGACAATTCATTTAAAAATCTGAATTATAAAATGTAATTTGTTCCTCATGGTTTACAACTGTACAATATCTTTTGCAGAATCTGTGAGATCCAAGCTGTTGACTGTACTACAATATCCTCATTTACAGTGAGAGAATGTGAGGGCTCCAGTAGGATGGGCTCAAGGCCAAGGCGCTACTTGTTCACGGGCCACACAAATGGCAGCATTCAGATGTGGGATCTGACCACTGCCATGGATATGGTTAACAAAAGTGAGGATAAGGGTAGGTTCCATATGGAAAGGTGTTTGGCACAGGGTAGGCTTTTGACATAAGTGATTATAGTGATGTATGTTTTCCTAAGATGTAGGTGGTCCGACTGAAGAGGAGCTACTCAAATTACTGGATCAGTGTGATCTGAGCACATCTCGCTGCGCTACTCCTAATATCAGTCCAGCAACTTCTGTGGTTCAGCACAGCCGTCTTCGTGAATCAAATTCTAGGTAGGTCTGAATTGATTGCTTTGGGAAAATTGGCTGAGCTATTGTAACCACATAGTTCTTTAAAGCCAAATTTTTCAAAGTACATTTTAAATTCATACTTTATGTTGCTTTTTAATTTTTTTTTACTAAATTTCTCATCTATATGCATGTTTCTTTTCATAAAAAAACCATTTTTGGCCCTTTTATTTTGTGAATTGCTGCCAATTTGAATTATTATGTGATCAAGAATTCATTCAAAGGAAATTAGAAAAATCACATGTCCCCTTAGATGGTATGTGGAACTGGTGTTCCTATTGCCTAGGGACATATTAATAAAAATGATTACATTATCTGGTCTAATCTTACTTTGTCATTGTATTAAAAGTACATAATGCCTTAGTATATTGTTTTAGTTAACCATATTTTTTAAAAATTCCAAAATCTGAATTAAGGGCCAAATACTGAAACTGTTGGTTCCACATTGGTTTTAAAGGTGTTTTCCCCAGCTTTTTTTCAGCTATTCAAAAATCTAGCTTCATTGCGAATATATATGTATGGTGTATTGTTTGCATTGTTAATTTTATACACACACATACAGTATATAGCGTGCTTAAAATACATTTTTATATATGTAAATAAGGATATAGCATTCATTATAAAATCTATATGTTTTAACTGGTAGTTTAATTAATGAGATGTGCCCCTGAAAAACCCCAGAAAGAAATGTGAGCTGTAATTATTAACTATATTTCAGTCTTCAGCTCCAGCACTGTAATTATTAACTATATTTCAGTCTTCAGCTCCAGCACCATGAAACCATCCATGAAGCAGCTACTTACGGTTCCATGAGGCCTTACAGAGAAAGTCCCTTGTTAGCAAGAGCAAGGAGGACTGAGAGCTTTCACAGTTACAGGGACTTCCAGACTGTGAACTTGAACAGAAATGTAGAAAGAGCTGTCCCTGAAGATGGTAACTTGGGTCCAGTACAAGCTGAAGTGAAGCGGGCAACAGGGGAATGTAATGTGTATGAGAGAAAGTCTCCTGGAACCGAAGTTAAAAGTTTGAGAGAATCAGATAGTGGAGTGGAGGTGCATAAAATAGCTGAAGGTTTTCTAGAATCCAAGAAAAGGTCATCAGAGGATGAAAATGAAAATAAAGTGGAGTTACGGAAGAAAGGAGGATTTGAAGGAGGAGGATTCCTTGGAAGAAAGAAAGTCCCCCACCTGGCATCCTCACCAAGTACCTCTGATGGAGGAACTGACTCACCTGGTACTGCATCCCCATCTCCTACGAAGACTACTCCATCTCCTCGGCACAAAAAAAGTGATTCTTCAGGTCAAGAGTACAGCTTGTGAAAACTCAGCAAAATGAGTAGTTTCATTAATTTAGATGAGAGTTAAACTTTACTGGAGTTCAACACATTAGCTTTTACACAAAAACTTTACAAATTAAGATTGGACTTCATTCAGTATCTTTTTGACAGAATTACCTGGGGTAAGGAGATAAAATAACCATATCATCTCTTCAGATCTTTTGGAAATTTTTTTTAGTTTTACAGGCACATTTAATAGATCATTTGTAAAGCAGGAGTCTACTTCAGTGTTTACTCTGTGGATTTTGGAACCATAGTACCATGTCTTAATAAGATGGTGCCCATATAGATGAGCGTCCCCTTAGAGTGTGGGAACCAACATTCCTAATGTTGATCATGCCTGAGATTTGTCTTGCAATGTTATATTAAGCGAACTATATAATTCTCTTTGGAGCTTAGTCTCCCAACCCTTATTGTGATTGCAAAGTGGTTTACCAGGTATTTAATGAGGTGCTATGTTTGTGAAAAAATATGTAATTCAAAAACACTATTGAATACCAGATTACTCTGTAGTAGGAAGTCCTTTAGGATAATTTTACTTTAATTGTGGTCATTTTCTGATTCTCATTGTTGGAGTTCTTAAATCTTAGCAAGCATCACCAATATTAAATAGGTCAAAAGTTTAAACTTTCTTTAAAGTTGGAGCAATTGTCTGTGTTTGAACAGATGAAGTAAAAATAATAAAGACAGCTTTGAGTGACCACAAAGGAAAACTGTACCAGTTGCTAGTCTGCCTTGTTTTAGGAGTGTTAATAATCCAGATAATTACATTAGAATGTGGCCATTTTGTTACGCTTGAGACTGCAGTTCTGAATTTTTTGGTTAAAGGTTTTGGCTGCTGTAGAAATATTTTAAATATATTTTGAATTATAAGAACAAAAAAATTTTTGTATTTTTTTCCATTTAACTGGAATGATTTCCAAGTTTCTGCAAATAAGGTAATTGTAAATTTAAAGCATTAAGCATTTATTGGTGGATAATGTATATATTCCCATTCTGAGAAATATAAGTGGATCAAGTCAAAATAAATAAAGTTTCCTATATTGCCAGTGGTTTCACAGCCATTCTCTTGTATTTGTCAATTAAGTCAAATAAAAGTGATTAAGACTGTGTTTTCAAGTTATTCAAGGAACAGTTATCCTGTTTAAAGTGCACCTACCGTGAGTTTGTTCATGTCTTTGCTTTTTCCCATAATAAAAGGGAAGGGAAGAGGGAGCAATTTATATGTATGAAAACAAACTAACTTGTATTACCAATGAGGGGAAATATTGTTAGGCAAAGCATAATTTCATTATTACTAAGGATTGTAATTATCTCTTACAGACTTCTTTCTCATTATGATACTCATGTTAAAGTTAGGTGGGCAAGTAAGAAAACGTTACAAATTGATTGTTTTTACCCAACCTTTTCCAAGAGTAAAAGGCCACTGGAAGTTTCTTTTAAAGAATTATGTAGTAAAATCTTATAAAAAGGCAGTTCACTATACCATTATTCCGTACTATATTTGCATTATACTACAAATCTTTTCTCTCACTTAACAAGAGCTTGAACCTTGATGTTATAGCAGGAACTTGAGTCTACTCTGGCACTTAACTTGTAACCTTGAGCAGATTATAATGAAAAAACTTAGGCATAGCAGGGATAATTACCTTATTAGAGTTTTTGAGACTGAAAGGGGAAAAAAACCTCCACAGCCACCTGCACGCCACAACCTCCTCTCTTCCTCATCTGTGCTGTGAACTTCGAGAACAGGAACATCTTTAACACTGTCCATCATTGTAAGGAAGAAGAGGCAGATTTTAGAAGAAAGGCCATGTGAGGACTCAGAAGATGGCCACCTACAAGAGCACTCTCACCAGAAACCAACCCTGACAGCACCTCGATTTCAGACTTACAGCCTCCAGAACCGTGAACAGAGAATTTCAGACAAGATGGTGGAGTTGGAGGACCTTTAGCTCACCCTCACCTCCTGGGCACACCAAAATCACAACTAATTAACTGCTGAAAAAACATCAGTAAAAGAGACTAGAATCTCCCCCCAACCCCACCCAAAATTCTACATCCAGACGTAAAGAAGAAACCATGAGACAGTAGGAGGGGTGCACTCACAGTATAATCAAATCCCATACCACCCAGGTGGACAACCCACAAACTGGAAAATAATTATATCACAGAACTTCTCCTGCAGGAATGAGAGCTCTGAGCCCCACGCCAGGCTCCCCAGCCTAGGGGTCAGTCATTGGGAGGAGGAACCTCTAGAGCATTTGCCTTTGAAGGCCTGTGGGGCTTGATTGCAGGAGCTCCACAGGACTGGGGCAAATAGTCACTCCACTCTTGGAGGGTGCACACAAGGTCCCACACTCACCAGTCCCAGGGCAAAAGCCGTAACTCCGTAGGAACCTGGGCCAGACCTACCTGCTAGTCTTGGAGCATCTCCTGGGGAGGCAGGGGCAGCTGTGGCTCTCAGGGGTCATAAAAGCTGGTGGCTGATGTGGGGACCTGTGTAAACTCTGGATGGAGTCAGACATTTCAAGTCCTTGGCACCAAGACCCTGCCCCGCCCAACAGCCTGTAAGCTCCAGTGCTGGGAGGCCTCAGGCCAAACAACCAACAGGGTGGGAAACAGCCCCACCTATCAGCAGACGGGTTGCCTAAAGACTTCTGGACTCACAGCCACCTCTAGACACACCGCTTGACAGGGTTCAGCCCACCAGAGGGCCAAGACCCAGCTCCACCCACCAGTGGGGAGGCATCAGCCCTTCCCACCAGGAAGCCTGCACAAACCTCTCTACCATTCTCACCCACTAGGGAGCAGACACCAGAAGCAAGGAAACTGTTACAGTCTTGCAGCCTGTAGAACTGAGTCCACAGCACAGATGAGAACCTACCCTGGGACCAACTAGCCGTTGGCCCTTGGGTAACAAGAGGAGAGTGTACTGCTGGGACACGTAGGACATCCCCTACAGGGGGCCGCTTCTCCAAGATAGAGAAACGTAACTAAGCTACTACATACGTAAAAATACAAATAGAAATTTAAACAAAATGAGACAGCAAAGGAATATGTACCAGACGAAGGAACAAGATAAAATCCCTGAAGAACAACTGAGTGGAGATAGGCAATCTACCTGAGAAAGAGTTCAGAGTAATGATTGTAAAGATGATCCAAGAACTCAGGAAAAGAATGGAGGCACAGACTGAGAAGACACAAGAAATGGTTAACAAAGAGCTAGAAAAATCTAAAGAATAAACAGATGGACTAGAAGGAATCAATAGAATAAATGAGACAGAAGAACGGATAAGTGAGCTGGAAGGCAGAATGGTGGAAATCACTGCCGTGGAACAGAATAACAGAATGAAAAGAGGACAGTCTAAGGGACCTCTGGGACAACATTAAATGCACCAATATTTGCATTATAGAGGTCCCAGAAGGAGAAGAGGGAAAGGGCCTGAGAAAATATTTGAAGAGCTAATAGCTGAAAACTTCCATAACACGGGAAAGGAAACAGTCACACAGCACAGAGGGTGCCATAAAGGATAAACCCAAGGAGGAACATATGCCGAGACACATAGGAACTGATAAAACAAAGACAAAAAAAATACAAAGGAAAAGCAGCAAATAACATACAAGGGAATCCCCATGAGACCATCAACTGATTTTTCAGTGGAAAGTCTGCAGGCCAGAAGGTACAATATATTTAAAGTGATGAAAGGGGAAAACCTACAACCAAGAATACTCTACCCAAGCAATGCTCTTCTTCATATTTGACAGAGAAATTAAAAGCTTTACAGACAAGCAAAAGCTAAAAGAATTCAGCACCACCAAACCAGCTTTACAACAAATGCTAAAGGAACTTCTGTAAGTGGAAAAGAAAAGGCCACAACTAGAAACAAGAACATTATGAAGTGGGAAAGCTCACCGGTAAAGGCAAAAATATAGTAAAGGTAGGAAATCACTCACACACAGATATAACATCAAAACCAGTAATCGTGAGAGAAGGAGAGTACAAGTGCAGGATACTGGCAATGCATTTGAAATTAAGAGATCAGCAGCTTAAAACAATCATGTACATATATATAGACTGCTGTATCAAAACCTCATGGTAACCACCAAAGAAAAATCTATAATATACACAAGAAAAAGAAATCCAAACACAACACTAAAGATAGTCATTAAATCACAAGAAGACAAAAGAGGAAAGGAAAAAAAAGATCTACAAAAACAAGTCCAAAACAATTAACAAAATGGCAATAAGAATATACATATAGAAAATTACCTTAAATATAAATGGAGTAGATGCTCCAACCAAAAGACATAGACTGGCTGAATGGATGCAAACACAAGACCTGTATATATGCTGTCTACAAGAGACCCACTTCAGATCTAGAGACACACAGACTGAAAGTGAGGGGTTGGAAAAAGGTATTCCATGCAAATGGAAATCAAAAGAAAGCAGGAGTAGCAATAGTCATATCAGAAAAATAGACTTTAAAATAAAGACTGTTAAAAGAGACAACGAAGGACACTCCATGATGATCAAGAGGTGATTCCAAGAAGATACAACAATTGTAAATATATGTGCACCCAACACAGGAGCCCTTCAATATATGGGGCAAACGTTAACAAACATAAAAGGAGAAATCGACAGTAACACAATAATACAGGGGGAATTGAACACCCCACTTACCTAAATGGACAAATCATCCAGACAGAAAAGCAATAAGAAACACAGGCCTTAAATGATGCATTAGACCAGATGGACTTAATTGATATTTATAGAGCATTCCATCCAAAAACAGCAGAGTACACATTCTTCTCAAGTGCACATGGAACATTCTCCAGGATAGATCACATGCTGGGCCACAAAGCAAGCCTCGGTAAATTTAAGAAAATTGAAATCATAAGTATCTTTTCTGACCACAACACTATGAGATTAGAAATCAACTACAAGGAAAAACTTCAAAAAACAAATACGCTGAGAAAAAAAAATGAAATATGTATATACTTCGTGTGATTGATGAAAAACAACAGAATTATAATTCTCATGATGAAAAGTTTTTCCAGGAATTCTGAAATTACTTCAAAACAACACTCAAGTATTTTCATATCACTAGGATAAGTATTGTTATCCTCATTCAAAATGAGATCACCAAGACCCACTGAGGATAAATAATTTCACCATAAGGCTCCTTAGCTCCTGAGCCACCTTGTGAACCCACATCTGTTTCAGTAGCCTATGGTCTTTTCCTGGCTTTCTCATCCAGGCTTCTATATCAGAGTCACCTGAGGTTACCTGCTAAATTTGAATCTCTGGTGGTTGGGACTCATGTTTTGAAAAAAAGTGTCAAGAGTTGATTCTGACGTTCATCTAATTCATCAATGGTTGAGAGATTATTCAGAACATCCTTTTTTCTTAAATGGGCTCACCTTTATCATTTATGTGTAAACTGTAAATACAATTCAGAGCTGTTAGTATTTTTTCATAAATATATTAAATCAGACGGCTCACATTTAAATATTTATTAAGCAAACCATCTTTAGATTAATTTACATGATATTTGTGCATTGGAAATAAACTATTCATGTGTGACATAATTAATTCCTTCTCACTGAATTATTCCACCTGGCCTATGTTTTATTTACAGGTTGTTCAGATTGAATTATATTGATGCCAACATGGTTTTTAGATCAGCATAAGGTACCATAACAGATTCATATTTAGGTTTTCCATTTAGTAGAAATGGCAATAGGTCATCTATAAATACAATTCTTGGTAGAGCTTATAAAAGCATAGGTGTGTACTCTTATCAAACAGTTAATATCAGGCATAACAAAGCAGTTCTTAAAATTTAAGCTGAGTATGTGGCCTCTTCAAGTGAGGGGACATGAGTCAGATTTAGAGAGAGCCACCTGTTGTAGTCTCTGTAAAGGAGAAGTGGGCCAGTACTGGAGTCCCTGTGCACAGCATGTATTTTTCCAGGTTCTTTACATAACTGGTTCTCAACATTAGGAATATCTGGAAGCTTTTAAAGGTACTGATGCCTCAGCACCACCCGAGACCAATTGAATCAGAATCTCCAGGGCTGAGTCCAACTGTTGAACAGGGGCTTGGCACACATTACCACTTAAAGTAGCAAGACAACATCTTGGGCTTCTCTGAAGTAAATACAAGTAGAGTTCAGAGTGTTACAAGGGTGGTGTTGTGGGTGGAAGCTGTGCAGGCTTCTGTCCACTCTGAGCCATGGGATCAAAATGTAAATGATTCAGCTAAACGAATTCATGTAATAACCAGATGTCTAAACAGGTGATTAAGTAGAGAAAAACTTAAGATAAAACCCCCTGCAATTTTCTTTTTATGTTCCTTTGAAGCTTTAGAATGTGATAATAGTGTCTAGTTAATTTTTCAACAGTGAGGATGTGCTCATTCTCCTGAATCCACCCATGACTAGCCAATCATATTTGCAGAGGAGTAGACCAAGGATAAGGATGCAAGCACAGGACTGGGAAGGAACACTTTTCTGTATATACCTTAAGTAGCTCACATGCATCAGAAACTCAGCCTTGGTTGGTCAAGGCTCATCTGTGCCAGCTCTAAATAGCTAAGACTGAATCAGCAAGTGGGAATTAAAACCTGTAAACGAAATTAGCCAATCCTGTTTCCATTTCAGAAAGTATAAAACTTTTGGCGAGGAAAAAATATAATTTGAACATCCACTGCCAAATGTGCACAATTATTTCAGATTCGTTTGCTTGTCGCATTTCTAACAAGGGGGCAGAACTTCTGCTTAATACTGGTCTGTGCTGTTGACACTTAAGGTTGGCAAGGCTTGTCCAGGAGTTGGTCATTCTGAGGAGCTGCTCTTCTGCAGATGTGGATAGTCTCAGTACCCCCAAAGTTCATGATCTTTGACTGTTGGACATTTAGGGTAATTCATCATTTTCAGGCAGACTAAGTAAGGTTATTCCTTGTTTTACAAGTTTTTGCCATCTCAGCTTTGGGGAAATCCACCTATTTCTGAATGTAATTCACAAAATATGTCCGACAGTTGTGTTTTAGACATACATATTCAAAATAACTTCCTGGAGTCATTAAGACCTTTAGGAATGAAGAAGGGGTTTTTGTCCGTTTTCCGCAAAGCACAAACTTAAATACGTTTCATTTTATGTTGACTTGGGGAAAAAAATGCTTCTTGATGTAGGACTCACCAACAGCTTTATAATCCAAATAGAGTAAACAGCAAAAACTTTTGACCCATGGAAATTGGTACTGTTAAATATCTGTGCTTAGTGATTCTAGCAGTTCTCTGAAATGAAGGGATATAGTACAGATATATATATTCATATATGTAATCCTTCATTTACATATAAATGTTAATTTTATAATTTCAAGGCTGGAAGGAACACAAAATTTTTCCTTTTTTAATTTCACGTAGGCTAGTTAAAAAATGCAAATAAAACAGTAGTTTCCATGTGAAATGTGCCAAGTTGAAGATATCAATATTCCTGGGTATTCAGTGAATTGAGAGAATTTTATGTAAAGTACTGATTGGAGTTTCAAAACTATGTAAAATATCTATCAAAACCCTTCATTTTTCTCCTTGAAATCTATAAATTAGCTGTTTAATTCCTTAGTTTTTTAGAAGATTCATAAATGTAAGAATGGACATTGATTTACAAGTTTATGTGGTTTGGTAAATATTTATCCCTAAACATTGTAATCAAATAGAACCTACAGCCAAACGTGTAGCCTCAATGCAGAGTTTGTTCTTCTCTTATGTGTTTCAGCTTGATCTGAAATTGGGACTTGATTTTGCAGCTATTATTAGAACTGTTCCTCACAGGATCATGTCAACTTTCATGGAAATAGGGGAATGAAAGCAGAAACAGTGCTGTGCTGCTCAGAGAAGCAGCAATGACATCCCCTCAGAAGAATCCTTAGTTTTTAAATTAGTAACTTCATTTACCAGTAGCAACTGTGGGCCAACTCGAAATTGCCACTGATTATTCATTTAAACAATGGCGTCACTGCCAGATGAGCCAAGTAAAAGTTATATGCTTATTTAGCTTCCACAAAATAAGGAGAGCAAAATAAGTATTTTCATACGGACATAAAATTTCAGAAACCCCACATTTCAGACAGCCAGAAAAATAATAGTTCTTAGACCTCTATTAGGAACAATTTCAAAAACACTCCTCATTTCTTTCAAGGATTATAGGATAACAAGCAATGGCTTTTTAGCATTTATGATGTGTGATAACCCAGTGGGGATGGGGTGTGGAGCCCTCATCCAGCTTTATATCTTACAGGTTTCCATCCTTTACAGGTGGGTGTCGGTGAATGTGGTGTGTTCCTTAGTCATAGAGCTGAAACCCTTGATGGCATTCATCAGGTCCTCTTCATCCACATACTGAAAAAGACACCAATCATCACTGGTTAGGATGTTGCTGGCAATAGTCTTACGCAAAATGTATTAATATATCATTTGAGTGTTACATTGTACCATATCTTAACCTTTCAAGCCTCAGTTTCCTCATCTGTAAAGTGGGGACGTTTTATATGATTTCGTTCAAAATTAAACAGAAGAGCCAGAATGCAAGCTGTTATGCTCCACTGTGTCTCACTCTCTTACTGTATTTTATATTTATTGAATAGGGCTAGTAATATTGATTATAATGTTATAATGAACAGATAATTTGCCGAGTATGGGCATCTTGAAAAGCTTTCACTGAATCACTTTGCAGACTGCCTATTACCAGTATGGTCAAAAGTCAGCAAAATGGCAATATAGTATAATAGTGAAGAATGGGGGCAGTGTAATCAGACAATGTTTCTAAGATCCCAATTCCACAAAAAAATTACTAGCTGTGTGTTCTTGGGTAAGGGCACACATTCATCTAAGCCCTCAATGTATTATGTTGAACTATATGAAACTGCCATTTTGCATGTCAAATATGATCAATTAATTATTTATGTTTCAACCTAATATAATTATTCCTGATATTTAGAAACTTTAGATCCAAAATGGAATCATGGAATTCAATAGTTGTAACAACTTCAAACAGCCCCATGATTTTTAAATGCTTATTATTTATCATCGTTCTAAGCAAACCAGAAAGACTAAATTTTAGTTTTTGTTGTGATTGGAAACCGGAGCCAGGAAACTTGCTTTATTCTTTGCCATTAGTTAAGAAAGGTTTCATGGAAGTCATCAACTTTTCAGTGAAGGAAAAGTGAGAAGTGGGAGAGAGAGCGATGAGTGAGAGTCCAAATGCAGAAGCAGACAGTGAAAGAAATGGAGGTGACGACTTCTGGCTCAGAGGAGTAAGCAGAGGGGCTAAGGTCTTAGTTGACCATCTATTTATTATCCAACTATTCCAAAGGAATGGTACTCCCTCAGACATGTAGGTAGTTGGCACAATGAAGTGTGATGGTTGCTAAAAAACTCTAGGACTTTATTCATTTCAGCCACTAGGGGCTCAAAATAAATATTACATAATGACGACGTTAACTCTTGTACCCCCTGGACTGAAATTATGAAAAACAAAGTTCATAAATAGTAATGCCCTTATTTATCATAATTGTCTGAGTTTCTTGGAAAGAAACTATTGATCCTATTGAGAGACTCTTTTTCTCCTCTAACCATAAACCAGAAGGAAAACACACTTCCTTTTCTTTTTTTTTTTCCCTTTAGTAAAACAGGTGCTTGTACTTTATGCCTCTTTTAGGCCAGTTCCAATGTTTTCAGTCATGTTCTGCCCAAGATAATGAAGTAGAGCCTGTTTGTCTATTCACTTACGCATGAGTTTATTTTTTGAGCATCTATTGTGTGCCAGAACAAGACAAAATTTCTACCCTGCTCATCAAGCAGGTAAACAAGTTGTTGCAAAATAATTGGGTAAATGGTCAGAGGGATGCACTGAGTGCCGTGCGGCCATCCTTCAATGAGGTACAGGAAGCTCCATGCCACCTCTTTATCAATATACTTCTGGAATGTTTAGCAAAGGCTCTGGACGAGGAAATTGACTCACCAGTCCGCTATCATGGCCCATGATGGTTTCCCACAGCGAGTCGTCAATCAAGACCTTCTTGTCTTGAATGTCTATGAGCTGACTGACACTGCGGTGGAGAGAGCCTTGGGAATAGGTCTGGCTGACTTGGCTCTGACTTGGGATGCGCAGTACAGACAGGCTCCGGTTGCTCCTAATACTCACAGGTGTCCCAGACCGGGGGATTTTGGTATCAGCTAAGCCCTGAAAAAAAAGTTACTGTTGGTGACTAAGGTCTAAAGAAAATAGTCTTGAAGTAGGATAGAAAATCATGTGTCACATGTCATCAGTGAAGGGAGTGCTGTCCCCATCTCCTCCTATGGAACTTAGCTCATCTGGAATCCTGTGGCCCCTGGATTCTTGGTAAAGGTGAGATAATAAGCTGATGGCCACGTTAGATGGCCAGCATTCTTAGTGCCCCAAGAGTTCACATACTGGTGCTTTGGCTATTATTCCCTGTGGACTAGGGCTGCTGCATCGCAAAGCAGTAGGGTGAGGGGTCGGGTTAGCAAGGGAGTCTCTTCATGGGTGTCAGCACAGAGCCTCCTTCTTGAGAACAGCCCTTCCCCAGAGCAAAATTAGCAATGTTCTCTCATGGTCAGTCACTAAGTGAGCACAACTGTATTTCACTTTAAAATTCCTGGATTTATGTAGGGAACCTGACTCCTCCCTCCCTCTTTTCTCATTCCACATTGTTCCCCTTGTTATAGGATTCCAGCCTCCAAAATAAGGAGGACACACAAAGACATCAGAAAGACAAAGGCACTCTATGATTAGGATCTAGAATGTGCCATTAGGAAGTGTAGCTGCTCTAAACATCTGAGGGTTCTGATTTAGCTGATTTAACCAATCAGTGAAGTGTTCTGCTTTTCACCGTGCCACTGACACACCATGCAAAGATCGTGCATTCATGCAGCACACAGAGGTACCTCAAAGTGCATGGTGTAACTTTTTAGGGTAACATTGCTTGACACATCAGATACATCAGCCACGGAGTCAAACTGAAAACAAAAGTGGGGTATCAGCGTTTGGAACATTTTTAAACAAATTCTTTGAAAGGAGGAATCAAGATGGCAGAATAGAAGGACGTGGAGCTCACCTCCTCCCACAAATACATCAAAAATACATCTACATGTAGAATAATGCTCATGTAATACCTTACTGAACTAGGGCAATAGATTTCAGACACCCAGAAGTGCAAGAAAGAACTCCACATAACTGCATAGGGCAAAAGAAAAAAAAGAAATTGGGATGGACCTGCGCCTCTAGGAGGGAGCTGTGAAAGAGGAAACGTTCCTACACCCTAGGAAGCACCTTCAGTGGTGGGGAGATCAGCTGGGACAGAAAGGGAGCTTCAGAGGCTCGGAAGAGAGTACAACAACTGGTTGGCGGCAGGCAGAACAGAGAGAGATGGGCACAGAGGATCGGTGCTACCTTGCGGCAATCCCCAGCCCAAGATGCATGCCTACTGGTATGTGCAGGGCTAGGTGCTGAAACTCAGGCTTCAGAGGACAGACCCAGGGAGAGGACTGGGATTGGCAGCATGGAGACAGCCTGAAGGGGCTGGAGTGTGGTATGGGCCACAACTGGGGTGTACACAGAAGAAGCCTGGGCCTGCCATAGAGGCAAAGTGCCATTGCTAAAGGGCGTGTGAAGGGAGGGGTGAAGCCTGCCATAACAGCCTCTTTCTCCCTGCTGCCTCTACGAGTTCTGGCAGCAGGACAGTGGGTGCTCCCATGGCTCAGACAAGTCCGGCCTCAGCAGCTGTGAGCTTTGCGGTCACATGTGCTTGGAGGCGGGGCTGGGGTCTGGGATGCTTCCACAGCTCCCATGGCAGGTCCAGGTGTGTGACTACTGCGGTCCTGGTACCCAACTTCAGTGGATCGGCACCTAAGGATCTGTGCTGGTGGCTTTGTGAACACAGTGCCTGAGGGACAACAGGGACAACTGCCTGAATTCCCACAGTGGAGGTGGTGCCGAGGGCAGTGCCAACCACAGAGTACTTTGCGAGCCTGCACAGGTGACACCACAGAGCACACTCCCTGGTAGACAGCTCCCACAAAGGAAGACTCAGTGGCCCCTCTCCCAGCGGGAACACTCCACTCCCGTCTACCTCACACTGCAGCTCAGAAACCGTTCTGAGGGCTTCTACTCCAACAACTCAGGAGCAGACTCTGCCCCTGACAGGGCAGTGACAACCACAGAGCAAAGAGGAGGCCTGCTAAATATCTAAAGGCGCAAGAGAAAAACAAAGAGTTAATTACAAGCAAACCTCCATAAGTCTATCAGCTGCTTTCTCTACAGAAATGCTGCAGACCAGAAGGGAGTGGCAAGATATATTCAAAGTCCTGAAAGGGAAAAATACGTAACCTAGGATACTCTAGCCTGCAAGCTTATCATTTGGAATAGAAGTAGAGATAAAGAATTTCTCAAACAAGCAAAAACTAAAAAAATACAGCACTACTAAGCCTATCCTAAAGGAAATATCAAAACGTCTTCTCTAAATAGAAAAGAAGAATCTATAGGAAACAGAAAATCTGTTTGAAACTAAATCACTTAAATAAGCCAGTACACATATTAAAAGAAAAAATTTCTGTGAAAGCAATGATAACCAAAAGGATGAAAAAAGGATGAACATGAAGGTGTAAAAGAAGGCATCAAAATCATAAAATGTGGGAGAGGAGAGTATGAAAATGAAGATTTTTTTTTTCCAGAATGTGTTTGAGACTATATGACTACCAGTCTAAAATCAGTAGATATAGGAAGAGGCTAATATACTTGAAAAACAAGGTAACTAGAAATAAAAAACATACAATGAATTCACAAAAACCAAAAAGAACATAAGAATAATACAAAAGAAAATCATCAAACCACAAAAGGAAAAACAAAAGAAAAAGAAAGAGACAAAGAGAAATACAATATCAATGGGAAAACAAGGTTTAAAATGGCAATAAAATATCAATAGTTATCTTAAATGTCAATGGAAAAAATGCTCCAATCAAAAGACATAGAGTAGCAGATTGGATATAAAACAAGAGCCTACAATATGCTGCCTACAAGAAACCCACTTTCAGGCAAAGGACACACACAGGTGGAAAGTGAGGGAATGCAAAAAGATATTTCACGCAAACAGAAATGACAAGAAAGTGGGGGTCGCAATACTCATATCAGACAAAATAGACATTAAAACAAAGTCTAAAAAGAAAGATAAAGAAGGACACTGTATAATGGTAAAGGGATCAATATAGGAGGATATTACACTTGTCAACATATATGCACCCAGTATAGGAGGACCGAAATACATAAAACAAATACTAACAGACATAAAGAGAGAAACTGATGGGAATACAATAATAGTAGGAGACTTTTAACACCTCACTCACATCAATGGAAAGATTTTTTAGACAGAAAATCAATAAGGCAACAGAGCTCTGAAATGATACAATAGAACAGTTAAACTTAATTGATATTTTCAGGACATTACATCTTAAAAAAGTAGAATACACATTCTTTTCAAGTGCACATGGAACACTGCCTAGGATTGACCACATACAAGGGCACAAAACAGTCAACAAATTTAAGAGTATAGAAATTATTTCAAGCATCTTTTCTGACCACAATGGCATGAAACTAGAAATCAACCACAGAAAAAGAAATTAGGAAAAAAGAAAAACAATTACATGAAGACTAAACAACATGCTATTAAAAAGCCAATGGGCCAACAATGAAAACAAAGAAAAAATTTAAAAATACCTTGAGGCAAATGACAATGAAAACACAACTATGCAAAATCTATGGGATGCATCAAAAGAAGTTCTTAGAGAGAAGTTCATAGTGATACAGGCCTTCCTCATAAAACAAGTTGAAAAAAGCCTAACCCATCACCTAAAAGAATTAGAAAAGAAAAAAAGAATAAACAAAACCTAAAGTCAGCAGAAAGAAGGAAGTAATAAAGATCAGAGAGGAAATAAATAGAGATTTAAAAAAGAACAATAGAAAAAAAATCAATAAAACCAAGAGCTGGTTCTTTGAAAGGATAAACATAATTGACAAACCTCTGGCTAGGCTCACCAAGAAGAAAAGAGAGAAGACTCAAATAAAATAAGAAAGGAAAGCGGAGAAAGTACAACTGATACTGCAGAGACACAAAAAACCATAAGAGAATACTATGAACAATTATATGCCAACAAATTCGGCAACCTAGTAGAAATGGACAAGTTTCTAGAAACATAGAGTCCACCAAAAATGAATGAAGAAGAAATAGATAACTTGAAAAGACCAGTCACTAGAAATGAAATAGAATTTGTAATAAAAATACTCCCTACAAACAAAAGTCCAGGACCAGATGGCTTCACAGGCAAATTCTACCAAACATACAAAGAACTTACACCAATCCTTCTCAAACTCTTCCAAAAGACTGAAGAGGAGAGAACACTCCCAAAGACATTCCATGAAGTCACCATCACCCTGATACCAAAACGAGATAGACACCACCAAAAAAGAAAATTACAAGCCAATATCTTTGATGACTATAGACGCAAAAATTCTCAACAAAATATTAGCAAACCAAATAGAACAATACATAAAAAAGATCATACACCACAACCAACTTGGATTCATCCCAGGGTCACAATGATGGTTTGACATATGTAAATCAATCAATGTAATGCACCACATCAAAAAATAAGACAAACACCACATGATCATCTCAGTAGATGCAGAAAAAGCATTTGATAAAATTCACCATCGATTCATGATAAGAACCCTTACAAAAGTGGATAGAGAGGGAACATATCTCAACATAATAAAAGCTATTTATGACAAACCCATAGCCAACATAATACTCAATGGTGAAAAGCTGAAAGCGTTCCTGCTAAAATCTGGAACAAGACAAGTATGCCCATGGTCAACACTTCTATTCAGCATAGTATTGGAAGTCCTAGCCACAACAATTAGACTAGAAAAAGAAATAAAATGTGTTCAGATTGGTAGGGAAGAGGTAAAATTGTCATTATATGCAGATGACATAATACTACATAGAGAAAACCCTAAAGACTCCACACAAAAACTACTGGAAATGATAAATTCAGCAAAGTAGCAGGATACAAGATTAACATACAGAAATTGGTTGCATTTCTTTATACAAACAATGAAATATCAGAAAGGGAATGTAGACAAACAATACCCTTTAAAGTTGCATCAAAAAATAAAATAAAATACTTAGGAATAAAACTCACCAACAAGGTGAAAATACTTATATGCTGAGAACTACAAAACATCAATAAAGGAAACTGAAGATGATAAAAAGAAATGGAAAGATATCCCATGCTCTTGGCTTGGAAGAATTAATAGTGTTAAAATGGCCACACTATCCAAAGCAATCTATAGATTTAATGTGACCCCTATCAAATTATCCATGACATTTTTCACAGAACTAGAACAAATTACACTAAAATTTATATGGAACCTAAAAAGACCCAGAATTGCCAAAGCAATTCTCAGGGAAAAGAACAAAGCAGGAGGCATAACCCTCCAAGACTTCAGACAATATTGCAAAGCTACAGTTATCAAAACAGTGTGGTATTGGCAGAAAAAAGACACATGGATCAATGGAATAGAAGAGCTCTGAAATAAACTCACACACTTACGGACAATTAATTATCAACAAACAAGGAAAGAACATACAATGGGGAAAAGAAAGTCTCTACAGTAAGTGGTGTTGGGAGAGTTGGACAGCCACATGCAAACCAATGAAGTTAGAACATACCTTCACACCATGCACAAAAATAAACTCAAAATGACTTAAAGACAAATATAAGACATGACATCATAAAACTCTTAGAAAAGAACATAGGCAAAACAGTCTCTGATATAAATCATACCATTTTCGTAGGTCAGTCTCCCAAGGCAATAAAAATAAAAACAAAAATAAACAAGTGGGAC
The DNA here is from genome assembly GCF_003676395.1 of Aethalodelphis obliquidens. Taxonomy (NCBI): domain Eukaryota; kingdom Metazoa; phylum Chordata; class Mammalia; order Artiodactyla; family Delphinidae; genus Aethalodelphis; species Aethalodelphis obliquidens. Next base: position 9,839,072 of record NW_020837968.1, read on the forward strand.
GTAATCAAACTTATCAGCTTTTGACAGAAAAGGAAACCATAAACCAAATGAAGAGAATCTACAGACTGCAAGAAAATATTTGCAAATGATGTGACCAATAAAGGGCTTAATTTTTGAAATATACAAACAGCTCATACAACTCAATAACAACAAAACAAACAAACAACACAATTAAAAAATGGGCAAAATACCTAAATATACATTTCTCCAAAGAAGACATACAGATGGTCAACAGGCACATGAAAAGATGCTCATCATTGCTAATTATTAGAGAAATCAAATCAAAACTACAACGAGGTACCACCTCACACCAATCAGAATGGGCATCATTAAAAATTCTACAAATAACAAATGCTGGAGGGGGTTGTGGAGAAAAGGGAACCCTCCTACACTGTTGGTGGGAATGTCAATTGGTGCAGCCAATACGGAAAACAGTATGGAGGTTCCTCAAAAAACTAAAAATAGAGTTGCTATATGATCCAGCAATCTCACTCCTGGACATATATCCAGACAAAATTATAATTCAAAAAGATACATGCACCCCTATGTTCATAGCAGCACTATTCACAATAACCAAGACATGGAAACAACCTAAACATCCACTGACAGATTGATAGATTTATGGATAAGGGAGATGTGGTGTATTTATACAATGGAATATTACTGAGACATAGAAAAGAATGAAATAGATGCCTGGCTGGAGGACAAGATGGCAGAGTAGAAGGACCTGAGTTCACTTCTTCTCAAGAAAACACCAAAATCACAACTAACTGCTGAACAACCATCGACAAAAAAGACCGGAACCTAAGAGATATTCTATGTACAAAGACAAAGAAGAAGACACAATGAGATGGTAGGAGGGGTGCATTCACGATACAATCAAATCCCATACATACCTGCCAGGTGGGCAACACACAACTGGAAAATAATTGTATCACAGAGGGTCTCCTACAGGAGTGAGAGTTCTGAGCCTATGTCATGCTGCCCAGTCTGGGGGTTTGGCTTCAGGAGGAGCAGCCCCCAGAGCACTTGATTTTGAAGGCCAATGGGACTTGATCGCAGGAACTCCATAGGACTGGAGAAACCATAAGCTCCACTCTTGGAGGGCACACACAAGGTCTTGTGCACCCTGGGACCCAGGGAAAAAGCAGTGACTTCACAGAAGCCTGGGTCAGACCTACCTGTTGGTCTGGGAGGGTCTCCTGGAGAGGTAGGGGGGTAACTGTGTCTCACTGCAGGGACAAGGATACTGGTGTCAAGGTACTGGGGAGCACTAATTGGTATGAGCTGTCTGCAGGTCTCCATTTTGATGCCAAGGACTGGCCACACCCAACAGCCTGCATGTTCCAGTGCTGGGTCGCCTCAGGCCAAACAACCAACAGGGCAGGAACACATCCTCACCCGTCAGCACACAAGCTGTTTAAAGTCTTCCTCAGTCCACAGCCACCTCTAAACACACCTGTTGATATGGCCCTGCCCAACAGAGGGACAAGACCCAGCTCCAGCCACCAGTAGGCTGGCACCAGTCTCTCCCACCAGGAAGCCTGCCCAAGCCTCTTAGACCAGCCTCACTCACCAGGGGACAGACACCAGAAGCAAGAGAAACTACAATCCTGCAGCTTGTGGGACTGCAAACACAGAAAGTGAGACAAAATAGGATGGCAGAGGAATATGTTCCAGACGAAGGAACAAAATAAAACCCCAGAAGAACAACTAAGTGAAGTGGAGCTAGTCAATCTATCCAAAAAAAGACTTCAGAGTAATGACAGTAAAGATCTCAGAAAAAAATGGAGGAACAGACTGAGAAGTTACAAGAAATGCTTAACAAAGAACTAGAAGATCTAAAGAACAAAGTTGAACATACAATAACTGAAATGAAAAATACACTAGAAAGAATCAATAGCAGAATGAATGAGGCAGAAGATTGGATACGTGAGCTCAAAGGCAGAATAGTGGAAATCACTGCTGTAGAACAGAATAAAGAAAAACGAATGAAAAGAAATGAGGACAGTTTAAGGGACTTCCCTGGTGTGCAGTGGTTAAGCATCTGCCTGCCAATGCAGGGGACATGGGTTAAAGCCCTGGTCCCAGAAGATCCCACATGTGGCGAACCAACTAAGCCTGTGCGCCACAACTACTGAGCCTGCACTCTACAGCCTGCAAGCCACAACTACTGAGCCCATGTGCCAAAACTCCTGAAGTCCGCAAACAGAGACCGTGCTCTACAACACCAGAAGACACCGAAATGAGCAGCCCATGCACTGCAACGACGAGTAGTCCCTGCTCACCGCAACTAGAGAAAGCCCACTTGCAGCACCGAAGACCCAACACAGCAGGGAGGAGCTTCAAGATGGCGGAAGCGTAAGACGTGGAAATCAACTTCCTCCCCACAAATACAACAGAAATACATCTACATGTGGAACAACTCCTACATAACACATACTGAACGCTGGCAGAAGACCTGAGACATCCCAAAAGGCAAGAAACTCCCCACGTACCTGGGTAGGGTAAAAGAAAAAAGAAAAAACAGAGACAAAATAGGGACAGGATCTGCAGCTCTGGGAGGGAGCCGTGAAGGAGGGAAAGTTTCCACACATTAGAAGCCCCTTCGCGGGCGGAGACTGCGGGTGGCAGAGGGGGGAGCTTTGGAGCCACGGAGGAGAGCACAGCCACAGGGATGCGGAGGGCAAAGCGGAGAGACTCCCGCACAGAGGATCAATGCGACCAGCACTCACCAGCCCGAGAGGCTTGTCTGCTCACCCGCTGGGCCGGGCGGGGCTGGGAGCTGAGACTTGCGCTTAGGAGGTCGGATCCCAGGGAGAGGACTGGGGTTGGCTGCATGAACACAGCCTGAAGGGGCTAGTGCACCACAGCTAGCCGGGAGGGAGTCCGGGAAAAAGTCTGGAGCTGCCGAAGAGGCAAGAGACTTTTTCTTGCCTCTTTGTTTCCTGGTGTGCAAGGAGAGGGGATTAAGAGCACTGCTTAAAGGAGCTCCAGAGACGGGCGCAAGCTGTGGCTATCAGTGCGGACACCAAAGACGGACGTGACACACCAAGCCTGCTGCTGCTACCACCAAGAAGCCTGTGTGCAAGCACAGGTCACTATCCACACCTCCTCTCCCGGGAGCCTGTGCAGCCCGCCACTGCCAGGGTCCCGGGATCCAGGGAAAACTTTCTGGGAGAACGCACGGCACGCCTCAGGCTGGTGCAAAGACACACCGGCCTCTGCCGCCACAGGCTTGCCCCTCATCCGTACCCCACCCTCCCCCCAGCCTGAGTGAGCCAGAGCCTCTGAACAAACTGATCCTTTAACCCCGTCCTGTCTGAGTGAAGAAGTGACGCCCTCAGGTGACCTACACGCAGAGGCAGGACCAAATAGAAAGCTGAACCCCGGGAGCTGTGCAAAAAAAAGAGAAAGAGAAATTTCTCCCAGCAGCCTCAGGAGCAGCGGATTAAATCTCCACAATTAACTTGATGTACCCTGCATCTGTGGAATATCTGAATAGACAACAAATCAACCCAAATTGAGGATGTGGTCTTTGGGAACAAAGATACACATTTTTTCCCTTTTTCTCTTTTTGTGAGTGTGTATGTGTATGCTTCTATGTGTGATTTTGTCTGTATAGCTTTGCTTTTACCATTTGTCCTAGGGTTCTGTCTGTCCATTTATTTGTTTTTATTACTTAAAAACATTTTTTCTTAATAATTATTTATTTTGTATTTTAATAACTATTTTATTCTTTCTTTCTTTCTTTTTTTCTTTCTTTCTTTTCTTTCTTTCTTTCTCTCTTTCTCTCTTATTTTTTCTCCCTCTTATTCTGAGCCTTGTGGATGACAGGTTCTTGGTGCTCCAGCCAGGTGTCAGGGCTGTGCCTCTGAGGTGGGAGAGCCAAGTGCAGGACACTGGTCCACAAGAGACCTCCCAGCTCCATGTAGTATCAAACAGCAAAAATCTCCCAGAGATCTCCATCTCAACGTCAAGACCCAGCTCCACTCAATGACCAGCAAGCTACAGTGCTAGACACCCTATGCCAAACAACTAGCAAGACAGGAATACAGACCCACCCATTAGAACAGAGGCTGCCTAAAATCATAATAAGTACACAGACAGCCCAAAACACACCACCAGACATGGACCTGCTGACCAGAAAGACAAGATACAGCCTCATCCACCAGAACACAGGAACTGGTCCCCTCCACCAGGAAGCCTACACAACCCACTGAACCAACTTTGGCCACTGGGCACAGACACCAAAAACAATGGAAACAACAAACCTGCAGCCTGCAAAAAGGAGACCCCAAACACAGTAAGTTAAGCAAAATGAGAAGACAGAAAAACACACCACAGATGAAGGAGCAAGATAAAAACCCACCAGACCTAACAAATGAAGAGGAAATAGACAGTCTACCTGAAAAAGAATAAAGAATAATGATAGTAAAGATGATCGAAAATCTTGGAAATAGAATGGAGAAAATACAAGAAACGTTTAACAAGGACCTAGAAGAAGTAAAGAGCAAACGGAGATTAACAACACAATAAATGAAATTAAAAATTCTCTAGAAGGGATCAATAGCAGAATAACTGAGGCGGAAGAACGGATAAGTGCCTGGAAGATAAAATAGTGGAAATAACTACTGCAGAGCAGAATAAAGAAAAAAGAATGAAAAGAACTGAGGACAGTCTCAGAGACCTCTGGGACAACATTAAATGCACCAACATTCAAATGATAGGGGTTCCAGAAGAAGAAGAGAAAAAGAAAGGGACTGAGAAAATATTTCAAGAGATTATAGTTGAAAACTTCCCTAATATAGGAAAGGAAATAGTTAATCAAGTCCAAGAAGCATAGAGAGTCCCATACAGGATAAATCAAAGGAGAAACACGCCAAGACACATATTAATCAAACTTTCAAAAATTAAATACAAAAAAAAAAATTAAAAGCAGCAATGGAAAAATAACACACAAGGGAATCTCCATAAGGTAAACAGCTGATCATTCAGCAGAAACTCTGCAAGCCAGAAGGGACTGGCAGGACATATTTAAAGAGATGAAAGAGAAAAACCTACAACCAAGATTACTCTACCCAGCAAGGATCTCATTCAGATTTGATGGAGAAATTACAAGCTTTACAGACAAGCAAAAGCTAAGAGAATTCAGCACCACCAAACCAACTTTACAACAAATGCTAAAGGAACTCCTCTAGGCAGGAAACAGAAGAGAAGGAAAAGACCTACAATAATAAAAGCAAAAGAATTAAGAAAATGGTAATAGGAACATACATATCGATAATTAACTTAAAAGTAACAGGATTAAATGCTCCAACCAAAAGACTTAGACTGGCTGAATGGATACAAAAACAAGACCTGTATATATGCTGTCTACAAGAGACTCATTTCAGACCAAGGGACGCATACAGACTGAAAGTGAGGGGATGGAAAAAGTTATTCCATGCAAATGGAAATCAAAAGAAAGCTGTTGTAGCAATTCTCATATCAGACAAAATAGACTTTAAAACAAAGACTATTACAAGAGACAAAGAAGGACACTACATAATGATCAACGGATCAATCCAAGAAGAAGATACAACAATTGTAAACATTTATGCACCCAACATAGGAGCACCTCAATAGATAAGGAAAATATTAACAGCCATAAAAGGGGAAACTGACAGTAACACAATCACAGTAGGGGACTTTAACAGCCCACTTTCACCAATGGACAGATCATCCAAAATGAAAATAAATAAGGAAACACAAGCTTTAAATGATACATTAAACAAGATGGACTTAATATTTATAGGACATTCTGTCTAAAAACAACAGAATACACTTTCTTCTCAAGTGCTTATGGAACATTCTCTAGGATAGATCATATCTTGGGTCACAAATCAAGCCTTGGTAAATTTAAGAAAATTGAAATCATATCAAGTATCTTTTCCAACCACAATGCTCTGAGACTAGATATCAATTACAAGAAAAAATCTGTAAGAAATACAAACACATGGAGGCTAACCAACACACTAATTAATAACCAAGAGATCACTGAAGAAATCAAAGAGGAAATCAAAAAATACCTAGAAACAAATGACAATGAAAACACAATGACCCAAAACCTATGAGATGCAGCAAAAGCAGTTCTAAGAGGGAAGTTTATAGCTATACAAGCCTATCTTAAGAAACAAGAAACATCTCAAATAAACAACCTAACTTTACACCTAAACCAAATAGAGAAAGAACAAAGAAAACCCAAAGTTAGAGGAAGGAAAGAAATCATAAAGATCAGATTAGAAATAAATGAAAAAGAAATGAAGGAAACGATAGCAAAGATCAGTAAAACTAAAAGCTCGTTCTTTGAGAAGATAAACAAAATTGATAAACCACTAACCAGACTCATCAAGAAAAAAAGGGATAAGTCTCAAATCAATAGAATTAGAGATGAAAAAGGAGAAGTAATAACTGACACTGCAGAAATACAAAGGATCATGAGAGATTACTACAAGCTACTATATGCCAATAAAATGGAAACCTGGAAGAAATGGACAAATTCTTAGAAAGGCACAACTTTCCGAGACTAAACCAGGAAAAATAGAAAATATGATGAGACCAATCACAAGCACTGAGATTGAAAGTGTGATTAAATATCTTCCAACAAACAGAAGTCCAAGACCAGATGGCTTCACAGGCGAATTCTATCAAACATTTAGAGAAGAGCTGACACCTATCCTTCTTAAACCCTTCCAAAATATAGCAGAGGGAGGAACACTCCCAAACTCACTATATGAGGCCACCATCATTCTGATACCAACACTAGACAAAGTAGTCACAAGAAAAGAAAACTACAGGCCAATATCACTGATGAACATAGATGCAAAAATCCTCAACAAAATACTAGCAAACAGAATCCAACAGCACATTAAAAGGATCATAAGCTATGCTCAAGTGGAGTTTATCCCAGGAATGCAAGGATTCTTCAATATACGCAAATCAATCAATGTGATACACCATATTAACAAATTGAAGGAGAAAAACCATATGATCATCTCAATAGATGCAGAGAAATCTTTTGACAAAATTCAACACCGATTTATGATAAAATCCCTGCAGAAAGTAGGCATAGAGGGAACTTTTCTCAACATAATAAAGGCCATATATGACAAACCCACAGCCAACATCGTCCTCAACATTGAAAAACTGAAACCATTTCCACTAAGATTAGGAAGAAGACAAGGTTGCCCACTCTCACCACTATTATTCAACATAGTTTTGGAAGTTTTAGCCACAGCAATCAGAGAAGAAAAAGAAATAAAAGGAATCCAAATCGGAAAAGAAGAAGTAAAGCTGTCAGTGTTTGCAGATGACATGATACTATACATAGAGAATCCTAAAGATGCTACCAGAAAACTACTAGAGCTAATCAATGAATTTGGTAAAGTAGCAGGGTACAAAATTAATGCACAGAAAACACTTGCATTCTTATACACTAATGATGAAAAATCTGAAAGTGAAATTAAGAAAACGCTCCTGGGCTTCCCTGGTGGTGCAGTGGTTGAGAGTCCGCCTGCTGATGCATGGGACATGGGTTCGTGCCCCGGTCCGGGAAGATCCCACATGCCGCAGAGCGGCTGGACCCGTGAGCCATGGCCGCTGAGCCTGCACTTCCAGAGCCAGTGCTCCACACGGGAGAGGCCACAACAGTGAGAGGCCCACATACTGGGTTGGGGGGGGGGGGGGAAGAAAACGCTCCCATTTACCATTGCAAGAAAAAGAATAAGATATCTAGGAATAAACTTACCTAAGGAGACAAAAGACCTGTATGCAGAAAATTATAAGACACTGATTAAAGTAATTAAGGATGATACAAACAGATGGAGAGATATACCGTGTTCTTGGATTGGAAGAATCAACATTGTGAAAATGACTCTACTACCTGAAGCAATCTACAGATTCAATACAATCCCTGTCAAACTACCACTGGCAATTTTCACAGAACTAGAACAAAAAATCTCACAATTTGTATGGAAACAAATAAGACCCCGAATAGACAAAGCAACCTTGAGAAAGAAAAATGGAGCTGGAGGTATCAGGTTCCCTGACTTCAGAATATACTACAAAGCTACAGTAATCAAGACAGTATGGTACAAAAACAGAAATATATATCAGTGGAACAGGATAGAAAGCCCAGAGATAAACCCATGCACATATGGTCACCTTATCTTTGATAAAGGAGGCAAGAACATACAGTGGAGAAAAGACAGCCTCTTCAATAAGTGGTGCTGGGAAAACTGGACAGCTACATGTAAAATAATGAAATTAGAACACTCCCTACCATCATACACAAAAATAAACTCAAAATGGATTAAAGACCTAAATGTAAGGCCAGACACTATAAAACTCTTTGAGGAAAACATAGGCAGAACACTCTATGACATAAATCACAGCAAGATCCTTTTGGACCCACCTCCTAGAGAAATGGAAATAAAAACAAAAATAAACAAATGGGATCTAATGAAACTTAAAAGCTTTTGCACAGCAAAAAAAAAAACAAAAACAAAAACAAAACATAAACAAGGTGAAAAGACAACCCTGAGAATGGGAGAAAATATTTGCAAATGAAGCAACTGACAAAGGATTAATCTCCAAAAGATACAAGCAACTCATGAAGCTCAATATCAAAAAAGCAAACAACCCAATCCAAAAATTGGCAGACCTAAATAGACATTTCTCCAAAGAAGATATACAGATTGCCAACAAACACAAGAAAGAATGCTCAACATCATTAATCATTAGAGAAATGCAAATCGAAACTACAATGAGGTATCACCTCACACCAGTCAGAATGGCCATCATCAAAAAATCTAGAAACAATAAATGCTGGCGAGGGTGTGGAGAAAAGGGAACCCTCTTGCACTGTTGGTGGGAATGTAAATAGATACAGCCACTATGGAGAACGGTATGGAGGTTCCTTAAAATACTGCAAGTAGAACTACCATATGACCCAGCAATCCCACTACTGAGCATATACCCTGAGAAAACCATAATTCAAAAAGAGTCATATACCAAAATGTTCATTGCAGCTCTATTTACAATAGCCAGGACATGGAAACATCCTAAGTGTCCCTAAACAGATGAATGGATAAAGCAGATGTGGCACATATGTACAATGGAATATTACTCAGCCATAAAAAGGAACCAAACTGAGTTATTTGTAGTGAGGTGGATGGACCTAGAGTCTGTCATACAGAGTGAAGTAAGTCAGAAAGAGAAAAACAAATACCATATGCTAACACATATATATGTAATTGAAAAAAAAAAAGAAAAGAAAATGCTCAGAAGAACCTAGGGGCAAGATGGGAATAAAGATGCAGACCTACTGGAAAATGGAGTTGAGGATACAGGGAGGGGGATGGTTAAGCTGGGACAAAGTGTGACAGTGTCATGGACATATATACACTATGAAACATAAAATAGATAGCTAGTGGGAAGCAGCCACATAGTACAGGGAGATCAGCTAGGTGCTTTGTGACCACCTAGCGGGGTGGGATAGGGAGGGTGGGAGGGAGGGAGATGCAAGAGGGAAGAGATATGGGGACATATGTATATGTATAACTGATTCACTTTGTTACAAAGCAGAAACTAACACACCATTGGAAAGCAATTATACTCCAATAAAGATGTGAAAAAAATTTTAAATGTTTATATAAATAAAAAGGGGAAAAGTGCAGTCTTAAAAAAAAAGACCCAACACAGCCAAAAATAAATTAAAAATAAATAAATAATTTTAAAAAAAGAAATGAGGACAGTTTAAGATATCTCTTAAACATTAAATGCAACATCTGGTTTGAAACAAATGCTAAAAGAACGTTTCTAGATGGAAAAGAAAAGACCACAACTGGAAACAAGAAAATCATGAAATGGGAAAGCTCACTGGTAAATGTAAACATATAGTAAAGGTAGGAAATCACTCACACATAAATATGCTGTCAAAACCAGCAATCATGAGAAGAGGAGAGTACAAATGCAGGATATTGGAAATGCATTTGAAATTAAGAGACTAGCAACTTAAAACAGTCTTGTATATACATAGACTGCTATATCAAAACCTCATGGTAATTGCAAATCAAAAATCTACAATAGATATACCCTCAAAAAAGAAAAAGGAATCCAAACACAACACTAAAGATAGTCACTGAATCACTAAAGAAGAGAACATAAGAGGAAGGGGAGCAAAAAGACCAACAAAAACAGCTCCAAAATAATCAACAAAATGGCAATAAATACATACTGGTGATTACCGTAAATATAAGTGGTTTAAATGCTCCAAACAAAAGACATAGACTGCCTGAATGGATACAAAAACAAAACCCATATATATCCTGTCTACAAGAGAACCACTTTAGATCTAGGGAAACGCAGACTGAAAGTGAGGGGATGGAAAAAGTTATTCCATGTACAAGGAAATCAAAGGAAATTTGGGGTAGCAATACTCATATCAGACAAAATAGACTTTAAAATAAAGATGGTTACAAGAGACAAAAAAATTACACTGCAGAATCATCACAGGATCAATCCAAGAAGAAGATATAACAATTTTAAATATATATTCACCCTATATATGAGCATCTCGATATATAAGGCAAATGCTAATAGTCATAAAAGCAGAAATTGACAGTAGCACAATAATATGGGGGACTTTAACACTCCACTTACATCAATGGACAGATCATGCAGATAGAAAATCAATAAGAACACACAGGCCTCTAATGTTATGTTAGACCAGATAGACTTAATTGAAATTTATAGGGCATTCCATCAGAAATCAGCAGAATATACATTATTTTCAAGAGCTCATGGAACATTCTCCAGAATAGATCACAAGCTGGGCCACAAAGCAAGCCTTGGTAAATTTAAGAAAACTGAAATCATATCAAGTATCTTTTCTGACCACAACACTATCACGTTGGAAATCAACTACAAGAAAAAACCTGTAAAACACAGAAACACGTGGAGGCTAAACAGTATTCTACTAAACAACCAATGGATCATTGAAGAAATCAAGAAGGAAATAAAAAAATACCTAGAGATAAATGAAAACGAGAATGCGATGATCCAGAACCTCTGGGATTCAGCAAAAGCAGTTTTATTAGGGAATATTATATAGCAATACATTCTTACCTCAAGAAACAAGAAAAATCCCCAATAAACAACCTAACCATACACCTAAAGCAACTAGAGAAGAATAAACAAAACCCAAAATTAGTAGAAGGAAAGAAATCATAAAGATCAGAGCAGAAAAAAGCGAAATAGAGAAGAAAACAATAGAAAAGATCAATGAAACTAAAAGCTGTTTCTTTGAAAGGATAAACAAAATTGATAAAACATATGCAGACTCAATCAAGGAAAAAAAGATAGAAAGTTAGAAATGAACTTTCAAATCAAGAAAGTTAGAAATGAAAAAGGAAAAGTTACAACTGACACCACAGAAATATAAATGATCATAAGAGACTACTACAAACAACTCTATGCCAATAAAATGGACAACCTAGAAGAAATGGACAAATGCTTAGAAAGGTGCAATCTCCCAAAACTGAACTAGGAAGAAATATAAAATATGAACAGACCAATCACAAGCACTGAAATTGAAACAATGATTAAAATATTCCCAAGAAACAAAAGTCCGGGACCAGATGGCTTCACAGGCGAATTCTATCAAACATTTAGACAAAAGCTAACACCTATCCTTCTCAAACTCTTCCAAAATATAGCAGAGGTAGGAACACTCCCAAACTCATTTTATGAGGCCACCATCACCCTGATACCAAAATCAGACAAAGATATCACAAAAAAAGAAAATTACAGGACTATGTCACTGATGAACACAGACACAAAAATCCTCAACAAAATATTAGCAAACCCAATCCAACAATACATAAGATGGATCATACACCAGGATCAAGTGGGATTTATTCCAGGGATGCAAGGATTTTTCAATACCACAAATCAACCAGTGTGATACACCACATTAACAAATTGAAGAATAAAACCATATGATCATCTCAATAGATGCAGAAAAAGCTTTTGACAAAATTCAACACCAATTTATGATAAAAACTCTCCAGAAACTGGGAATTGAGGGAACATACCTCAATATAATAAAGGCCATATATGACAAACCCACAGCTAACATCATTCTCAGGTGAGAAGCTGAAAGCATTCCCTCTAAGGTCAGGAACAAGACAAGGATGTCTATTCTCACTACTTTTATTCAACATAGTTTGAATAGTCCTAGCTTTGGAAGTTTTGGAAGTCCTAGCCATGGCAATCAGAGAAGAAAAGGAAATAAAAGGAATCCAAATTGGAAAAGAAGAAATAAAATGGTCAACGTTTGCAGATGACATGATACTATACATAGAAAATCCTAAAGATGTTACCAGATGATAACTACAGCTCATCAATGAATTTGGTAATGTTGCAGGATACAAAATTAATACACAGAAATCTGTTGCATTTCTATATCCTAAGAACGAAAGATCAGAAAGAAAAATTAAGGAAACAATCCCATTTACCATCACATCAAAAAGAATAAAATACCTAGGACTACACCTACCTAAGGAGGCAAAAGACCTGTACTCTGAAAACTATAAGATACTGATGAAAGAAATCGGCGATGACTCAAACAGATGGGAAGATATACCATGTTCTTGGATTGGAAGAATCAATATGGTCAAAATGAATATACTACCCAAGGCAGTCTACAGATTCAAGCTATCCCTATCATATTACCACTGGTATTTTTGCAGACCTAGAACAAAAAATCTTAAAATGTGAATGGAAACACAAAAGACCCTGAATAGCCAAAACAATGTTGAGAAAGAAAAACAGAGCGGTAGGGATCAAGCTTCCTGACTTCAGACTATACTATAAAGCTACAGTAATCAAAACAGTATGGTACTGGCACAAAAACAGAAATAGAGATCAAGGGAATATGATAGAAGGCCCAGAAATAAACCCAGGCAACTATGATCAATTAATCTATGACAAAGGAGGCAACAATATACAATGAAGAGAAGAGAGTCTCTTCAAGAAGTTGTTCTGGGAAAATTGGAGAGCTAAATGTAAAAGAATGAAATTAGAACATTCTCTAACACTGTACACAAAACTAAACTCAAAATGGATTAAATACATAAATGTTAAGACCGGATACTGTAAAACTTTTAGAGGAAAATATAGGCAGAATACTCTTTGACTTAAATTGCAGCATCTTATTGGATCCAACCCCTAGAGTAATGAAAATAAAACCAAAAATAAACAAATAGGACCTAATTAAACTTAAAAGCTTTGCACAGCAAAGGAAACCATAAACAAAATGAAAAGACAACCCACAGAATGGGAGAAAGTATCTGCAAATGAAGCGACTGAAAGGGATAGATCTCCAAAATTTACAAATAGCTCATGCAGCTCTATATCAAACAAACAAAGATCCCAATCAAGAAATGGGCAGAAGATGTAAATAGACATTTCTCCAAAGAAGACATACAGGTGGGCAAAAAGCACATGAAAAGATGCTCAACATCACGAATATTAGAGAAATGCAAATCAAAAGTACAACAAGATACCACTGCACACCTGTCAGAATGGCCATCATTAAAAAGTCTACAGATAACAAAAGCTGGAGAGGGTGTGGAGAAAAGGAAACCCTCCTCCACTGTTGGTGGGATTGTAAGTTGGTGCAGCCACTGTGGAAAACAGTATGGAGGTTCCTCAGAAAACTAATAATAGAACTACCAGTAATTCCACTCCAGGACATATAGCCAGAAAAGAGGAAAACTCTAATTCAGAAAGATACACACACCCCAATGTTCACAGCAGTACTATGTATAATAGCCAAGACATGGAAGCAATGTGAATGTCCATCAACAGATGAGTAGATAAAGAAGATGTGGTACATATATATAATGGAATATTACTCAGCCATAAACAATAATGAAATAATGCCACTTGCAGCAATATGGAAGGACCTAGAGTTTATCATACTAAGTGAAGTAAGTCAGACAGAAAAATACAAATATATGATATCACTTATATGTGGAATCTAAAAATGATACAAATGAACTTATTTACAAAACAGAAACAAACTCACAGCCTTAGAAAACAAGCTTATGGTTACAAAAAGGGGAAAGGTGGGGGGAGGAATAAATTAGGAGGTTGGGATTAACATATACAAACTACTATATATAAAATAGATAATCAACAGGGACCTAATGTATAGCACAGGGAACTCTACTCAGTACCATGTAACAACCTATATTGGAAAAAAATCTGAAAAAGAATAGATATATGTATATGTATTACTAAATCACTTTGCTGTACAGCTGAAACTAACACATCATTGTAAATCAACTACACTGCAATATAAAATAAAAATTTTAAAAAAGAATGAAATAATGCCAGTTGCAGCAACATGTATGGACCTAGAAATTATCATACTAAGTGAATTAAGTCAGATAAAGACAAATATCATATGATATCACTTATATGTGGAATCTAGTTAAAACATCATAGAAATGAACTGAGTTACAATACAGAAACAGACTCACAGATCTCGAAATCAAACTTAAGGTTACCAAAGGGGAAGTGTTGGGGTAAGTGATAAATTAGGAGATTTGGATTAACATATACCAACTACTATGTATAAAATTAATAACGAATAAGGACCTACTGTATAACACAGGCAACTGTACTCAATATTCTGTAATAACCTATATGGGAAAAGAATCTGAAAAAGAATGAAGATTTTATATATATATAAAATATATATATAATATGCATATATATTATATATATACACACACATATAATTAGTGTGATTTACTTTGCTGTTCATGTGAAACTAACACAACATTGTAAATCAACTCTACTCCAATAAAAATTAAAAAAAATATATAATTAGTCTGATTTACTTTGCTGTGCATGTGAAACTAACACATTGTAAATCAACTCTACTCCAATAAAAATTAAAAAAAAAAAAGCTTTTGCACCACAAAGGAAACCACTGACAAAACGAAAAGATAACCCACCGAATGAGAAAAAATATTTGCAAATGATGTGACCACAAAGGGATTAATCTTCAAAATATAAAAAAGCTCATGCAGCTCAATATTAAAAAAAAAATCAACACAATAAAAAAAATGGGCAGAAGACATAAATCAACATTTCTCCACAGAAGACATACAGATGGGCAAAAAGCACATGAAAAGATGCTCTATATTGTTAATTATTAAGGAACTGCTAATTATTAAACAGACTCACAGACATAGAAAAGAAAGTTATGGTTACCAATGGGGAAAGGTGGGGGTGGGGCAAGGGATAAATTAGGAGGTTGGAATTAACATATACACACCACTATATATAAAATAGATAATCAAGAAGGATCTACAGTATAGTGCAAGGAACTCTACTCAATACTCTGTAAGAACCTACATGGGAAAAGAACCTGAAACAGCATAAATATATGTATATGTATAACTAAATCACTTTGCTATACACCTGAAACACAACATTGTATATCAACTATACTCCAACATAAAATAATAAAAAAATAAATAAGTAAAATAAAAACTTTTCCCTGAAAACCAAAAAAAAAAAAAAAAAAGAAGAAGAAGAAGAAATTAAAAAATACTTGAAGCAATGAGACAATGAAAACACAGCCATACAAAATCTATGGGATGTAGCAAAAGCATTTCTTACATGGAAATTCATAGTGATAGAGGTCTTCTTTAGGAAACAACCTAAACCCACCACCTAAAAGAATGAGAAAAGGAACAAAGAAAACCTAAAGTCAGCAGAAGGAAGGAGATAACAAAGATCAGAGAGGAAATAAATAGAGATTAAAAGACAATAGAAAAAAAATCAATAAAACCAAGAGCTGGTTCTTTGAGATAGTAAACAAAATAGACAAACCTCTGGCCAAGCTCACCAAGAAGAAGTGAGAGGAGACACAAAGAAACAAATAAGAAAGGAAAGAGCAGAAGTCACAACTGATACCATGGGGGGGGGGGGAATAAGAGAATACTGTGAACAATTTATGTCAACAAATTGGACAAACTAGAAGAAATGGACAAGTTTCTAGAAACATACAATGCACCAAAACTGAATCAAGAAGAAATAGATAACTTGAACAGACTGATCACTAGAAGTGAAACAGAATCTGTGATTTCAAAAAACTCCTTACAAACAAAACTCCAGAACCAGATGTCTTCACATGTGGATTCTACCAAACATACAAAGAAGAATGCATACTGATCCTTCTCAAACTCTTCCAAAAGATTGAAGAGGAAGGAACACTTCAAAAGACATTCTATGAAGACACTGCCACCCTGATACCAAAATCAGACAAAAGCACTACCAAAAAAGAAAATTTCAGGCCAATATCTTTGATGAATATAGGTGTAAAAATTCTCAATAAAATACTAGCAAACTGAATCCAACAACACATAAAAAAGATCATACACCACAACCAATTTGGGTTCATCCCAGTGTCAAAAGGATGGTTCAACATATGCAAATCAATGTGATACACCTCATCAGCAAAAGAAAAGACAAAACCACATGATCATCTCAATAGATGCAGAAAAAGCATTTGATAAAATTCAATATCCATTCATGATAAAACCCCTTATGAAAATGGTATAGAGGGAACATATCTCAACATAATAAAAGCTATTTATGACAAACCCACAACCAGTATAATATTCAATGGTGAAAAGCTGAAAGCCTTCCTGTTAAAATCTGGAAAAAGACAAGCATGCCTACTCTCACCACTTCTATTCAAAATAGAATTGCCAGTCCTACCACAGCAATTAGACAAGAAAAATAAAACGTGTTCAAATTGGTAGGGAGGAGGTAAAATTATAATTATAAACAGATGACAAGATACTATATCTAGAATACCCAAAAGATGCCACAAAAAAACTACTAGAACTGATAAACAAATTCAGCATGGTAGCTGGATACAAAATTAATATACAGAAATTGGTTGCAATTCTTTACACTAACAATGAAATATCAGAAAGGGAATGCAGACAAACAATACCCTTTAAAGTTGCATCCAAAAAAAAAATACTTAGGAATAAACCTCACCAAGGAGATGTAAGACTTACATGCTGAGAAACACAAAACATTAATAAAGTAAATTCAAGATGATTCAAAGAACTGGAAAGACATTACATGTCTTTGGATTGGAAGAATATTGTTAAAATGGCCATACTATCCAAAGCAATCTACAGATTTAATGTGATCCGTATCAAATTACCCATGACATTTTTCACTGAACTAGATCAAATAATACTAAAATTTATATGGAACCATAAAACACCCAGACATGCCAAAACAATCTTGAGGAAAAAGAAAACAGCAGGAGGCATAACCCTCCAAGACTTCAGACAATACTACAAAGCTACAGTAATCAAAAGAGTGTGGTATTGGCACAAAAAGACATATGGATCAATGGAACAGAATAGAGAGCCCAGAAATAAACTCACACACCTATGGTCAATTCACCTTTGACAAAGCAGGCAAGAATATACAATGGGGAAAAGACAGTCTCTTCAGCTAGTGGTGTTGGAAAAGTTGGACAGCTGCATGTAAATCAATGAAGTTAGAACACACCCTCACATCATACACAAAAATAAACTCAAAATGGCTTAAAGACTTAAATATATGACGAGACACAAAAAAACTCCTAGAAGGGAACATAGGCAAAGCATTTTCTGACATAAAATCATAAATAATACTGATTTTTTTTAGGTCAGTCTCCCAAGGTAATAGAAATAAAAGCAAAAATAAACAAATGGGACCTAATCAAACTTATAAGCTTTTGCACAGCAAACGAAACCATAAACCAAACAGAAAGACAACCTACAGTCTGGGAGAAAATATTTGCAAATGATGCGACCAATAAGGGCTTAATTTCTTTTTTGTTTTTTCTGGCACATGGGCCTCTCACTGTTGTGGCCTCTCCCGTTGTGGAGCACAGGCCCTGGACGCACAGGCTCAGCAGCCATGGCTCACGGGCCTAGCCGCTCCACGGCCTGTGGGATCTTCCGGGACCGGGGCATGAACCCACGTCACCTACATCGGCAGGCGGACTCTCAACCACTGTGCCATCACGGAAGGCTACCCTGGTGGTGCAGTGGTTGGGAGTCCGCCTGCCGATGCAGGGGACGTGGGTTCGTGCCCCGGTCCGGGAAGATCCCACATGCCCCGGAGCGGCTGGGCCCATGAGACATGGCCGCCGAGCCTGTGCGTCTGGAGCCTGTGCTCCGCAACGGGAGAGGCCACAACAGTGAGAGGCCCGCGTACCGCAAAAAAAAAAAAAAAGCAAAAAAAAGCAAAAAAAAAGCAAACCTACACTTAAACTTAGCTGGACTCAATTTATGCTGAGTGATCTTGAAAATGTTAACACAATTAGAAGTAAACAATAGAAAAAGCTCTCCCTTTCTCTGGAACCTCTACCCCATTTCTCTCTGTTCAAAGTTGAGCTGAAAAGTCTTCTACCAATTTGACTCTGATGGTAAAGAGTATCTTACCTGTTCAGAGGACAGGAGTGCCTGGGACAGGTTTGCAGCAGCCCTGAAACCAGGGCTTATCAGATGAGGGTGTGTGTGCACGCGTGCGCTGTAGGGGTAGCTAGCATTGACCTACTCCAGGGAAAAGCAATGGGTTGGGGAACACTGCCTGGCACCCCGGTAGACCCCAGATTTCAC